>NC_092713.1:257066568-257366568 GCF_047496885.1 Scyliorhinus torazame
CTCCCCCGCCTAACCTGAACATCACTGGACACTAAAGGGCAATTTATCATGGCCAATCCACGTTAACCTGCACATCTTTGGACTGTGGAAGGAAACCGGAGCACCCGAAAGAAACCCACGCAGACACGGGGAGAATGTGCAAACTCCACATCAACAGACACCCGGGGCGGGATTCTCCGACCCCCCGCTGGGTTGGAGAATCGCCGAGGGCTGGCGGGAATCCCGCCCCTGCCGTGTCCCGAATTCTCCGCCACCAGAGATTCGGCGGGGGCGTGAATCGCGCCGCGCCAGTTGGCGGGCCCACCCCCGGCGATTCTCTGGCCCGCGATGGGCCGAAGTCCCACCGCTGTCAACCCTCTCCCGCCGGCATGGATTAAACCACCTACCTTACCGGCGGGAGCAGGCGGCGCGAGCGGGCTCCGGGATCCTGTGGGGTGTGTGGGGCGATCTAGCCCCGGGGGGTGCCCCCACGGTGGCCTGTCCCGCGATCGGGGCCCACCGATCCGTGGACGGGCCTGTGCCGTGGGGGCACTCTTTTCCTTCCGCCTTCGCCATGGTCTTCGCCATGGGACCCCCTCCCCTGCGCATGCGCGGGAATGACGTCAGCAGCCGCTGACACTCCCGCGCATGCGTGGACTTACGCTGGCCGGCGAAGTCCTTTCGGCCCTGTCTGGCGTGACGCCAAAGGCCTTCCACGCCAGCCGGTGGAGCGGAAACCACTCCGGTGCGGGCCTAGCCCCTCAAGGTGAGGGCTTGGCTCCTAAAGGTGCGGAGACTTCCGCACCTTTGGGGCAGCCCTACGCCGGAGTGGTTCCCACCAGGACCCCCCGCCCCGCTGTGTAGGGAAGAATCCCGCCCCCCATGTCAGAATTGAATCCGGGTCCTTGGCACTGTGAGGCAGAAGTGCTAACCACTGAGGCACGGTGCAACCCAAATTACACACCGGTTTTAGGATTCACACCGATTACAAAATACATCTTAAGCTCCAATAACCTCATTAACACAAATTCCCTTTTAAGCACACATGATGACTGTGGGCAAATACACTTTCCACTCTGAACCCCAAGTTAATGTTTGTGGCTGTCTCCACAGAATCTCCCCAGATGATTGTCGCATGAGAGTTTCCAAACTTCCCTCCCAAAAACACGCTTAAAATCATCTCTCATAATTATAATGCTTTCCCTTGATGGTTTGGATTCGAAAATCCAGACCAGTTTTCCCAAATTACATCTTTAAACAAAGCTTCCACTCCATTTTTAACAGTGACTCCAGTCCAGGATTTCACACCAATCTCTTTAGGATTTCTTTGTCTTGACTGCTGTGCACAGTGCTCACAATTTCTTTGAATCTTGTATTCCAGACGGTATCAAAAAGGCATCAGAGATTTGTTTCACATTTGACTCTATTGTTCCACTTTAAATCTGGTTACTGCAATTGGATTGGTTTATTGTCACATGTACTGAGGTACAGTGAAAAGTATTTTTCTGCGATCAGCTCAACTCTTTAACTAAGAACACTTTGTTTACTCTTCCTTGAATTCTTCTGAACAATACCTTGTTTCTGTTCACTTAACTCCAGACCTCTTGGACACTTCTCTTCATTCATCTAGTTTCCTTAACTAGCTGCTCTTCAGATCTCTGCACTTTTCTTAACCATGGTATGGCTTTTCTTCTACCAAACCCGAGAGAGATGCTCCCTCTCTAGTTTTTTATTCCACATGCCTTCTCTCATACTACATGGGCGGGATTCTCCGATATCGGCGCGATGTCCTCCGACCGGCGCGATGTCCTCCGACCGGCGCCAAAAACGGCGCAAATCAGTCCGGCATCGCGCCGCCCCAAAGGTGCGGAAGTCTCTGCATCTTGAGCGGGCCGAGCCCTCACCTTGAGGGGCTAGGCCCGCGCCGGACTGATTTCCGCCCCGCCGGCTGGCGGGAAAAGCCTTTGGTGCCCCGCCAGCTGGCGCGGAAATGACTTTGCCGGACGGCACATGCGCGGGAGCGGCAGCGGTCGCTCACGGCATCCCCGCGCATGCGCATTGGAGGGGTCTCTTCCGCCTCCGCCATGGTGGAGACCATGGCGAAGGCGGAAGGAAAAGAGTGCCCCCACGGCACAGGCCCGCCCGCGGATCGGTGGGCCCCGATCGCTGACCAGACCACCGTGGGGGCACCCCCCGGGGCCCGATCGCCCCGCGCCCCCCCCAGGACCCCGGAGCCCGCCCGCGCCGCCGTGTCCCTCCCTCCCAAAGGTGGTTCAATCCACGCCGGCTGCGTGGGTTGACAGCGGCGGGACTTTGGCCCATCGCGGACCGGAGAACCGCCGGGGGATTTCCGCCTACCGGCGCGGTGCGATTCCCGCCCCCGCCGAATCTCCGGTGGCGGAGAATTCGCGACACGGCGGGGGCGGAATTCACGCTGGCCCCCGGCGATTCTCCGACCCGGTGGGGGGTCGGAGAATCATGCCCCATATCTCCAATTGCAGTCAAATAAGTTACAATAAATCTTAAAAGGTTCCCTACCTTACAAGGCCCCAGTTGCTAAGCAATCGGCACACATACGAACTCCTTAGTTCTGCATGAAGCTAACTATAGGTTTTACCCTTTCAGGCAGAGAAACATTAAATTTAACCCACTTAAAACTATACCTTGGGCGAGATTCTCCGAACCGCGGAATCGCCAGGGGCTGGTGTGTATCCCGCCCCCGCCGGTTGCCGAATTCTCCGGCACCAGATATTCGGCAGGGGCGGGAATCGTGCCGCGCCGGTTGGCGGGCTCCCCCCCCCCGCGATTCTCCGGCCCGGATGGGCCGAAGTCCCGCTGCTAAAATGCCTGTCCCGCCGGCGTAGATTAAACCACCTACCTTACCGGCGGGACAAGGCGGCGCGGGCGGGCTCCGGGGTCCTGGGGGGGGGCGTGGGGCAATCTGGCCCCGGGGGGTGCACCCACAGTGGCCTAGCCCGCGATCGGGGCCCACCGATCCGCGGGCGGGCCTGTGCCGTGGGGGCACTCTTTTCCTTCCGCCTTCGCCACGGTCTCCACCATGGCTGAGGCGGAAGAGACACCCTCCACTGCGCATGCGCGGGAATGCCGTCAGCGGCCGCTAACGCTCCCGCGCATGCGCCGCCCGGAGATGTCATTTCCGCGCCAGCTGGTAGGGCACCAACGGCCTATTCCGGCAGCTGGCGGGGCGGAAATTAGTCCGGCGCGGGCCTAGCTCCTTAAGGTTGGGGCTCGGCCCCCCAAGATGCGGAGCATTCCGCACCTTTGGGGCGCCGCGATGCCCGACTGATTTGCGCCGTTTTGGGCGCCAGTCGGCGGACATCGCGCCGATACCGGAGAATTTCGTCCCTGATCTCTAAAATGTACCAATACAAATATAACCCCCCTAAAACTACCTTTGTTTGCCTGACAAAGTATTTACCCAATATGTTTCCCCCTGCTTGACCTGTTCAGTGATTCCAGCATTTTATGTTTCTAGCATCCATGGTATTTTGGTTTCACAAAGAAGTATTTTTTCAACTTGGCACGCCCAAGTACAACAGCTGCAAATTCTTCTTGAAATTTGAATTAGTTAAAATTTCACAGGAAAGAGATGATCTACACTTGGAACCCAATATGTTGATTTGTTGTCGAACAGATTACTGAAAATAAAAGTCTTGAAAAGACAAGGCCGGAAGGTTTGATTTCTGGCGTGTGCTGAGCTGGCTTATCCCAGTCAGGATGACTGAAGTACGACAAATGCTTTTAGTACCCCTGATCTGAGAGGCAGAAAAACATTCGCCAGGGTGGCCAATCCTGATCATTACCCAGCAACTCCCATCAGAAAGTATGTGGATGGATATCCGTTGAGGGCAGCATTGTGCTTAAATGTGAAGGCCTCCACAGCCGACCAACACGTAATGACTGCCGATTTGGCAAAATACCAGTTGACTGCCTGCTGACTTGCACCCCAGCCAAAGTCAACACTTTCAGGAGGGTTAAGGTTAGCAAAAGAAAAAAAGAGAAATATAAAACAAATTGCAGTGTCAATATATGAAATTATAAATGTTTAGTACAGAGTCCTTACTACTTATGACAAATGCAAGTGCCATCTAAATTTTATTTCAAATACAACCAACCTCCAAGCTTTCAGTTGATCTTAAAGTAAATAAGGTGACAGAAAATAACTTAATCAAATGTCATTGAGGGGGTCCCAGCAGAGGACTTGTTCGGGGGCGGGGAGGGGAGATCTGGCAGAGGACTTGAGGGCGGAGGTTATGGCAGAGGACTTGGTGGGGTTATGGCAGGGGACAGGGGGATTCCCAGCAGAGAGTCATGGGGGCAGGCGGGGAGGGGGCGGTTGCAGTAAGGGTAAGGGGGTTAGAATCATAGAATCCCTACAGAAGGAGGGATTTGGCCCATCGAGTTTGCACTGACCCTCTGAAAGAGCGCCTTCCTCAGCCCACTCCCCCGTAAACCCGTAACTCCACCTAACCTTTGAACACTAAGGTTCAATTGTCCCATGGCCAATCCAATTAAGCTGCACCTCTTTGGATTGTGGGAGGAAACCCGAGCACCCGGAGGAAACCCACACAGACAGTTACCCGAGGCCGGAATTAAACCCAAATCCTTGGTGCTGTGAGGCAGCAGTGCCGGAAGATGCCAATGCACCATGCCTGAATGGTGAAAAGGCAGGGACTGAAGGCACAGGGGCAAAGGCCTCGGGGCCAGAAGTGGGGAAGAGATGGCCCGGGGGCACCGGAAAGGAAACGCTGAGCTCGTGTTTTGGGGGTTGGACAACCAGCATGGACTGATGGATCGTTTCATATGTGGGTGGGGAGTGGAGGGAGTAGAGAAGAGTCCGAGCTTATTGCAGACAAGGGCTAATCTAATGGTGAGGCATGGAAATAATGAGACTGAGATTTTTCTGCTACAACTCAATTAATATGTCTGCCGTCTGACTGTTCGCCCAACTATGCCCATTAAATCACTATTGATGTGTGTGAGTACCACTTATTGCTGCTCGGCAATTAATCCTTGGCATGTTAACCTCCACATTCAATTACTGCAGTAGTTTCCCTGCATCATTGACCCAGTGGGCAAGCATATACATCCCCTTTGACAGTGAGCAAGGGCACACTAGCTGAGGAGAGGGCTTTGACCAATCAAATATGCGCTGTTGCATCTTGACAGCTCCCCTTCCGCTAACCGGGTTACGCGCAAGGCCTTGGAATGAGAGCCCAGGATGCTGTAGAGTGGCCAAAGTTGTGCCTACTTGGTCAAGCTGCATGGAACAAGAGTGTTGTGGGGTCTGATCCATTCTAGGTACTGATGAAGGACAGGTCCACAATGTGGTAACCAGCACATGAGGCACTAGCCATTGAAACGCATGCTACCGAAGGTGAATATGCAAAGGATCAACCCATGGAAGCAAAAGCTAACAGTTAACTCTCTCTCTTTACTGTTGCAGTGATTAGTGTGAGGGAAAGTTGGAGCCTGTGGAAATGGCTATAATTTTTCTGAGCGGAGAGAAGATGTCAATGGAGATGTCTGGCTCTCCAGAGGAATGAGCAAAACCCTGAGGAGGAAGGGTTGTTAGGTCCTGCTCCACTGGCTCAGAAGGGACCTCAAAGAGCGGTCACTCGGAGGCGCTTTCCATGCATGTACAGACAGTGGCTGACCTTCCTGCAGATGAGCAACACCCAGTGTTGGTGAAGATCTGGTGCCTCACTTACGCACCTTTCTGCAGGGGTTGGTGCCACGAGGAGCTGGAGGGCATCCACTGCCTGTGGCTTTGAAAATCACAAACCCCCTCAGCTTTCATACCACTGGCTCCTTCCAGAGCTCCACGGGTGATCTTTCAGGTCTCCACACATAAGTACATCAAGGAGGTTACGGCCGTACTCCTTGCAAGGTCGCACAACTATTTCAATTTTGATCAGGATCAAGGTAGCCAAGATGCAAGAGCCGTCACCACTGGGTAAAATCATTTTCTCTCACATTCCCCCTAAACATCCCTCCCCTCACCTTGAACATATGTCCCCTCGTGATTGACTCTTCAACGAAGGGGAACAGCTGCTCCCTATCCATCCTGTCCATGCCCCTCATAATCTTGTACACTCAGTCAGGTCGCCCCTCAGTCTTCTCTGCTCCAACGAAAACAACCCAAGCCTATCCAACCTCTCTTCATAAATTAAATGTTCCATCCCAGGCAACATCCTCGTGATTCGCCTCTGCACCCACTACAGCGCAATCACATCCATCCTATAATTTGGCGACCAGAATTTTGCATCGTACTCCAGCTGTAGCCTCACCAAAGTTCAATACAACTCTAACATGACCTACCTGCTTTTGTAATCTATTCCTGGATTGATAAAGGCAAATGTCCCATATGCCTTTTTCACCACCCTATTAACCTGCCCTTCCACCTTCTATGAGAGATCTATGAACAAACACGCCAAAATCCCTTTTTTCCTCAGAACTTTCTTGAGTCAGGCCATTCATTGAATACCTCAAATTACTCCTTCCAAAGTATATCGCCTCAAACTTTTCAGGGTTAAATTCCATCTGCCACTTTTCTGCCCATTTGGCCATCCTGTCTATATCCTCTTTTTTTAAAATATAAATTTAGAATACCCAATTATTCTTTTTTCAATTAAGGGGCAATTTAGCATGGCCAATCCACCTAACCTGTACATCTTTGGGTTGTGGGGGTGAAACCCACGCAGACATGGGGAGAATGTGCAAACTCCACACGAACAGTGACCCAGGGCCGGGATGCGAACCTGGGTCCTCAGCGCCGTAGTCCCAGTGCTAACCACTGTGCCACACGCCGCCCCGTCTATATCTTCTTATAACCCAAGACACACAACCTCACTGTTAACCACCCAGCCAATCTTTGTGTCATCCGCAAACTTACTGATCCTACCCCGCCACATAATCATCAATGTCGTTTATGTAATTGACGAATAATAGGGCCCAGCACATCCCTTCGGTACGCCACTGGACACTGGCTCCCAGTCACTATTGCAGCTTTCTGTCATCACTCTCTGTCTCCTACAGCTAAGCCAATTTTGAATCCACTGTATCAAATTACTCTGCATTCCATATGCATTTGCCTTCTTTACAAATCTTCCATATGGGACTTAATCATGAAAAATGAAAATGAAAATCGCTTATTGTCACAAGTAGGCTTCCAATGAAGTTACTGTGAAACGCCCCTAGTCGCCACATTCCGGCGCCTGTTCGGGGAGGCAGTTACGGGAATTGAACCGTGCTGCTGGCCTGCCTTGGTCTGCTTTCAAAGCCAGCGATTTAGGCCTGTGCTAAACAGCCCCAGCTGTTATCATCTGCTCTACCTTCTTCTACAAACCTGATCATCTCCTCAAAAAATTCAATCAAATCTGTTCGACATGACCTCCCTCTGAGAAAGCAATGCTGACTATTCCTGATCAAACCTTTCCTCTCCAAGTGGAGATAGATTCTCTCCTTCAGAATTTTCTCCAATAGTTTCCCTACACAGACAAACAACAAAGAACAAAGAAATGTACAGCACAGGAACAGGCCCTTCGGCCCTCCAAGCCCGTGCCGACCATGCTGCCCGACTAAACTACAATCTTCTACACTTCCTGGGTCCGTATCCTTCTATTCCCATCCTATTCATGTATTTGTCAAGATGCCCCTTAAATGTCACTACCGTCCCTGCTTCCACCGCCTCCTTCGGTAGCGAGTTCCAGGCACCCACTACCCTCTGCCTAAAAAACTTGCCTCGTACATCTACTCTAAACCTTGCCCCTCTCACCTTAAACCTATGCCCCCTAGTAATTGACCCCTCTACCATGGGGAAAAGCCTCTGACTATCCACTCTGTCTATGCCCCTAGACCTCTATCAGGTCTCCCCTCAACCTCCTTCGTTCCAGTGAGAACAAACCGAGTTTATTCAACCGCTCCTCATAGCTAATGCCCTCCATAACCAGGCAACATTCTGGTAAATCTCTTCTGCACCCTCTCTAAAGCCTCCACATCCTTCTGGTAGTGTGGCGACCAGAATTGAACACTATACTCCACGTGTGGCCTAACTAAGGTTCTATACAGCTGCAACATGACTTGCCAATTCTTATACTCAATGCCCCGGCCAATGAAGGCAAGCATGCCGTATGCCTTCTTGACTACCTTCTCCACCTGTGTTGCCCCTTTCAATGACCTGTGGACCTGTACTCCTAGATCTCTTTGACTTTCAATACTCTTGAGGGTTCTACCATTCACTGTATATTCCCTACCTGCATTAGACCTTCCAAAATGCATGACCTCACATTTGTCCGGATTAAACTCCATCTGCCATCTCTCCGCCCAAGTCTCCAAACAATCTAAATCCTGCTGTATTCTCCGACAGTCCTCATCGCTATCCGCAATTCCACCAACCTTTGTGTCGTCTGCAAACTTACTAATCAGACCAGTTACATTTTCCTCCAAATCATTTATATATACTACAAAGAGCAAAGGTCCCAGCACTGATCCCTGTGGAACACCACTGGTCACAGCCCTCCAATGAGAAAAGCATCCTTCCATTGCTACTCTCTGCCTTCTATGGCCTAGCCAGTTCTGTATCCACCTTGCCAGCTCACCCCTGATCCCGTGTGACTTCACCTCTTGTACTAGTCTACCATGAGGGACCTTGTCAAAGGCCTTACTGAAGTCCATATAGACAACATCCACTGCCCTACCTGCATCAATCATCTTAGTGACCTCCTCGAAAAACTCTATCAAGTTAGTGAGACACGACCGCCCCTACACAAAGCCGTGCTGCCTCTCACTAATTTGCTTCCAAATGGGAGTAGATCCTGTCTCGAAGAATTCTCTCCAGTAATTTCCCTACCACTGAAGTAAGGCTCACCGGCCTGTAGTTCCCGGGATTATCCTTGCTACCCTTCTTAAACAGAGGAACAACATTGGCTATTCTCCAGTCCTCCGGGACATCCCCTGAAGACAGCGAGGATCCAAAGATTTCTGTCAAGGCCCCAGCAATTTCCTCTCCAGCCTCCTTCAGTATTCTGAGGTAGATCCCATCAGGCCCTGGGGACTTATCTCCCTTAATATTTTTTAAGACACCCAACACCTCGTCTTTTTGGATCACAATGTGACCCAGGCTATCTACACACCCTTCTCCAGACTCAACATCTACCAATTCCTTCTCTTTGGTGAATACTGATGCAAAGTATTCATTTAGTACCTCGCCCATTTCCTCTGGCTCCACACATAGATTCCCTTGCCTATCCTTCAGTGGGCCAACCCTTTCCCTGGCTACCCTCTTGCTTTTTATGTACGTGTAAAAAGCCTTGGGATTTTCCTTAACCCTATTTGCCAATGACTTTTCGTGACCCCATCTAGCCCTCCTGACTCCTTGCTTAAGTTCCTTCCTACTTTCCTTATATTCCACGCAGGCTTCGTCTGTTCCCAGCCTTTTAGCCCTGACAAATGCCTCCTTTTTCTTTTTGACGAGGCCTACAATATCACTCGTCATCCAAGGTTCCCGAAAATTGCCGTATTTATCCTTCTTCCTCACAGGAACATGCCGGTCCTGTATTCCTTTCAACTGCCACTTGAAAGCCTCCCACATGTCAGATGTTGATTTGCCCTCAAACATCCGCCCCCAATCTATGTTCTTCAGTTCCCGCCTAATATTGTTATAATTAGCCTTCCCCCAATTTAGCACATTCATCCTAGGACCACTCTTATCCTTGTCCACCAGTACTTTAAAACTTACTAAATTGTGGTCACTGTTACCGAAATGCTCCCCTACTGAAACATCTACCACCTGGCCGGGCTCATTCCCCAATACCAGGTCCAGTACCGCCCCTTCCCTAGTTGGACTGTCTACATATTGTTTTAAGAAGCCCTCCTGGATGCTCCTTACAAACTCCGCCCCGTCTAAGCCCCTGGCACTAAGTGAGTCCCAGTCAATATTGGGGAAGTTGAAGTCTCCCATCACCACAACCCTGTTGTTTTTACTCTTTTCCAAAATCTGTCTACCTATCTGCTCCTCTATCTCCCGCTGGCTGTTGGGAGGCCTGTAGTATACCCCCAACATTGTGACTGCACCCTTCTTATTCCTGATCTCTACCCATATAGCCTCACTGCCCTCTGAGGTGTCCTCTCGCAGTACAGCTGTGATATTCTCCCGAACCAGTAGCGCAACTCCGCCTCCCCTTTTACATCCCCCTCTATCCCGCCTGAAACATCTAAATCCTGGAACGTTTAGCTGCCAATCCTGCCCTTCCCTCAACCAGGTCTCTGTAATGGCAACAACATCATAGTTCCAAGTACTAATCCAAGCTCTAAGTTCATCTGCCTTACCCGTAATACTTCTTGCATTAAAACATATGCACTTCAGTCCACCAGACCCGCTGTGTTCAGCAACTTCTCCCTGTCTGCTCTGCCTCAGAGCCACACTGTCCCTATTCCCTAGTTCTCCCTCAACGCTCTCACCTTCTGACCTATTGCTCCCGTGCCCACCCCCCTGCCATACTAGTTTAAACCCTCCCGTGTGACACTAGCAAACCTCGCGGCCAGGATATTTATGCCTCTCCGGTTTAGATGCAACCCGTCCTTCTTATACAGGTCACACCTGCCCCGGAAGAGCTCCCAGAGGTCCAGGTAATGGAAACCCTCCCTCCTACACCAGCTGTTTAGCCACGTGTTTAGCTGCTCTATCTTCCTATTTCTAGTCTCACTGGCACGTGGCACAGGGAGTAATCCCGAGATTACAACCCTCGAGGTCCTGTCTTTTAACTTTCTGCCGAGCTCCCTGAACTCCTGCTGCAGGACCTCATGCCCCTTCCTGCCTATGTCGTTAGTACCAATATGTACAACGACCTCTGCCTGTTTGCCCTCCCCTTTCAGGATGCCCTCTACCCGTTCGGAGACATCCTGGACCCTGGCACCAGGGAGGCAACATACCATCCTGGAGTCTCTTTCACGTCCACAGAAGCGCCTATCTGTGCCCCTGACTATAGAGTCCCCTATTACTATTACTCTTCTGCGCTTTGACCCTCCCTTCTGAACATCAGAGCCAGCCGTGGTGCCACTGCTCTGGCTGCTGCTGTTTTCCCCTGATAGGATATCCCCCCCGACAGTATCCAAAGGGGTATATCTGTTCGAGAGGGGGACAACCACAGGGGATTCCTGCACTGACTGCCTGCCTTTTCTGGTGGTCACCCATTTCTCTGCCTGCGCCTTGGGTGTGACCACATTTACATAACTGCGATCTATGACGCTTTCCGCCACCTGCATGCTCTTAAGTGCATCCAATTGCTGCTCCAACCGAACCATGCGGTCTGTGAGGAGCTCCAGTTGGGTGCACTTTCTGCAGATGAAGCCATCCGGGACGCTGGAAGCCTCCCGGACCTGCCACATCTCACAGTCAGAGACATGAGACTCACAGGTCTGAGGTTCACTGGCTTATCTCTAAAACCCTTCTTAAATACTGGAACCACATTAGCTGTTCCCTCTGACACCATCCCTGTGGCCAGAGAGGAATTAAAAATTTGGCCAGAGTCCCTGCAATCTCCTCCCTTGCCTCCCACAGCAGCCTGGGACACAGTTCATCCAGGCATGGAGATTTGTCCATTTTTAAGCCTGCCAACACGTCCAATATCTTGTCACTCCCTATGCCAATTTGCTCAAGAATCTCACAGTCTCCCTCCCTGAGTGCCATACCTCCATCCTCATTCTATTGGGTGAAGATTGATGTAAAGTATTTGTTCAACATTTTACCAATGTCCTCTGGCTCCACACACAGATTGCCCGCTTGGTCTCTACTGTTTCCCTGGTTGTTTTCTTCCCATTGATATATTTATAAAATATCTTGGGATTTTCCATGCTTTTACCAGCCAGAGCTTTCTCATATCCCCTCTTTGCTCTCCTAATTGCTTTGTTAAACTCCGCCCTGCACTTTCTGTAATATGCTCATGCCTCTGCTGATTTGCTCCCCTGCTAAAAGCCTCTCTTTTTCTTCTCCTCGTATCCTGAATATCTCGGGTCATCCATGGTTCTCTGGGTTTGTTATTCCTTCCTATCACCCGAGAGGGAATATGTTGGGCCTGTACCCTCCTTATTTCCATTTTGAATGCCCCCCACTGCTCTTCTGTAGATTTCCCCACAAGTAGCTGTTCTCAGTCTACCTTGGCAAGATCCTGCCTTATTTTACTAAAATCCGCTCTCCCCAATTTTTTTTTTGCAACGTGTCTATTTCTTTGTCCATAACAAGCTTAAATTGTAACATGTTGTGGTCACTATCACTAAAATGCTCCCCCCTAACAACTTCATCTACCTGTCTGGCTTCATTCTCCAGAATTAGATCCAGCACTGTGCCATCCCTTGATGGACCCTTTACATATTGACATAAAAAGTTCCCCTGTATATATTTTTAGAAATCCACTCCATCTAATCCCTTTACATGATAACTATCCCAACCCTATTGTTATTAGTTTTATACATCTCTGTGAATTGTGCACATATTTGCTCCTCAATTTCTCACTGACTACCTGGGGGTCTATAATAAACACCTAGCAATGTGGCTGCCCCTTTATTATTCCTAAGTTCTACCCACTAAGCTTCATTCGATGCCTCCTCAAAGATGTCATCTCTCCTTACTGCAGTAACTGACTTCTTAATTAATAATGCAATCCTCCTCCTCTTTTACCCCTCCCCTGTCTCGCCTGAAGTTTCTATATATCATAACGTTGAGCAGCCACTCCGGCCCCTCCTCAACCATGTATCTGTGATGGCTACTATAATCAAAATTCCATGTGTCAAATCTTGTCCTTAATTCATCTGTTTTACCTGCAATACTTCTGGCATTAAAGTAGAGGCTATCCAGCCATGCCTTATTCCCCTGAAACATAACACAGGTGTACTCCTTCTGAGTTGCTTTCAGCTGTTAGAAAAGAGGAAGTGAAACTACTTCGCTGCTTTGATGCGTTCAGGAGCTGTCAATCATAGTAAGAGTGCTTATAAATATCGTTGTTGGCATCAAAGCAGAGTACTAGAGATGCATTCAAGCATGAAGGGTAGGATAAATAAATGAACCCCCTAAGCAGCTGTGTCTGAACCATTAAGCTGTCAGTCACAAGCTCGTGAAAGATATTGCTCTGTGAAATTGAAAGTATGCTTAGCATTTCAAATGGTGTCAGGGATGCTGGCTGCGTCGCGCCGGAATCGAAACGAGATGCGGCCGGTAGATCCCAGAGGAGGTCTCCCCTGTGATTCCCGAAGGCCGTTACGCTTCGCGAAATCTAAGCAGATCTCACGAGACGCCACGATCTGGATCCTGCCCACAGTGGGCGGGACCCAGTCTCACAAGACTAAGTAAGTTTAGGAACTCACATAGCCGTGCTGATGCCAGATCGACTGGCCAGCCGGCACCTGTCAGCCTCGCTGAGGAGACCCCAATGGGGCGCTGTTCAGCTCTGATCCCCACAAATGGGGATCAGACGGAACCGTCCTGGGTGGGGGAGGGGGTCTCCCAGGCGATCGGAGGCCCCTGGGTGGTTAGCCTCCGGGCAGGGTGGCACCCTGGCACTGCCAGCCTGGCACCGTGCAACTGTCACCCTGGCACAATGACCCACTAATCCCGCCCAGAATGGACTCTCTTTTTTTTAGTTAGAACCCAGATGCAGTCTTTATAAGTTATGTGGGCTTTCGAAGAACCCTTTGCCACTTGTAATAGCTGCTGTTTTTAAACACTTTTGTCTGAGAGAGCAGATATAAGGAAAGTGAAAGTGTTCCTTAATTGATTCTTCACTGAACCGCCTGGACTGCTCTTCAGATGTCGTGCAGAGTAGTTCAGAAACAGGAGGCCACTTCAGAGTCTAAAAAGTCACACCAGGAGGATTCTGTTGGGCAGAGAGCTGCCTGAGATTATCATGCCAAGGGTGATCTTCAGGTTGCCCAGAGCTGGAAAGGGCATATCAGGCACAAGACTCCTTCCTGAGCCCACGTAACCTCCAGGGCCCTTGAGGGATCCATCCTCTGCAGCCTGGAAGAGGGACACATTACCTATGGACTGACCCCCTTGAGCCCCTCCCCCCAGGCTCCATCGCACCTGGTACAGGTATCACTGCCACGGTGTACGTGACACAGTGCCAGGGGGAAGTGCACCATTGGCAATACCAGGGGACAAGGGCTGAAGAGGATGTCTAAAGGGGGGGGGGCTGATGAGGGGGGCCGGGTTACCTTCATGTGCGCCTAGTGTGGGACGGGGGAGTGACCCTTTTTTCCCGTGGTGAGGGTTGCGGGGGTGGGGGATGCTCCTCCTTGATAAGGGGTTGGGCTTCCCTCCTTGTCAGCAGGGGGGGGGGGGGGGGAGCCAAGATTTGTATTGTTGGGGTTAGGAGGGGGGCCTGCCGCCAGACCTTGGGAGTGGGCCGGCCGCTGAATATGGCAGCCGGATATGGCAGTCGGATTTGAATGGAATCTGGCATGGTCTCCACCATGCATTAATTTGATAGTGACCCGCACCTGGGCACCACTCCTAATGTTAACAGAGACCAGTCCTGATTCTCCGCTGGCCAGAGCACTTAAGACTCTGGAATTGAGAATCCTGCCCTGTGAATTCAATGTCAAATCAGGCACAAGAATAAGAAAAAGAGTAAATGAAACGAGTAGACTCGAAAGAGCGAGTCTGGGAAATCAATATTGGGGAATAAAAATATGACAGATGTGTTGAACAGATGCTTTTGTGTCTGTTTTCACTTTGGAAAACACAAATTACATTCCAGAAACATTTTTAAATCTGGAGGTGAAAGGGAGAGAAGATCTTAAAATAATTACAAATCACCAGGGAAAGGGTAGTGAGAAAATTATCAGAACTAAAGGCTGAAGTCCTGATAAGACCTCAAGGAATTGGCTGCTGAGTTAGAAGATATATTAGTTTTAATTGTCCAACATTCCCGAGGTTCTGGAAAGATCCCATCAGATTGGAAAATAGAGAATGCAACTCCTCTGTTCAAGAAAGGAGGGAGGCAGAAAAAAGGAAACTATAGGCCAGTTAGCCTAACATCTGTTAGGTGGTGGATCGTTATTCTGTAGAATTCTCTTCCCCAGCCAGCATTGGAAGCTGCATCGTTGAATGTTTTTTAAAGGTGGAGCTAGTTAAATGTTTGATTGATGAGGGAGTCAAAGGTTATAGGGTGTAGACAGGCAAGTAGAGTTGAGGCCACAATTAGATCAGCCAGGATCTTATCAAAAGACAGAGCAGGCTCGAACGGATTAATAGCCTATTCCTGCTTCTAATTTGTATGTACAGGAAGAGAAATAAAGGGAATGAAAAAATTGGATTGAGAGGGAGAAAAGGGAGATACAATGGAAAAGTATATCTAAAAAACATAAATTTTACATTTTGCAGATCTTCAACAACAATTAAAACTTGAAGGAAGGAGACTATGCTTGCAATGGATCATTTTCACCAGCTGATTGCCAAAAATTAAAATCTTATGTCATTAAAAGAATAGTTAGACTTAACTGAACATTTCATGATGAGTCTAGTTCAACTCTACTACACAAATACAGCAAGTTCACACATTCACTGCATTTTAATGCATTCTTCTGAAGCTAATAGCATACACGTGCAACTCAGGACTGCAAGGACCGACCTTTCTGGCCATTCACGCCAGCGGGATCTTTTAGCTCCGCTGATGGCGCACCCCCACTGCGGGTTGCAGGGTGGCGAGGGGTGCATTCAGCGACAAATGCAGTGGACAATGGTGGGACCAGAAGATCCTGCTGCATGCCAATGATGTACTGCTTGTGCTGGTGCACGGAAAATCCTGCCTCAAGTTTTTGATATTTCAGTTTAACTGCACATCTGCATGAACCTTGCTTGAAATTGCTGTATCATGTGTACATAAATAATTGTATGTACAATCAGACTCACTTCTTATTTTAACATGAAAACATGGGCAAATGTCTGAATTTATTGATTTGGTAGATTAACATGATCACTAATTCAGTCAACCCAAGAACAACGTATCTGCGCTCTATATTTTAAGATACGTAAAGACATGAATAAAGTGGGTCTTTTTGACTAAAATAGGAATACAAAGCATGGAGGGGATGAATTCTGCAGGTTGATAGAAATTTTCATTTTTTTTACCACTTCCCGATAAAAACACACCAATGCTGCTTTCTTTAAACCAAAATGTGCCCTTATGCATGATATTATTCAGAAGGTAAGGGATTTTCCATCAAAACAGACACAGCCAGCAAGTCATTCCTGACCATCTTCAAACAATAGACAAAGAACACCAGAACTGACAGCACGTCTCAATTTTCAACTATGATTCGATTTATCAGAAAATAAAATAAGTAGAAACAACCATGCATTTAACAGTCTCATTTAATTTACAGAATTTGTTGCAAAACAATAAATTCCTTCAAAGCTGTCTCAGCTCTTTGAAGTAAAGCTCTTAACTTGGGCAATGTATGTGCTGTAAAGTTTGTCTGTAACACTGGGATGTTCCTGAAGTGTTCCACTAGCTTAATCATGTTAGATGCTTGTCAAAGTAGAGCTACACTGAATAAATGCTGATACAAGGCTCCAATTATAACTCGGTTTGCTTTGAAGTCCTATCTGGGTAATGTGTAACTATCATTCTCAAGTAAACACTGCCAATTAAAATGGTGTTCAAAGGCACAGAAATCTGAGAGATTGTCGTGTTGTAGGACTGGGTTTTTTTTGCCATGAAGATAAGGAATTGCCCTTGGCATCCTTTCCCTCTGTTCGTCTGCCCCCGCAATGCCCAAATGCTGTGCCTGCTCTCCCCACCTCCTACCCAGAGCCTTACCAAATGTTGAACCCCCATTTGTTCCACTGACCCTCTTATGGAGCTGGAGCGATGAGGCTGGAGCACAGTGAGTCTGATTGTACATACTGCTGCCTCACAACGCCAGGAACCCAGGTTCAATTCTGACCCCGGGTAACTCTGTGGAGTTTGCACCTTCTCCCCGTGTCTGCGTGGGTTTTCTCCAGGTGCTCTGGTTTCCTCCCACAGTCCAAAGATGTGCAGGTTAGGTGGATTGCCCATGCTAAATTGCCCCTTAGGTTGGGGTTACAGGGCGGGGGATTGGGCCTCGGTATGGTGGTCTTTTGGACTGTTGGTGCAGACTCAGTGGGCCGAATGGCCTCTTTCTGCACTGTGGGGTTTCTATGATTCTATGACCTGTGGCAGCCATGACAGGACCCCTATTCTGTACTTGCTTCCCTTTAGCAGTACTGAAATCCTTCAAAATTCATAGATAGAATTTACAGTGCGGAAGGAGACCAGACATCCCATCGAGTCTGCACCGGCTCTTTGAAAGAGCATCCTATCAAAGCTCACACCTCCACCCTATCCCATAACCCAGTAACCCCATCCAACACAAAGGGCAATTTTGAACACTAAGGGCAATTTATCATGGCCAATCCACCTAACCCGCACATCTTTGGACTGTGGGAGGAAACCGGAGCACCCGGAGGAAACCCACGCACACACGGGGAGGATGTGCAGACTCCGCACAGGCAGTGACCCAAGCCGGGAATCGAACCTGGGACCCTGGTGCTGTGAAGCAATTGTGCTAACCACTATGCTACCGTGCTGCCCTAATTCCATCCTGCTCCTCTGTCACACTCTTAAAGAGCTTTTTAAATACCTGAATTGGCCTCAGTAGGGCAGGGAGCAGGAGCACTGTCCTTCCTTTTCTACCTGCCCAGAATGGCATCCAAAAGCTGACACATTGCCAGTGCCATTACGTTTGGGAGCATTCCCATTTCCAATCCCAACCCTTGGATGGGGGTGTGGGGGGGCTCAAAAACTCAGCACGCAGTGTTTTTGCCTGAGAAATAAAGCAGCTGTGTACAGAGAATTTTCCCTGGTGAGCTTGCCAGTCTTGATAATGGAGGTTGCCTGATAATCGATAGGCAATCTATCTCATCAGGGACAGACAATCCCGTCAGAGGTGACATCAAAATATTTCCTCCAATACAGTGAAACAATCGGTCCGTTTAGAAAGTAATGGAGAGATTCAAAAGTTGTCACTAGCCTGCTAAGTTATGGATTCCCATAAAGAAATATTAAAATATCAAGTGTTTTATGATTTGAGATATGGCAGCTTTCCAATCCATCACACAAACCTGTGCGCACACAACACACACTGTCAAAAGGAGCTATAACCCCCTTGGTCCTTTCGAGCCTGCTGGTTAATGTGGTGATATGTCTGTCAGCAGTATCACAGATGGATGGTATGTGACCTCTAACCAGTAGGTGGTGGTGCATACCATCATGCGGTCTCAAGACAGTGGTCATGTGACCAGGGACTCAAATATAAGAGAGCATCCGGCCATGACAAGATGGTTGTAGGAGATGGTAGTAAGACATACAGGTCAACAGTAATGCTAGGTGTGGGTCCAGAGGAGTACAAAGAAACTCCATGACAACGTGCTCTGTAACAGATCATTACCTTACCACGTGTGATTCAATGAAGATCCTGGTTTGGACAAGTCTGGGTGTTTGGTGGAGTCCTTTGCAAGGCATAGAAGACCAAACACAACAGTTAAGTAATGTAAATTGCTGTGATGCATATTGGTTTTCTTTGATATTAAAGTTCCACAGAAGCAACATAATAACTAACTCCTGCTATACATCTGATAGTCACACAAAATCAGTCCATAGCAGTTAGAAATCTTTAACATGGACACCTCAGGAGGTGGATAGAAGAATGAGCCTCTGTGGGCAGAACTCCTCAAATGTCTTTCTAACTTTAAATAACAAATTAGAACCAGAGGAACATTTCAGCATAGAAGGAAGCCATTCGACCCATCTTGTCTATGCCAACCCGAGAACACCCAGGCACCCATTCAACCCCATCTTTGTGCACACGGCCCTTAACATTGTAGCTTACAGCACTTAAGGTTCAGATCCAGGTACTTTTGACAAGAGTTTAAGGTCTCTGCCTTCACCACGAACTTGGACAACAAATTCCAGGCACCCACTACCTTCTGTGTAAAAAAAGCCTTCCTCATGTCTTCTCTGCACCTTCTGCCACTTATTTTGAATCTATGTCTTGAATATATGACCCCTGGTTCCAGAATTCACCATCAAGGGAAACAATTTTATTCTGTCCACTAGATCTCTTTCCCTCATAATTTTGTACACCTCGGGCGGGATTCTCCCAGCCCTGAGCCGGGCCGGAGAATCCCCGCGAACGGGCCACTCCGCCGCGACGCCGGCACGCGATTCTCCGCAGCGGAGAATCGGTGCCATTGGTGCCGGTGTGGTGCCAGTCGTGGGCCGCTCTATGTGGCCGGCCCGCCGATTCTCTGGCCCGAGCGGCCATAAGAAAAGAGCTGATTCCCGCCGGCGCTGTTCTAACCTGCTCTGGGCCGGCGGGACCTCGGCGTGTAAGGGTCGGGTGGCAGCCTGTTTGGGGGGGGGGGGGATCCGACCCCGGGGGGGGGGGGGGGGGGGGGGGGGGGGCTCCAATGTGGCGTGGCCCAGGATCAGGGCCCACCACTTGTTGGGCCAGCCTCTGTGGCTGGGGGCCTCCTTTCCTACGCGCTGGCCCATGTAGTCCTGCACCATGTTGCGTCGGGGCCGGCGCATTGAGGCAGGCCACTGCGCATGCGCGCGTTGGCGCCATTGCAACTGCGCATGTCCTTGTTGGTGCCGGCGCAACTGCGCATGCGTGGATCCCGTGGCGCACAGTTCGCGTCGGGATCGGCAGCTGGAGCGGCGCAAACCGCTCCAGCACCGTGCTGGCCCCCTGTAGGGGCCAGAATTAGTACTGGGAGCGGCCCGTTCTCGCCATCGTGCTTTACGACGGCGTGGGCACTCTGCTGTGAGATTGGAGAATCCCGCCCCTCATTCAAGTAAATCCTCAGCCTCTTTCTAACCGCAACCGATCCAATCTCTCCTCATAGCCACACTTTTCTAGCCTTGGAAACATTCTTGTAAACCTCATCTGCACTCTCTCCACACCAATTATGTCCTTCCTGTAATTTGGTGACCAGAATTTCACACAATATTCCAGTTGTGGTCTTACCAGTGTTTTATACAATTCCAAAATGACATCCTTATTTTTATATTCAATACCTCTGCAAACCTCACACTTCTCTGTGTTAAAACCCATCTGCCATTTTACCACCCACTCCATCAACCCATCTATATAGATTTGGAGATTATAGCTATCCCGCTGCACTATCCACTACTCGGCCAATCTTTGTGTCGTCTGCAAATTTCCCAATCATGCCCTCCACGTTCACATCCAAATCGTTAATATATAACACAAACAGCAAGGGTCCCAACACCTGAGCCCTGTGGAACACCACTTGAAACAACTTTCCATTTGCAGGGCATCCATTGACATCCTTTTGTTTCCTGTTACTAAGCCAACTTTTTATACAGTTTTCCACATTACCCTGTATCCAATGGGCTTTCACTTTCTTGACAAATCTGCCATGTGGGACTTTGTCAAGCACCTTGCTAAAATCCATGTACACAACATCCACTGCACTACCGTCATCAACCCTTCCTGCCACTTCCTTACAGAATATCAAATGTGTGAGGCAAGGTTTTCTTTAGCAAATCCATGTGAACATCCCTGACTAGTCTATGCCTTTCTACATGACAGTAATCGGGGGCGAAATTCTCCTACCCGCCCCGCCACATTTCTGCGCCGACCGGCCGGCGGGAGTCTCCGTAACACCGGCCGGTCAATGGGGTTTCCCATTGTGGGGCACCCCCACGCCGTCGGGAAACCCCCGAGCGCCGGCAGAACGGAGACTCCCGCCGGCGGAGAATGACGCCCCCTATCTCTCAGGATTGATTCTATTAATTTGCCCACCCCCGGTAAGACTAATTGGCCTATAATTGGTTGTTATTTCTTTTGATCCTTTTTTAAACAATGGAAGGACGTTTGCATTTCTCTAGCCCTCCGGCACCTCCCTTGTATCTCGTGAGGATTGGAAAATCATCCTCAGAGCATTTGCTATCTCCTCCCTGACCTCCTTCAGCCAGGACCAGATAGAACAGCAATCGTGGGGATCTCCAAGGGGATTGGAGGCCCCCAGCTGCATGCCTTTTAAGCAGGGTGGTGCTGTGGCACTGCTGGTACCACCTTGGTACTCTGGCAGTGCCGGCCTGGCACTGTCAGTGTGCCAAGGTGGCTCTGCCGGCTGTCATAGACAGTGCCAGGGTGGCACTGACAGGTTGGCATTGTTTGTGCATGCGCGATGAGGCTGGGGTTTCTAAACGTGTGGGGCGGGGCCTGGGGACTGTCCCATATTGCATTTGGGCTGGGGGGGATTATTTTGTGGCCCTCTGAGATCGTGATGCCATTTTTAAATGGCATCCCGATCTCTCGCTACAATGGGGCGTTCCGGCGAGCGGAGCTCCCCCCTCCAAAACACGAGTCACACTCGCCAGGGAACTTTGTTTCCTTTTGCGACAATCACACCAACATCTCTTAATGAGGCCAGTGATTTCACAACACCTCCCCCCATTCCCCCGAACAGAATTATATAATACTAAAGATAATTTTATTAGAAATATTATTGTTAGTTTTATCACTGACCTGAGCAAAGAAAGAAAATAGTGACCAGAAACTGAAGAGATGATTTGATTGGTTTGATGGATTAATTCTGTGCTCACTGCTGCTCCCAGGAAAAAAATGAATAATATGATTGGGTGATGTATCGTTTGTTCATTTTCTATCGGTGGGAAGCGGAATTCTTGCAAACAGCTAGTGGGATCACCCGATCCCGCCAGCAGTGCACCCTGTCGCGGGTTTCCCGGTGGCATGGGGTGGATTCAACGGGAAATCTCACGGACAGCGATGGAACCAGAAGATCCCGCCGCCAACCAATGGCTGGCCGCCTCCCGCCACCGAGAAACAATCCGCGGGGAGGACAGGGAATCTCACCCCTGGCCTGCCATCGGAAGAGAGGCAGCTGCAGCACCATGAGAATAACATCATAGAAACTTCCAGTGGGAATTAGCTAGACAAATAACCAATAACAGTATACATTAAAGCTTTCCTATCATATACCCAATCCATGTTCAGTGGGACTGGTATTGGGTGCGAAAAGGCTGCAGCAGCTGGATGCTGAATGAATGTTTCCCTCTGGTAGGGGGACTCAAACTAGAGGGACAGTTTAAAATAAGGGCTCTCCCTCTTAAGACAAAAATGGGGAGACATCTTTCATTTGCGGGTCTGTCTCTTAGCATCCCGATTCTGTGGAACTCTCTGAAAGTGGTGGAACAGGGTCACTGAATATTTTTAAGGTAGAGTTTGATAAATTCTTGAATCAGAAGGGAATCAAACGGTGTTGGGGCTGGACAGGACATTAGCATTGAGGTCACAATTAGATCAGCCATGATCTTATTAAATGGTGGAGCGAGCTGGAGGGAACGAATGGCCTCCTCTTGCACTTAATCTGTACGTTTAGAAAGCTCCCACTGAATCAGCAGCAGGTTTTATTTCCATATGTTAACATCGAGAGTGTGATTCCATTTATTTATTGATGCTATTTTCTGTATGTTACAGCTTGATAAGCACTCTTCTATAAAAATACCGACCAAAGCAATCGAGAGTGCTAGATTCTCCCAAATATAAAGCATTTAAAAGGCGAGATGGCCAATCCAATGTGCAGCTTTTGTAAGCGTACTTTCGAAAAAAAGTATTTCTGCTTCTCCCCACTACTTTAAAGGCTAATCTCTATGAAGTAACTCCTTTTTGCGTTTTTTTTTACTGTCAAAAAAGCACTGATGCAAACATAGTCAACCCTTTATTCCCTCTTTTGTCAGAAAATTATTAAAAATATTCAAGCATAAATGACTACAAATGAGTCCTTGGGATAAAATGCTGGGAGTTTCTGACCACCTTCAGAAATCTGTTTCCAAGGCACCTGTTTAGTTTAAGAGCTTTAAGCATTTTGTTTGAAATTGACTTATGTAAGTCTGTCGCTAACTGCTGAGGGGAGCTTGCTTTCAGATCATTAAGGAAGCCGGCAAGGTTAGAAATAGCACTTGTGAACCCCACAGAGAATGATTTCTAAAAAAAAAATCTTGCAGAAAATATATTCATGCTTCAAGACGTGAATGATAAAACTGCCGACAAAGTAACACGATTCTTGCAAGACTCTAAGATAGCCTGACCTGTTGATTGTAATTGAGCAAGAGAAAGCAAAACCTGGGCGGGATTCTCCGACCCCCCACCGGGTCGGAGAATCGCCGGGGGGGGGCAGCATGAATCCCGCCCCCGCCGGCCGCCAAATTCTCTGGCACTGGAAATTCGACGGGGCAGGAATCACACCGTGCCGGTCGGCGGCCCCCCCCCCCCCCCCCCGGCGATTCTCCGGCCA
The DNA here is from genome assembly GCF_047496885.1 of Scyliorhinus torazame. NCBI lineage: Eukaryota > Metazoa > Chordata > Chondrichthyes > Carcharhiniformes > Scyliorhinidae > Scyliorhinus > Scyliorhinus torazame. The sequence goes on from NC_092713.1 coordinate 257,089,937, forward strand.
GCAATGGGCCGAAGTCCCACTGCTGTCATGCCAGTCCTGCCGGCGTGAATCAAACCACCTACCTTACTGGCGGCACAGATGGGCTCCGGGGTCCTGGGGCAATCTGGCCCCGGGGGGTGCCCCCACGGTGGCCTGGTCCGCGATCGGGGCCCACCGATCCGCGGGTGGGCCTGTGCCACGGGGGGCACTCTTTTCCATCCGCCTCGGCCATAGCCTCCGCGATGGGCGATGCGGAGGTGACCCTCCCCTGCGCATGCGCGGGGATGACGTCAGCAGCTGCTGACGCTCCCGCACATGCGCGGACTTCCGCTGGCCAAAGGCCTTTCCCGCCGGTGCGCCAACCACTCCGCCGTGGGCCTAGCCTCTCAAGGTGAGGGGTTGGCCCCTAAAGGGGCGGAGAAATCCGCCCCTTTGGGGCAGCCCGACGCCGGAGTAGTTCCCACCACTCCATCCCGTTGGGACCCCCCGCCCCGCCGGGTAGGGGAGAATCCCGGCCCCTGTCTTTCAACAGCATTCAGAGTTTTATGTGGGTCTAAAATCAAGCATTAATCCACAAAGATCAGAAGAAAAAAAAAGAGCAGTGATTGTTAAAGAAATAAGGGGAAGACTATGGGGAAATTGGACGAAAGGGAAAAACAAAATCTGCAATAAAATTGACCTTAAACGGAGTAAAGGGAAGGGGTCTCGGGGCAAGGGCTCCACTGGGAGCGAAGAGTGGGGTATTTTAAAAAATGTATTCACAGAATGTGGGCCTCGCTGGCTGGACCATCATTTATTACCCATGCCTAATTGTCCTTGAACTGAGAGGCTTGCTAGAAGGCATTTCAGAAGGCATTACAAGAGTCAACCACATTGCTGCGGATCTGGAGTCACATGCAGGCTAGACCGGGTAAGGATGACAGGCTTCCTTCTTCAAAGAACATTAGTGAACCAGATGGGGTATTATGGCAATCGACAATGGTTTCAAGATCATCATTAAGCTTCTTAATTCCAGATTTTAATTGGATTCAAATTTCACCACCTGCCATGTTGAGATTCTAACCTAGACCCCCAGAGCACTACCCTGGGTCTCTGGATTATGTGTCCAGTTACTATACCACTGTGCCTCAACTCCCAATCACATGACTAGGGTGGGGGGGGGGGGGATATTGAGAGATTAAATAGCCACCCAACTGGAAAATAAATATAAGGCACTGCCACAGTTTATATCAGCTCAATTGACATGCATGGAGTCAGGCAAGTAAGAAATTAAGTCCACTCAAAGTGCCAATGGTTGCTGCCTGAGTGTTAATCCTTGTGCGCAGCCTTCAAAATCAACAGAATTTTATGGAACAGCAGAATTATTGGGTGACTGGACAAGCTTGAGGACCCCTTTTGGGGAAGAGGCCATGGAACACTCACATAGGGGAATGCTCTGAACCCCCTAAATTACTGTAAGGTAGACACTGAACATTCACCCTCATGGTCATACCAAACCACGCACTCTTTCAGTACAGGTTAGGATGACGCTCGCGCCTGAGATGAGTGTAGAACATCCAGCCGAGCAGCCGGACCTGTCGGAGTCAGTCATGTGAGTTGGGACGGCGGTAGTGTTCAACCTTCATGCACATTCCCCAGTGGGCATCGTTCAAAATATTTATTGTTTGATGCTCATCCTTAAGTTTCAAGCCTGTATGCATCTTTTAAGATTTTTATTTCTTCGTTGACTGACCTTGTTTTGTAATAGCTTTTTAAAAAATGTTTGGATTGGTGTATGAACCATTAGAATTTTTTAAGAGCAAATATGCAGGGTGATTTTATCGCAACCACTTCTATTGGGTAGCAAGTAAATGAAAGGAGCTGGTTGGTTGTCTGCTGAAAGTGGTGGGAGGTCTGAAGCATTTTAATAGTCAAGTCTCTTTACAGCGTTCCGCTTATAAGCATTTGGAACAGACTGCCGCCAAATGAATGAAGTCGGCAACTTGGATACAGTTCAGGTAAATTAAGAAGGACTGGAGGAGATCCCAGCGATGGATGGAGAAAGCATCAGAAGCTTGGAGCTTTTAAAAAAATAGTCAGGTGGAGGGAAAACCCCTCTCAACAAAACTGGGCACTATGTAGGCAGAACGATCTACATCCATTTGATGGCTCAGGATTGCATTGGGGTCCTGTTAGTACCATAGAATTGTGATTTGGAAATGGAACTATAAGTGCCCCACTGGAATTTCCGTCGCACTAGTGTCCTATACCAGCCCATCTGTGGAATGAAAAGCGTCTCTCTGGACTTTGGTCTGCTAAGGAAGGAAAGATCCTCCGATGTGAAAGAAGCATAGAATCCCTACAGTGCAGAAGGAGGCCATTCGGCCCATTGAGCCTACACTTGTCCTTGGAAAGGTTTTCCAGCATTTTCTCTTTGGAGCCGACACCAATCCTTGGAAAGAGCACCCGATTTAAGCCCATGCCTCTCTATCCCAATAACCTAGTAACTGTACAAAACTTTTTGGACACTAAGACGCGATTTAGCATGGCCAATCCACCTAATTTGCACATCATTGGACTGTGGGAGGAAACCGGAGCACCCGGAGGAAACCCACGCAGACACAGGAGAATGCACACCACACAGACAATCACCTGAGGCTGGAATTGAACCCGGGTCCCTGGAGCTGTGAGGCAGCAGTGCCAATCACTGTGCCACCGTGCCGCATAAATTGTATTGAGAAATGAATCACTGAACTGTTACACTCAGCACAGGAGAACTGAAGAGCATATCGGAAATGTAAATTATCATTATGTTGGCATGAGGCAGGACCCATAGCCAAGGAAAGGGGATGAAGGTAATAAAGATAAAAGTGATTGCTAGAATGAAATGTTGTTATTTTGGAGTCTGAAATTGAAAGTCGGAGTTCAGATGAGTCCACTGATGAATAAATGCCACTTGAAGAGAATTGTCAATCTAAAAAAAACAGCATCACGGAATCACTGAAATGCAACATCCACTGTGAAGGTGACAGAGTAAACGTCAGAAATTAATCTCCCAGCGTTCTATTTATTTTAAAGGGCTTCTGAATTCTAATTCCTTTTAATGTTTGACTTTCTATGAGAATCTTTTATTCCCAAATATTTGGAAGGACAAATCTCAAAAACATTATTGTACTTCACTATCACATCTATTGCATCCGTTTGTTGCGACCATTTCTCCCTTAGTCTCAGGACAACAAAAGATCTTAAATCCATTTAACTTGTTCTTGATCTCTTTGTATTAAAGACTTCAATTGTTTGTCCCAGCTAACCACCAACTCTAAATGCACTGGTTTTACCCTCGAAGGCCACTGAATTGCATTTTGGACTTTTTGGATCATCAGGAATCCATTTCAATGTAATGAAATGTATATTTTCAAATGTGTCTACCCTAGTTCAAGGGGATAATTGGTTTTTCTCTAGCTTCAGGAGATATCCTTCCAAAGGAGGCATCAGAAAATTTGTATTCTTAGCTTAAGATAGGGAACATTGAAAGTCATGCTACCTTATTCCTACAGCTTTGCCATTTCTAAACCGTCAAACAGATTTCAATTTATCCTTGACCTCAAGAATATATCTAAATTCTTACGAAAGGAAAATTATAATTGTTCAGGGGCAACAGCACAGATGACTGTCTGGCTGTTATAAATCTCAAGGGAGTCTATAGGTTTCTATCATCTAGAAAGACAGAATGTTTCTGTGTTTCCTAGTGATAAAACGTGCCACAAGTGAAAGCGACTGCCTACAGGTCATTTTGCTGCAGTCCTCACAAAACACCTTTTGATTAGAACTGCACAGTTTTATGTTAAGAGACTGGAGCTGAAATCCTGTAGCGATTTCACCAGTCTCCAGTTACAACTCCAGGAAATGGTAGCCTATGCATTGCTCCAGGGTCCCAGGTTCAATTCCCGGCTTGGGTCACTGTCTGTGTGGAGTCTGCACGTTCTCCCTGTGTCTGCGTGGGTTTCCTCCGGGTGCTCCGGTTTCCTCCTACAAGTCCCGAAAGGTGTGCTATTAGGTGAATTGGACATTCGGAATTCTCCCTCTGTGTACCTGAACAGGTGCCGGAGTGTGGCAACTAGGGGCTTTTCACAGTAACTTCATTGCAGTGTTATTGTAAGCCTACTTGTGACAATAAAGATTATTAAAATAAAATCTCTTCTTTGTGTATTCTACAGGAATATGAATACAGGAGAGCATAATATCAAATGATCATTTACTGGCAAAGCACAAACCCCTTTAAAGCCTTGCTTGAAACAGAAGAAACCCAGGCAACTTAGTGTATCTCAAAACCGAGGGATACGTTCTGGCACATATGATTAAAGTCCTGCTGTGGAACACTTGTCATCTCCTAGCTTCTGAAAGTAGAATTCAAGGACAAAGAGAAATACTAATTATTCTCTTACTCCATTCAGCGAGGATAAATACCATTTTTAATATTTATGGACCGGATAATTTCTCAAATGTTCGAATTAGGGGCGAAATTCTCCGTTATCGGCGGAAAGTCCGCCGATCGGCGCAAAAAACGGCGCAAATCCGACTTGCGTCACGTCGGAAAAATGGGTCGATAGTCTCCGGCCCGAAATGGGCTAGCAGCGACGTAACGGGATCCGCGCTTGCGCAGTGGTTCACGCCGTGCAGCGTCATACGCGCTGCACGGCGTGACGGCTCATAAGGCCGCGCTGCTCCCCCCCACCCGACCGGAACACCTGACCGCAACACCCGACTGGATCCCCGACCGCAACACCCGACTGGATGGCTGGCCGTCGCTCAGCCCCGAGGTTCGAGTCACGCGATGTGGAGGTGCTCCTGGATGCGGTGGAGCAGAGGAGGGACGCCCTGTATCCCGGGCACGGCCGCAGAGTTGCCCCACGCCACAGCCGGCGTCTGTGGAGGGAAGTGGCAGAGGCCGTCACCGCTGTGGCCCTGACACCACGGACAGGCACCCAGTGCCACAAGAAGGTGAACGACCTCGTCAGTGCAGGCAGGGTGAGCCTCCCCCATATTCCCCCCTCCCCATATCCCCCCCTCCCCCATATCCCCCCTCCCCCTCCCCCATATCCCCCCTCCCCATATCCCCCCTCCCCCATATCTCCCCCTCCCCCATATCCCCCTCCCCATATCCCCCCTCCCCCATATCCCCCCTCCCCCATATCCCCCCCTCCCCCATTTCCCCCATCTCTTCCCTCCCCCATCTCCCCCCTTCCCCATCTCCCCCTCCCCCATATCCCCCCTCCCCATATCCCCCCCTCCCAAATATCCCCCATATCCCCAAGTGAATCCAGCCCTAACCTTAACCTCTGCAATGCACGCGCAACCGATGGCGTGCATTCATATACCTGCCTAACACTGTTGCCTTTTACCCCTGCCCCCCCCCCCCCCCGCCCACAGGAGAAGCACGCACACAACAATAGGGAGATGTGAGGACTGGAGGAGGGCCCGCTGATGAGAGGCCACTGACCGTACACGAGGAAAGGGCCCTGGAACTGGCTGGCGGACCTGAGGACCGGGAGGTTGCTGATGCAGAGGTCGGGGGCGTACTAGCGAGTGAGCCACCGACAGCCCGTCCCCATATCCCCCCTCCCCTATATCCCCCTCCCCCGTATCACCTGATCACTGCCTGATGTCTAACCATGCATGCTTCATTGTGTATCGCAGGACCAAACGTCCAGGCACCCATCCCCGCAGATGCAGACCGCCCGCAGGATGCCCCTCGGAGACCACAGGAGACGGAGAGACCCGCACCCTCCAGCATGTGACGCCCGCAGGATGCCCCTCGGAGACCACAGGAGACGGAGAGACCCGCACCCTCCAGCATGCGACGCCCGCAGGATGCCCCTCGGAGACCACAGGAGACGGAGAGACCCGCACCCTCCAGCATGCGACGCCCGCAGGATGCCCCTCGGAGACCACAGGAGACGGAGAGACCCGCACCCTCCAGCATGCGACGCCCGCAGGATGCCCCTCCGAGACCACGGGAGACGGAGAGACCCAGACCCTCCAGCATGCGACGCCCGCAGGATGCCCCTCGGAGACCACGGGAGACGGAGAGACCCGCACCCTCCAGCATGCGACGCCCGCAGGATGCCCCTCGGAGACCACGGGAGACGGAGAGACCCGGACCCTCCAGCATGCGACGCCCGCAGGATGCCCCTCGCACACCACGGGAGACGGAGAGACCTGGAGCAACAGGGAGACGACACCCCCGTCACGTGCGGGAGCGACCACCCACCGACGAGGGGGGCAGCCACAGGCCCCCGTCAATGCACCACTACCCAGGACACCACTACCCAGGACACCACTACCCAGGACACCATTACCCAGGACAGCACTACCCAGGAAGACGAAATACCGGACAGTGATTCAGAGTGGATGGGTGGAGACGAACCCCCACCCCAAAGTGCCATGGACTCAGAGTGGGACGAAGAGCACGACACAACGCCACTGCTGTCACCAACACCCTCCACCATCGCAGAAACACTCACCACGGTTGGGCACTTTAGTGATGAGGCGTCTGGTACACTCACTGGTGCGCAGAACACAGCCGTCCTGGTACAGCAGGTGGAGGTAGGAGCAGCAGAGGGACCGGGCGGTCGGAGGGCAGCGCAGCCCAAGCGAACATCTGCCGCCCAGATGGATCCCGGGTTCCTGCAGTTACCACACCCACACATAGATCCGATGCAACCACCGACCCGGAGACGAGCGAAGAGGGTGATGGGCGGCTTGCGGCGGCTGCGGTCGCAGGTGGAGGCGTCCACCCGCGTCCAGGAGCTGGGAGTGGTCCCGGTCATGCGTGCCACCCAGGCCGACACCGCACGGGTGGCGTCCGCGGTGGAGGCAATGGGTGCGACGGTGTCAGACATGGGGAACGGTTTGCGAGGCCTGGGGCCTTCCGTGCAGGCGGCGTCTGTGGCCCAGGAAATGGCTGCTCTCTCACAGGAGGCCATGAGCCAGTGCCAGCGCCAGATGGCAGAGGCGCTCAACGCCATAGCCCAGTCTCAGCAGGCCATGGCCCAGTCTCTGCAGGCCATGGCCCAGTCTCTGCAGGCCATCGCTGAGGGCATCGGCGCAAGTGGCCATGTGCGAGCCGGCATCGCACTGTCACAGACAGGGTTTGCCAACTCCCTGGGCTCCATGGCTGCAAACCTGCAGACCCCTGTCGATACCAGCACGGGCCTCCAGGACTGGCAGCGCCAGATGTCGGGGGGGCGTCGGATGGCCAGTCCGTTCGCATCCCCCACCCATGTAGAGGCCTGGGGGCCATCGGGCACCCCGAGGGAGGAGGAGGTGGTGTGGTCCGTCCCGGCTCCCTCTGTAGGGGAGGTCCCGGTACACCGCGACACCTCGGACTCCCCCCCCTTCCGTCCCAGGTGCATCGGGTGGGCAACAGGCAGGACAGGCTGGCAGCTCGCCATCCCAGTCGCCCGGGCCGCAGCCTGGCCCATCTAGGCCAGGACGCCCCAGGAAACGGCCGCCAAAGGGATCCAGTGTCAGAGGGCAGGAATCACAGGAGTCCACCTCCAGTTCTGCTGTACCGTCTGGGGAACCACGTAGATGTAGTCAAAGGGCCCGTAAGGCCAAACAATTAGACACTGAGTAAGTTGGCACGGGTGCAGGGCACAGATGAGTTTTAGGGGCTAGGGCACGTGCATGAACTCCTTTGGTTATTAAAGTCAATGTTACACCTACCGAAGCTGCCTTTGTGCTCTGTCCAAAGTGTGCGGGGGTGTCATGTACGTTGAGCGCAAGTGTGTGTGTGAGGGGTGGTCTTACCTCAGCCCCAGGTGAGTCTGCCCCCTTCCCCCTGGGCCGCCATCAATATCCCCCGGGCAGAGGACGGGACCGTGCGCTGCAGTGTCACAGCCGCATGCAGGGATGGTCCGGGTGGATGGTGGTACTGTGGCCATGGGTCAGACATAGTCCAACGATGTAGAGCCAGGAGCTCATCGCAGGGCGGGTTGTCATCATCCTCCATGGCCTGCGATAGACACGCGTCCACCCGCAACTGTGTGAGCCCGGCCCGTTGTGCCGCAGGTGGATCAGCAATGGAGGGGTGGGGGGGGGGGTGTGCATGCGGGTGGGGTGGTTGGGGAGGGGGGTGAGGGTGCTGGGTGGGTGGATGGGTGGGGGGTGTGGGTGGTCGGCTGTTGCCATGGTGTGCGGTCTGTGGCCATACTACCCGATTCCCACGCCCATCTAGTCAGCGAAGCGGGCGTCTATCAGTCTATCCCGTGCCCGCTGGGCCAGCCGGGAACGGTGGACAGCCACCCGCCTGTGTCTACCCCGTCTGCCCTGACCATTGCCCCAATCCCCCTCATCTGGGGAGGACTGCGCTTCTTCCTGCTGCTCCTCCACTCCGCCCTCCTCTGCCTGCAGCACATCGCCCCTCTGCTGGGCTATGTTGTGCAGGACGCAGCACACCACAATGATGCGGCCGACCCTATCTGACCGATACTGGAGGGCGCCCCCAGAGAGGTTCAAGCACCTGAAACGCATCTTCAGCACGCCAAAGCACCTCTCGATCACTCCCCTTGTCGCTACATGGGCATCATTGTAGCGGTTCTCCGCCTCATTGCGTGGCCTCCGTATAGGCGTCATCAGCCACGATCGCAATGGGTAGCCCCTGTCGCCCAGCAACCAGCCCATCAGCCGGGGATGGCGTCCCTCGTACATGCCGGGGATGGATGACCGCGACAACACGAATGAGTCGTGTACACTGCCTGGGTGACGGGCGCAGACGTGCAGGATCATCATGCGGTGGTCGCAGACCACCTGTACGTTCATCGAATAGGTCCCCTTCCTATTAGTGAACACGGCCCTGTTATCTGCAGGTGGCCGCACGGCAACGTGCATCCCATCGATCGCGCCCTGGACCATGGGGAACCCGGCCACGGCAGAGAAGCCCACGGCCTGGGCATCTTGGCTGGCCCGGTCCACGGGGAAGCGGATGTAGCCGTGCGCCATGGCATATAGGGCATCTGTCACTGCCCGGATGCACTGGTGCACCGATGTCTGCGATATGCCGGACAGGTCCCCACTCGGTGCCTGGAATGACCCGTTGCATAAATGTTCAGGGCCACCGTAACCTTGACGGACACGGGGAGAGGGTGTCCCCCGCCAGTGCCACGCGGTGACAGGTGTGCCAGCAGGTGGCAGATGTGTGCCACGGTTTCCCGGCTCATCCGGAGTCTCCTCCTGCATTCCCGGTCCGTGAGGTCCTGGTATGACTGCCGGGGCCGGTACACACGGGGCGCCCTCGGGTGCCTCCGTTGCCGTGGGGCTGCGACGTCCTCCTCCCCCTCCTCGTCCTGTCGGTCAGGTGTCCCTCCAGCCTGGGCGGCAGCCTGCGCCGCCTCTCTGGCACGCTCCTCCTCCTCCTCATCCAGGGCAACATAGACATGAGCGGCTGCCACCACGGCGGCCAACATCGCTGGATGATCTGAAAACATGACGGCCTGGTAGGGGGGGGAGGGGAACGACGACATGTCATCATTGCCCATATCCCCTCCTCCCCCCAGCCAGGTGGCATGGACCGCATGGGTCCAACTGTTGGAGGCTGGCACCTGGCCAGGTGGACCAACTCACTTGCCCTCCCATCCCCCTCCTCGGCACGGACCCCCCCCCAACCTCCACCCCAGCACGGACCCCCCCCCAACCTCCACCCCGGCACAGACCCCCCCCCCCCAACCTCCACCCCAGCACGGACCCCCCCCCCAACCTCCACCCTAGCACGGACCCCCCCCCCCCAACCTCCACCCCGGCATGGCACGGACCCCCCCCCAACCTCCACCCCAGCACGGACCCCCCCCAACCTCCACCCCAGCACGGACCCCCCCCAACCTCCACCCCAGCACGGACCCCCCCCAACCTCCACCCCAGCACGGACCCCCCCCAACCCCCACCCCAGCACGGACCCCCCCCCAACCTCCACCCCAGCACGGACCCCCCCCAACCTCCACCCCAGCACGGACCCCCCCCCAACCCCCAACCTCCACCCCGGCACGGACCCCCCCCCAACCTCCACCACGGCACGGACCCCCCCCCCAACCTCCTCCCCAGCACGGACCCCCCCCCCCCCCCCAACCTCCACCCCAGCACGGACCCCCCCCAACCTCCACCCCAGCACGGACCCCCCCCAACCTCCACCCCAGCACGGACCCCCCCCCCCAACCTCCACCCCAGCACGGACCCCCCCAACCCCCAACCTCCACCCCGGCACGGACTCCCCCCCAACCTCCACCCCGGCACGGACCCCCCCCCCAACCTCCACCCCGGCACGGACCCCCCCCCAACCTCCACCCCGGCACGGACCCCCCCCCAACCTCCACCCCGGCACGGACCCCCTCCCGGCACGCCCCCGGAGCCCAGCCTACTCTAACCACCCCCCCCCCCCCCCCGCCGCACACACACACACACAACCCGAGACACACCTCTCCTCACGCATTCAGACTGCGGCCACGCCATTGCCTGCCCAGAGCCAACCCCCCAGGCCGTCACTCACCTCCACGCTGGTCGGCGTGAGCCTGGAGCACCGGGTCACGCCGATGAAAAGGAGGTTTAATTTACGTCGACGTGAACGGTCATCACGTCGACGGGACTTCGGCCCATCTGGAAGGGAGAATATCGGCAGGCCGACAATCGGCTGCCTTGCGCAGACCCGTGACATTCTCCGCGGCAGCGGCGACATTAACGTCCCGCCGACTTTTCTCCCTTCGGAGACTTCGGCGGGGGCGGGGGCGGGATTCACGGCGGCCAACGGCCATTCTCCGACCCTCTGGGGGGGGTCGGAGAATAACGCCATTTTTGTTACAAAAGTGTAACTTTATTTGAAAACAAATTTATCAATTTCTAGCAATAATTTACATTTGCCATGCTGTATTTTATAAATAGCTTTCTCTGAACTGGTGAGATTGTTCCATCAATGTATCCTGAGAATGAAGCTCTTGCATGATCTATGACAAAGTGTTTCCTGATAATCCCGTAGCAATTAAGATGTAAAAATACAGCAACTATGAATATTTAGCACTGCACAGGTAGGATGAAATTCCTGAAAACACCATGAAAAGCTATGATTCTGAAATTTAGCAACATCTTTAAAGTACAATGTTAACATATTAGAAGTCTTGCATAAGTTATGTATGTCTCATCTTCATTAACTTCACTTCCAGTGTCATAATTTTGATTCATTCTTTTTGCGTACATTTATCATTTCAAGTCCTGCATGAACATGTCAAAATGACAAAAGCTTATGTCAACATTAGTTGTTGTGCTGTAGTTCCACAACCTTTGTCACCAGGTAGCATGGTGAAAGAAAGACACAGTTGTAGGTCTCCAGTCACTAGCTGACTAGTAATGTATGTTTTCCAAGTCTGCCTGACATTTTGTTTCCCAATTGATTTTTTGAGTGTTTTTAAACAATTTTATCTTTTGTATTGTCAATCTTTGGGGCATTTGAGGCTTTCGCGTCCATTTGATACACTTATGACCACCCAAATCAACCATGAACAACAAATGCAACTTTTAATCACATTCTGTCTTTAATGTAAAAAAATACCCCTCATGAGGCACCTCATGGTAACGATATCCAATAAAGTTTAAAACTGAGCCACCTAATGAAGCTGATGACCGAAAGCTTGGTCAAAGAGGTTATGACAAGTGTTTAAAAAGTGGAAAGAGATATAGAGAGAAGCAGAGGTTTTGGGGGGAACGGGACGACACTCCAAACTTTTGGTCTGGGTAGTTAAACACAGTCACCGTGGCCGAGTGATTAAAGTGAGGCTACTCAAAGGTAAGAAGTGTAGGAGATGAGATCTCTCATACGTTTGCAGAGCTGGAGGAGGTCACAGAGATAGGAGGGGTGAAAGCATGGTAAGATTTAAAGACAAGAATGGGAATTTTAAAACTGAGGCACGACTAAACCGGGAGCCATTGTAGGTCAGTGCGTTACAGAATCTAGCAGTAAATTCTTTAAATTTGAACATTCTGCAGTGATTTTAAACAATTTAGCAAACAGGTAGTCTCTTTCTTCTCTTCAACAATTTTGAAAAAACATTTTAGTTGTTTTATCTTACCCTTTACATCACTGCAGTGCACAAGAGAATCCTCCAGGGGACAGCATTTACATAGAGACAGCAAAATAGCATAGCCCCCTCAACCATTGTATAAGGAGTTCGGCCATAATTTGACAATTATAAATACACATTGAGGGCCTTAACATTGTACAAATCTGAGTTTTGGAGATAAAATTAGTTGGTCTCCAAGGAACGCAATGATCTGATGGCGGGAACATCTGCCACATGTTGAAGCACTTGAAACGTTGGCACTAATATGATGTCTGATTAAAGAAGCCCAAATGCTTACTGTTACATGACTCTTAATAAGTTTGGTGTGGAACAATCAAAGAACATTGAAGCAATAATTTCTGCAACTGCGACAACTAATGTGGTAAATGAGCACTCTGGATCTAGTCAAGTAAAACTGGAATTTTTCCCAAAATATGTCGACTCTCACATACCTGTTGAGTCGCCTCTTTTGCACAGAATCTCAGAATTGTTCCAGCGCAAAAAGAGGCTATTCAGCCCATCGTGTCTGCCCCTCAGAATCTTCGTAGGCAAAAGCACTGGCATGGGTATGAAGGGCCGGTTCGACTACTTTTGTGTGGTAAATTCCTGTGTACTGCGCCCTGGGAGTGATTGAAGAGCTGCCAGAGTTGCTTTGAATGATCAAAGATTTCGGAAGGAAGTTCACCATTATTGGGGCATCGGGAATTGGAAGGTTGTTTTGTGGACGAGATTATAATTCAATACCTACCCATGCTGGTTCCGATTGAGGTGGGTGTCATAATATACACCAGTGTATCATGGTGCAGACACACACTGATGGACACACAGTGGGACCAATCAACATACACAACACCGCAGCCAATCACCAGTGAGAGCACACGCACTATAAAGACAGGGGACATCAGAGTTCCCGTTCATTCGAGTAGCAGCTAGCTAGGAGGACAGAGCTCACAGCCTGCAACACAGACATTCACCATGTGCTGAGTGCATCAACTGGTTAGGACAAGGCAAAGGTCTTTAGTTAAAGCTGGTATTGCATTTACCCAGAGTTCAAGTATGTTTAAATAGTTAACCTTTTAATAAAATAGTGTTGCACTACTTCAAGTGTTGGTGACCTGTATGTGATCCAGAACATCCAACACATCAGTGGGCAGAACATAAATTTGGTGCATTCACCTCATCTGTAAGATTGGGTGCTTCATTGCTTCCTTAGAAACAGCTGCTAGCACAAAGGCTACACTCAGCAAGGGTTAGGTTGCATAGTGCAGATTTCACATGGCACAGCCTGCCTGCTATTGTCCCTCTTAAAGGGAAACTGTACTGAATATGCAGAGGCAGTGAGAGGCAGCATTGGCAGGTAGGTGATGGTGAAATTGAGTATTTGAATGAAGGAACATCGAACATCATGTCACAGAGAAGATTCCAGGGTGACCGATGCGGCACTGGACATTAATGTTGGAGCTAGACAGCAGGACAGAGAGAGAGTGTGTTTCAGTGAGTGTGAGAGTGTGTGTGCGAGTGTGTGAGAGTGAGTGTGTATGTGCGTTTGTGAGTGAGTGAGTGTGTATGATTGAATGTGTGCATGTGTAAGAGAGATTGAGTTTGTTTTTGTGTGAGAGTGACTGTGTATGAGTCAATGTGAGAGTGGGCAAGTGTACTTGTGTGTGAGCGAGTAAGTGTGTGTGTGTGTGAGAGAGAGAGAGATCGAGTGTGTGTTTGTGTGTGGGAGTAAGTGAGAGTGTGGGGTGAGAAAGTGTGGGGGTGAGAGAGTGTCGAATGAGTGTGTGCGTGTGAGTGAGTGGGTAAGTGTGGGTGAGAGAGAGAGAGAGGGAGATTGCATGTGAATTTGTGTGAGTGAGATTGAGTGTGTGTGGGAATTTGGGTGTGTGTTGTGCGTATACCTGCATGAAAATCCCTCACCTTGAAGCGAGGCCAAGTCCGTCCTTTTCAAGCCTGTATTCTCTCAGAACGAACTATGATGTCTGATTTTCGATTAAAAGTCCTTTTTTTCCTTCGTGTCATTGCAAGCAGGAATCAAGCAATGGTCTCTATTATATAGGCGTGATTCAACTAATTGGCAACAAAGTCCCATAGCGAGTGCATTTAGTACACTGAAGATCTCTGCTTGCCAAGGCTCTTCCCGATTTCTGACCCCCGCTCTCAGCCCAATGGCACTATGGCAGGGTCCCTGCAACCCCCCAACACACACACATGGCACCTACGGCCCAATTGCTCACAGGCCATAAAAAAGCCTGCTTGGCACCCTGGCAGTGCCACCAGGGCAGTGCCAATCTGACACAAAGGTGGCACCAGCAGTGCCAGAGGACCACCCTGCCCAAAGGGCATGCAGCTGGTGGCCTCCGATCATCTGTGAGACCCCCACGAGTGCTATTCCACCTGGCCCCCTAAAGTGGATGAATCCCAAAATCTCCCGTACTTTGGGAATCTGCACATTAAAGAGACGAGCTATCTTGCTCTAATATGCAGATTTGCCAAAAAGTGATCTGGCCCACAATGGACGGGTTTTACATCGCAACATCTCGCGACGTCGCGTTGGATCTCACGAGGCTTTGCGAGCGGATAGATCCTGGGAACGGGTCTTTCGGCTTTTACTGGCCATGCTGCGTCCGGAAAGGAGCCTGCCGCGGCATAGCATGGCCAATAAAAGCCAAGAGACCCATTCCCAGGATCTACCCACTCCATGATCCAATGGAGCGCCTATTCGGGCGCAGCGTGACCTTTCGATCGCACCCATAATCTCAGCATCAGGGCTGCGGCCTCTTTAGGCTTCCCAATCTAATAAACACTTTAGAAGGGTCAATACTTGGGTCCAATAAAGTTAAATTCTCCAAGAATATAGAAGTTTCTTTAGACCCCAGACATTTTGTCATTCATTTCATTTATCCTACTTGAAGCATAACCACAATACCTAAAATGAAAAGGCTATGTCTGTTATGAAACGATGATAATTGGTCAGAAATTAGGGTGTGTTGTCTTATTTAATAGATGGGATGGCAGGGAAAAAATAGTTGTGGGTGCAGGCAAGAATGTCTTCCCTACCTTACTCAACATGTGGGAAGTAATGGAGTTAATCCATAAGACCATAAGACATAGTAGCAGAATTAGGCCACTTGGCCCATCGAGTCTGCTCCGCCGTTCAATCATGGCTGATATTTTTCTCATCCCCATTCTCCTGCCTTCTCCCCATAACCCGAGCCCCTCCCTGATCAAAAACCTATCTATCTCTGTCTTAAAACACTCAGTGATTTGGCCTCCACAGCCTTCTGCGGCAAAGAGTTCCACAGATTCACCACCCTCTGGCTGAAGAAATTCCTCCTCATCTCTGTTTTAAAGGATCGTCCCTTTAGTCTGAGATTGTGCCCTCTCTGCTTCTAGTTTTTCCTACAAATGGAAACATCCTCACCACGTCCACTCTATCCAGGCCATGCAGTAAGTTTCAATAAGATCCCCCCTCATCCTTCTAAACTCCAGCGAGTTCAGACCCAGAGTCCTCAACCGTTCCTCATACGACTCTTCATTCCAGAGATCATTCTTGTGAACCTCCTCTGGACCCTTTCCAAGGTCTGCACATCCTTCCTTAGATATGGGGCCCAAAACTGCTCACAATACTCCAAATGGGGTCTGACCAGAGCCTTATATAGCCTCAGAAGTACATCCCTGGTCTTGTGTTCTAGCCCTCTCGACATGAATGTTAACATTGCATTTGCCTTCTGAACTGCCGACTGAACCTACATGTTAACGTTAAGAGAATCTTGAACAAGGACTGCCAAGTCCCTTTGTGCTTCTGATTTCCTAAGCATCGTCCCATTTAGAAAATAGTCTATGCCTCCATTTCTCCTTCCAATAACCTCACACTTTTCCACATTGTATTCCATCTGCCACTTCTTTGCCCATTCTCCTAGCCTGTCCAAGTCCTTCTGCAGCCAGCCTGCCTCCTCAATACTACCTGCCAGCTACAGATCTTTGTATCATCTGCAAACTTAGCAACAGTGCCTTCAGTTCCTTCCTCCAGATCATTCATGTATATTGTGAAAAGTTGTGGTCCCAGCACCGACACCTGAGGCACATCACTACTCACTGGCTGCTATCCTGAAAAAGACCCCTTTATCCCCACTCTCTGCCTCTGCCAGTCAGCCAATCCTCTATCCATGCCAGGATCTTACCCTTAACAACATGGGCTCTTAACTTATTTAACAGTCTCCTATGCGGCACCTTGTCAAAGGCCGACTGGAAATCTAAATTAATCACATAGAACACAGAACATAGAGTGCAGAAGGAGGCCATTAGGCCCATCGAGTCAGCACTGACCCACTTAAGCCCTCACTTCTACCCTATCCCCGTTACCCAATAACCCCTCCTAACCTTTTTGGTTACTAAGGGCAATTTATCATGGCCAATCCACCTAACCTGCACATCTTTGGACTGTGGGAGGGAACCGGAGCATCCGGAGGAAACCCACGCAGACACGGGGAGAACGTGCAGACTCCGCACAGACAGTGACCCAGTGGGGAATCGAACCTGGGACCCTGTTAAGCCACAGTGCTATCCACATGTGCTACCATGCTGCCTGATCCACGGTCCACGTCCACTGGTTTTCCTTTGTCTAACCTCCTTGTAACTTCCTCAAAGAAGTCTAACAGATTTGTCAGACATGACCTCCCCTTGACGAAGCCGTGCTGACTCAGTCCTATTTTATCATGCACTTCCAAGTACTCCACGATCTCATCTTTAAGAATGGACTCTAAAATCTTACCAATGACCAAAGTCAGGCTAACTGACCAAAATTTCCCGTCTTCTGCCTCTCTCCCTTCTTAAACAGTGGTGTTACATTAGCCACTTTCCAGTCCTCTGGGACTCTTCCTGCCTCCAGTGATTCTTGAAAGATCATTACCAATGCCTCCACAATCTCCTGAGCTATCTATTTATCAATAGCAGTACTCTTGAGATGATATCTGATTTCCATATGGGAAGCGCAGGATTTCACAGCACATAAGGAAGCTACTTGGCCCACCATTGTAACTATATAGCTTCCAGAATGAACTATTCATGTTGTCCTATTTCCCATACATTTTTTTGTTGAACTTTCAGATAAGAAATGTCACTGTTTCTGCTGGGAACGTTCTATGTCCTAACAAACCCGTAATTCATATCACGAGTCATCATATTTCATTTGCTTGAGAAAATTATTGTTGCGGGCAGCGTGGTACCTACTGTAAAAATGAATTCAATTTTCAGGTATAAAGAAAGGTTTTGGGCTGGATTCTTCGCTCCCCGATGCCGAAATAGTGTTCGGCGACGGGGCGGAGAATCCGTTTTTGCGGCAAAATCGGGAGCAGCGCCTGTTTTTAAATTCTCTGCCATCTGAAAATCACCGTACACGTGGAGGACTCCACACCGAGTATCCACCACCTCAGGCCATTGCCTGAGGCCCGCCCCATAATGCTCTGTTGCCTACCGGCCAAATTCCCAAAGGCGTGGGTCTCGTGTGATCTCACCGTCCGGGATCCTCGCGTGGCGGCTGCGGACTCAGTCCGAGGCCGCCACAGTCGGGGGATGGCCGATCGGTGGTCAGTGGGGGAGCTTCATTCTGGTCTGGGGGCAATGTGGGTGGGCGGTTCAGGGCGCATGAGTGGCCGATGCGGAGCACCATTTTGCCGGTCCAGGTCCGCGGGCTGAGTCCGCCATGGAGCACGGCACGGCCGCTGCAGGCCGCCGCTGTGCGCATGCGCGGCCTCTGACCCGGATGTGGGGGGGACCGCATCGGCAGCTAGAACTGTGAACTCTACGACGGCTGCCTGCTATCCCCCTGCAAAACGGGAATCTGTGCCCTTTTTATGTTATTCTCCAAGTCTGAACAAAGATTGTAGACTTCCAGTTAACACAAATACTTTATTCAATGGGTTTGTTCTGTTTCCTGAGCTTAACTAGGTATAATACAGTCGAGAGGTATGACCAGTGAAGCGAAGGTAAACTGCCTATGCTGAGCTGTCTCTGTCTGCTGCTGCTCACTAGCCCTGTGCTTCTGAAAGAGGCGGATCCTCCCTTGGGCTGGACCCTTTATACCCGTCTCTGATGCTGCCCTCTAGTGATGCTGTGGCTGTTACATCTGTCTGTAGTCCCTGGTGTATGTGCAGATGTATGTACAGATGTACAGATCACTACATCCCCCCCTTTTTGATTTGATATGTTTTCCAGATTGGCTGCAAGAAAACTGTACATAACAAGTGGTGAGAATATGCAAATCTGCACACTGTGAAAATGATAAAAGTAATACAGAAACAATTAACTGTGTTGTGAGTCCATCATGAGAAATGTTCATATTCGTCTTGTGCGTGTGTTGAAGCGTCGTTACAAATCTAGCCGGTCGGGTGCCTTACGGCTTCCGCTGGAGAGTCTTAATGGTGGTAGTAGGGATGATGGTTTGATGTCATCAAGAGTACGGTCTGGCGCTGTGTGGCGAGGAACGTCCTGTGGACAAATGGACTCGGTCAAGTCCAGCGTGGGAAATACTGGCGTTGTAGGTCGAATCTCGAAAAGATCCTGACGGTTACGGCGAAAAAGTACTCCCACAGACGATTTGACAATGTAGGGCCGCGGTGCCTCCTGCCTGATCACCGTGGCTGACTCAGACCATCCGCCTTCTGGGTCCCTGATTCTGATGGTGTCACCTATTGTCAGTGGCTTGAGTGGGATCGCATGTTGATCGTAGTATAGTTTTTGTTTGGAGCGGAGTGCCCGCATGTTGTCGAGAACCGGTGCGTTGCCGGGGTCTCGGAATTGCTTTGCCGGTAGGGTTGTCCGGATGTCTCTGCCAAAGAGCATTTGCGCTGGCGACAGTCCTAAGCTCAATGGGGTTGCTCGGTACGATAACAGAGCTAGGTTGATGTTGGAACGTGACTCGGCTGCTTTGCTGATGAGTCGTTTAATGATGTGGACTCCTTTTTCCCCTGTTCCATTTGATTGCGGGTAGCGATTCTGTGTCGCACCGTTGTCTGACCTCGACTTTTTCCTGTGTTTGTGGTATTGATTCTGTATGTCATCGTTCGTGAAAGCTGTTTTGCTTGTTTGTTCTGGAGCAGATGTGAATTTGTGAGATTCTTTATCATGCCACGGCATGTTTGTAATCTTGTCATTGTTTCGCAGTGTGCTGTGGCATTGTCCCTCACGTGCAGAGTTGTACCATGTTGTACAGGTTGTTGTTTCATTGTTGTTGTTTCTGTCTTTGTTGTTTGCGTTGTCGTTCTTGTTGTTCTTTTTGTCGTTTCTGTCTTGGTTGTTTTTGTTGTTTTCGCTTTTATTCTTGTTCTTTTTCTTGTCGTGCTTGTTGTTTCTGGGATGCTTCTTGTTGCTTTTGTCGTCTTTGTTGCACTGCATGTTGTTTTTGTTGTTGCTGTTGTTCTTGTTTCTGCTGTGCTTCTTGCGGATTTTGTTGTTCTTGTTGCGCTCAATGAGTGTGGCATGTGGATGATTTGAGTCATTGTCACAGTTATTGGTGTCCGTGTCCTTTGTGGTATCTGTTACATTGAGAGTTTCTTCTTGAGAATTGTGAGAATGATCTGATGTTGCATTGATGTTGGTGACATCAGTCATTTGTGGTGGATTCAATTCCTCTTCTTTGCTTACTTGGTACTCCTCCTCTAGAGTCATTTCAGGTTCACTTGAACCATCACTGATTTCTTGGTGCTCGTCTTTTGGAGTCATTTCAGTTTCATTTAAATCATCATTGATCTCTTTCTGCTCCTTTTCTGGAGTCAAAATCTTCACGATTTCATTTTGTTGTGGGTCGTGGTGCTCCTCTTCTGGAGTCAATATCTTCAGGATTTCTATTGACGTGGTCTCTCTGGACTCTTGGTGCTCCTCTTCTGGAGTCAAAATCTTCAGGATTTCTACTGACGTGGTCTCTCTGGACTCATGGGTGGCCGTCCTCTGATTATTCAGTATTTCTGTGCAGACGAGCTGAGATCATAGAATTTACAGTGCAGAAGGAGGCCATTCGGCCCATCGAGTCTGCACTGGCTCTTGGAAAGAGCACCCTATCCAAGGTCAACATCTTCACCCTATCCCCATAACCCAGTAACCCCACCCAACACTAAGGGCAATTTTGGACACTGAGGGCAATTTATCATGGCCAATCCACCTAACCTGCACATCTTTGGACTGTGGGAGGAAACCGGAGCACCAGGAGGAAACCCACGCACACACGGGGAGGATGTGCAGACTCTGCACAGACAGTGACCCAAGCCGGAATCGAACCTGGGACCCTGGAGCTGTGAAGCAATTGTGCTATCCACAATGCTACCGTGCTGCCCCTATATATATGCGAGATATGTCAGTCTCGCTGTGATCCTGCACATCCTGTATGGGAATTGTGATTTCTTCGTCACTTGTCTCACATACAGTGGGTAGACATTCAGTGTCTTCTTCTGGTGGTTCAAATAAGCTTGATAGATCTTCATGGTCTTGTACATGCATGGCGTTCGCTATGGAGTGTTTGCTTGCTTCCATTTTTGATTCTGTCACCAAGCTGTCTGTGGAGGCTTGCATCACTTTCGTTGTGGGGGCTTACGTCGTTCTTTTTGTGGAGGCTTGCGTCGCTCTCTTTGTGGAGTCCTTCATTGCTCTCTCTGTGGAGTTTGTCATCGCTCTCTCTGTGGAGTCCTTCATCGCTCTCTTTGTGGAGTCGTGCAGTGTTCTCGCTGTCGAGTCGATCTGTGCTCTCTCAACGGAGTCGTTCTGTGCTCTCTGTGTGGCGTCGTCTTCGTCTTGGGTATTGCTGTCATCCAATGTACCGACGATCTGCCATGGCACCATGGTATTGGATTCATCTACCATGAGAAGAGTCGTATTCAGCTTTTCAACTGTGTTGCTAGATCAGGATCTCCGAGTAACACAGCCATGTCTGAGCAGTATTATGTGTATTGTTCGTTGGACAAATCATCGCTTTTTGTTTCGGAGTTGTGATCGTTCTCTTCATGTTCAATGAACAAATCATCTTCTTGTGTGGAGGCTGGGACCCTTCGTGGTGCGTGGACTACTCTCTGTTTCTTGGCGTCAGGCTGCAGCATAATCCTGCACTCACGAGTCGGGATGTCATATATGCTGGGCTGCAGATTCCCCAATCCGAAGAACTCATCGTCGGGGTCTTCACAGTACAACACCTCTAGTTGCAGTTCAGTTTTGGTACTGGGGTAGCCATCTCCCAACATGAAATCTTCGTCTGAGTCGTAGTCTACAAGGACCATATCATCTTCTAGGGCGGTGCTGACTGCTTGTTCCAGGGTGTTGTGAAAGTTATTTTCAACTGCTGGTGTAAGTTCGGGCATTGTTCTGTCTTTTGAGGCGAGAAAATTGGGTTTTGCAGCTTTAAATTTATTTTTGTTCATTTTCGTGCATTTCCCTTTTAGGTGGGCGTGGTCCTGGTCCTCTGACGTCATGACGCTAGTGATGTCATGCGTAGGACTCGATTGCCCATGCACACACCGAGTTTCCTGTAGTGTGCCCTCTTTTCGCAACTGAACATGTGCGGCTCCTTTCTCAAGATGGCTGTCGCTCAGAACCTCCGTCTTTCTCTGATTCAACCCTGAGTGTTCGCGCCATTTTTACTGATTTTGTTTTCTAAATGATGATTCTGTGTTTGTAAAGACTCAAAGTACTGATTTTGTTTTTGTTCATATGCGAGGCATTTTTGTGCAGCGATTTCTAGAGGTAGATACTTATTTTGTGAAAGTTCTTCCCTCAAAGTTTTATCAGATAGTCCAGAAATTAATTGATGCATTATCACAGTGTCCCTGAAATCAGCATAATCACAGCCTTGTGGTATTAACTTGAGATTTGTAATAAAATCAGAGATGGGCCCTCCGTTTCTCTGACAAGAGTTAAATCTTTCCAGCATCGCACCGGACTGACTGTTACAGCGTTCAACAAATCTTTTGATTATAACGTTAACGTCTACTTTGGTGTTGTCCTCACCTTCTAAGTAATTAAAGCAATTACAGATTTCTCTAGTTTCATGCCCTCCTGTTGAGAGTAGTTGGGCTATTTTTGTTGCGTCAGAGGCAGTGCTTAAATCATTAGCTGTGATAAATATTTGGAACAGCTGTTCAAACATTTTCCAATTATAACCTAAATTACCGGTTGTTTCCAGCTGCCATGGAGTTCCAACAAGTTCCATCGAATCAGTAAGTCATCGAGGATCCATTTGCTGCGAATATCCGGTTTAAGTTTTTCTTCTCTTGCTGGTGTCTAGCTAGCTTTCTGAAATCACTCCTGGTATCATATGTTATTCTCTAAGTCTGAATAAAGATTGTAGACTTCCAGTTAACACAAATACTTTATTCAATGGGTTCATTCTGTTTCCAGAGCTTAACTAGACATAATACAGTCAAGAGGTATGACCAGTGAAGCTAAGGTAAACTGCCTATGCTGAGCTGCCTCTGTCTGCTGCTTCGGAAAGAGGCGGATCCTCCCTTGGGCTGGACCCTTTATGTGCTGCCCTCTAGTGATGCTGTGGCTGTTACATCTGTCTGTAGTCCCTGGTGTATGTGCAGATGTATGTACAGTGATGTACAGATCACTGCACTTTTGACGCTAGTTTTCCTGGTGTAAAAGACCACAGTTTTCCCGAAGGCGTGGGGACCTTGTCCCAAATACAGAGAATCCAGCCCAGGGTTTGGGATATACTAGTGGAAATAAATTATACAGACAACATTAATTTTTATAGGATGTGGGCATCGCTGGCTAGCATTCATTGCCCATCCCTAATTTCACTTGAGAAGGTTGTGTTGTGCTGCCTTCTTGAACCGTTCCAGTTCCAGTGGTATTACATAGGGAATTCCAGGATTTGACCCAGTGACAGTGAAGGAATGGTGATATATCTCCAAGTCAGGATGGTGAGTGACTTGAAGGAGAATATCCAGGTTATGGTGTTCCCAGGTATCAGCTGCCCTTGCCTTCCAGATGGTAGTGGTTGTGGGTTTGGAAGGTGCTGTCTAAGGAATCTTGGGGAGTTCTTGCCCTGCACCTTGTAGACGGTACACACTGCAGCTACTGTTTGTCACTGGCAAAGAGAGTGAATATTTATAGAAGGAATGCCAATCAAGCAGGCTGCTTTATCTAACTTACTCAGCCTTTCATTATAGAGCAACACTGTCATGCCAGAGATCAATCTAGTGAACCTTCACTCTACTTCTCCCAATGCAAGTGTATCTTTCAAGATGGAGGCCAAAATTACAAATAGTATTCTCAACAAAACTCTGTACAACTGTAACAAGACATCTTTAGTCCTGTCCTCTAATTCCCTTGGAATAATATGCCACTTGCCTTCCTCAGCACTTGATGTAACTGCATGCGCCTTTTAAAAAGGTTTTGCCATTTCTATTCTTACAATCAAGGTGAATAACCTCACTCCATCTGCCATCTTGTTGCCCCATTCAATTAACTTGCTTATATATTTTTGCAGTCTTTCTGTGCCTTCCTCACAACCTAAAGTTCTCACCTAGCTTTGTATTGTCAACAAACGTAGACCCATTGCTCTCTGTCTCCTCGGCTAAGTCATTAATATAGTTTGTAAATAGCTGAGGCCCCAGCACTAATCTTTGCAGCACTCCACTAGTCCCTGCCTGCCAGCTTGAAAATGCTCCATTTCTACCTAACTTTTGTGTGGTAAACCACTGTTGCACCTCTATTAGGTGATGTATGGTAGGACCTGTATTACAGATTCGTTAGTAGTCCCTGCCTGCTGGCTCCGCCAGTAGGCGGAGTATAAATATGTGTGTCCTCCATGCTGCAGCGATTTCGCCAGCTGCTGTGGGAGGCCACACATCTTAGAGCAATAAAGCCTCAGTTGTACCCAACTCAAGTCTTTGTGCAATTGATTGTGCCTCAATTTATTGCTCTAAGATTTTCAAAAGATGGACCTCCGTATCAAACCAGATCGCCTGCAGCTGGATCCGCAGTCAAGCGACACCAAAAAGGACTTTAATCACTGGCTAGCTTGCTTCGAGGCGTACATCAACTCAGCGACAACCCCTGTTCCGGAGGCTCAGAAGATACAGATCCTGTACTCAAGGTTGAGCTCCAGCGTCTTTCCGCTAATCCAGGATGCGCCGAACTACGCTGAAGCCATAACGCTTCTCAAGGAGAATTACGCTCAGAAGACGAACATGCTCTTCGCCAGGCACGGACTCGCCACTCGCTCTCAACTCCCTGGTGAGTCCATAGAAGACTTCTGGCGGGCACTAATCCCAGTCGTCCGGAACTGCGACTGTCAGGCCGTTACGGCCACCGAACATTCAAACCTCCTTATGCGGAACGCGTTTGTTACGGGGATTGGGTCGTACCTCATACGCCAGCGACTGTTAGAGGGGGCCATGCTCGACCTAGTGGAGACAAAGAAACTAGGGCTCTCCATGACGGTCGCCTTGCGCAACGTTCAGGCCTACACCACCAGCCGCGCAGCCCAACCCTCCTACGCATCGTGGACCCCACAAATGGCCACCCCAGCGGGGGCCTTACCCAGCCAATACGCCTGCGCCATGCGCCAGCCAGCAAACCCCGGGGGTCCCCAATGCTATTTCTGCGGCCAGCAGAAACGCCCCCGCCAGCGCTGCCTGGCCCGCGCTGCCCTTTGTAAAGCTTGCGGCAAGAGGGGGCACTTCGCCGCAGTGTGCCAGGCCGTGCAGTCGCCTCTATTGCCCCCACCCCCCTCGTTTATGGACAATGGGTGCCGCCATCTTCTCTCCCTCAGACCAAGCACGGCCAGTGGGCGACACCATCTTCCCCCCCTGAGCAACACGGGCGGCCCATGGGCGCTGCCATCTTGTTCAAACCCCGCCATGTGCGGCCCATGGGCGCTGCCATTTTGTACTCCTCTAGATCTTCAACTGCCATTTTGTCCTCCTCAAGATCTTCAGGCGCCGCTATCTTGTCTCCCCCACGGCACATGGGCACCGCCAGCGTTCCAGGACCAGGGCTCCCCGGGCTCCCCATCATCCTACACCAGCGACGACCGACCACGACTCACCTCAGTGACCATTGACCAGTCTCGTCCGCACAACCTGGCCACCACATCGGCCAGCGTGCAAGTCAACGGACATGTGACCTCTTGCCTGCTGGACTCCGGGAGCACCGAAAGCTTCATCGACTCGGATACGGTAAGGCGCTGCTCCCTCGCGGTACGCCCCGCCAATCAAAGAATCTCCCTGGCCTCCAGATCCCATTCCGTGGCAATCCGGGGGTGCTGTACGGTCACACTCACGGTCCAGGGCGCAGAATTCAGCGGCTTCCGCCTCTACGTCCTCCCTAACCTCTGTGCTGCCCTACTGCTAGGCCTGGATATCCAGTTCCACCTCCAGAGCCTAACCCTGAAATTCGGCGGGCCCCTACCACCCCTCACTGTGTGCGGCCTCGCGACCCTAAAGGTCGATCCGCCTTCCCTCTTCGCAAATCTAACCTCGGATTGCAAACCCGTCGCCACCAGGAGCAGATGGTACAGCACCCAGGACAGGACCTTCATCAGGTCCGAGGTCCAGCGGCTGCTTCAGGAAGGCATCATCGAGGCCAGCAACAGCCCCTGGAGAGCCCGAGTGGTAGTAGTTAAAACTGGGGAGAAACACAGAATGGACTACAGCCAGACCATCAATTGGTGTACGCAGCTCGACGTGTACCCCCTCCCACGCATATCTGATATGGTCAATCAGATTGCACAGTACCGGGTCTTCTCAACTGTAGACCTCAAATCCGCCTACCACCAGCTCTCCATTCGTAAATTGGACCGTCCGTATATTGTCTTCGAGGCAGACGGCTGCCTCTATCACTCCCTCAGGATTCCCTTCTGCGTCACCAACAGGGTCTCGGTCTTCCAAAGGGAGATGGACCGAATGGTCGACTGGTACGGATTGTGGGCTACCTTCCCGTACCTAGACAACGTCACCATCTTCGGCCATGATCAGCAGGACCACGATGCCAACCTTTTCAAATTTCTCCACACCGCCACTCTCCTCAACCTCACCTACAACAAGGAGAAGTGCGTGTTTAGCACAACCCGCTTAGCCATCCTCGGCTATGTCGTCCAGAACAGAGTTCTGGGGCCCGATCCCGACCACATGCGCCCCCTCATGAAGCTCCCCCTCCCCCACTGCCCCAAGGCCCTCAAACGCTCCCTGGGGTTCTTTTCGTACTACGCTCAGTGGGTCCCAAACTATGCGGACAAGGCCCGCCCACTCATACAGTCAACCTATTTTCCCCTGACGGCCGAGGCACAACAGGCCTTCGCCCGTATCAGAGCCGATATCGCCAAGGCCGGGATGCACGCAGTAGACGAGACGCTGCGCTTTCAAGTCGAGAGCGACGCATGAGATGTCACCCTAGCCACCACCCTCAATCAGGCAGGCAGACCCGTGGCATTCTTCTCCCGCACCCTTCATGCCTCAGAAATTCGGCACTCATCCGTCGAGAAAGAGGCTCAAGCTTTCGTTGAAGCTGTGCGGCATTGCAGGCATGACCTGGCCGGCAGGAGATTCACTCTACTTCACTGACCAACGGTCGGTAGCCTTCATGTTCAATGACACACAGCGGGGCAAGATCAAGAATGATAAAATCTTGAGGTGGAGGATCAAGCTCTCCACCTACAATTACGAGATTTTGTATCGCCCGGTAACCTCAACGAGCCCCAGATGCCCTAGCCCGAGGTACATGTGCCAGCGCACAAGTAGACCGATTCCGGACCCTGCACGACAGCCTTTGTCACCCGGGAGTCACACGGTTGTACCATTTCATAAAGGCCCGCAATCTGTCCTACTCCGTCAAGGAAGTACGGACAATCACCAGGGATTGTCAAGTCTGTGCCGCACTTCTACTGGCCGGACCGTGCGCGCCTGGTGAAGGCCTCCCGCCCCTTTGAACGCATCACCGTGGATTTCAAAGGGCCCCTCCACTCCACCGACCGTAACACGTATTTTCTCAGTGTGGTCGATGAGTACTCCAGATTCCCCTTCGCCATCCCATGCCCCGTGTGCCACCGTCATCAAAGCCCTCAACACGATCTTCGCACTGTTCGGTTTCCCCGCCTACATCCACAGTGACAGGGCATCCTCCTTTATGAGTGATGAGCTGCGTCAGTTCCTGCTCAGCAGGGGTATCGCCTCCAGCAGAACGACGAGCTGCAACCCCCGGGGAAACAGACAGGTAGAACGGGAGAATGGGACGGTATGGAGAGGCGTCCAACTGGCCCTACGGTCCAGGAACCTCCCGGCCTCCCGCTGGCAGGAGGTCCTCCCTGCTGCACTTCACTCCATTCGGTCATTGCTGTGCACCGCCACTAACAACACACCCCATGAACGTCTTTTTGCCTTCCCCAGGAAGTCCACATCCGGGGTGTCACTCCCGACTTGGCTCGCAGCTCCAGGACCCGCCTGCTCCGTAGGCATGTCCCACTCCACAAGGCGGACCCGTTGGTGGAAAAGGTACAACTGCTCCATGCAAACCCCCATTATGCCTCTGTGGCGTACCCCGATGGCTGCCAGGATACTGTCTCGCTCAGGGACCTGGCACCAGCAGGTTCCACACCTCCCCCACCCCCACCCCCCACACCCCCACCCCCCCGGGCATGGCACCACCCACCCCTCCCCCGGCACTCCCAGCAGCACCCCCTCCCCCCCCCCCCCCCCCCCCCGCCCCCAGGACCATCCGTCCTTCCCCTGCCATTGCCTGAGGATGAAGAGGATTTCGGCACGCTCCCGGAGGCACTGGACATCGGACCAGCATCGACATCTCCGCCACCACTACGTCGCTCCCAGTGGCACAGCAAGGCCCCGGACCGGTTAAACCTCTAACTGGTCCACTGGACTTTGAAAGGCATTTTTTTCTCCCTCTGTCAAGGATTGTAAATGTAAATGTAAAAAGAAAACCATTTGTTGTATATAGTTCTCCACCACCCCCACCGGACTCAATTTTAACAGGGGGTGAATGTGGTAAACCACTGTTGCATCTATATTAGGTGATGTATGATAGGACCTGTACCACAGGTATGGCGGTAGTCCCTGCCTGCTGGCTCTGCCCAGTAGGCGGAGTATAAATATGTGTGCCCTTCATGCTGCAGCCATTTCGCCAGCTGCTGTGGAAGGCCACACATCTTAGAGCAATAAAGCTTCAGTTGTACCAAACTCAAGTCTTTGTGCAATTGATCGTGCGTCACTTTGCTTCCTGTCCATTAACCAATCCTCTATCTGTGCTAATATATTATCCTAACTTCATCGAACCTATTGAACCTTTCTGTGGTACTCTATCGAATGTATTTTGGAAATCCGTGTATATTGCATCTTCTGGTTCCCCTTTATCTAACACTCTAGATTAGTCCCATCTTCAAAAACACAATGAAGTTTTTCAAACACAATTTCCCTTTTGTATAACCATTCTTACTTTTTATGCTCATACTATAATTTGCTATGGGCATTGTTAAGACTTCCTTAGTCGTAGGTGCCGGCATATTCCTGATGTTATGATTAGCTCATTCAAAAACTGAATATCAAAATGGCTCCAAGCTATCAGATAGATTTGTGGAACAGACTGTGTTTAACTTTTGAGAAGACAAAGGACAATTAATTATGGCTCACTGTGGTGTCGTCCAGGAGATAATGAAGTTTTTCGACATCTCATTGTAAGAATGGAAATTTTGCCTTGGTCAGAAGCAAAGCTAAAGCCGCAGGTGGGAAAATACTTCAGTGTTAATTTAAATTATCTCAATGCCTTAGTTAGAAGACGTTATGGCAGTTTATCTTGGTCGCATGGTGCAGTGGCCGCCTTGCTCCCTGCCAATGATATCGCAGCAAAATACAGACTGTTTGCCGAGATATCTTCGGAGCAGCAGAAAAATTGCTTGCATGAGGAAGAGAGAGAGCAGACCAACAAGCCCAGCTACCGGACTACTGGAGTCAACAAGACTACCAAGAGCTACCTCTGCTGTACTGTAAAAGTGAAATAACACCGCTGCCTCACAATGTCAGAGCCGGGTCATTGTCTGCATGGAGTTTGCACATTCTCTCTGTGTCTGCGCGGTCTCAACCCCGCAGCCCAAAGATATGCAGGGTAGGCGGATTGGCCACGTTAAATTGTCCCCTGTCGTGATATTCAGATAAACATATCATGGTGCAAACACACATACACACTGATGGACAGATCAACGGACCAATCAACACACACGCAACATCACAGCCAATCACCAGTGAGAGCACACGCACTATAAAACAGGGAACACCACAGTTCCCGCTCATTCCAGCAGGCGACAGCTCAGGGCACAGAGCTCACAGCATGCCACTCAGACATACACCATTGTGCTGAGTGCCTCTCTAAGATAGTGTTAGGGCTGGGTCCACAGGTTAAAGGGTAAAGTACGAACCACAGTCATAAGTTTACAGATGTTGTTATCAAGAGTAATAAAACAGAGTTGTACCATCTACAACCGTGTTGGTTCGTTTGTGTAGCGGAACACCCAACACGACATAGTACCAGGATTGGAACCAAGCAACTGTGAGACCTACCTGCACATCTTCAGGGATCCGCCATCCTGCGCGATGGACACCATCTGCACGCCGCAGCCGCTCCAAATCGCTGGAAACCTCGCTGTCAACTAGAAGCTGTTAAACAGCGCGTCCAGTTCTTCCTAGAAGCCACAGAAAGGGAGAATGCATCGGACACCAGAAAAATCGCCCTCCTCTCCACGGCAGGGCAACACGCCATCCACATCTACAACTCCCTGGTGTTCGCAGAAGGTGAGGGCAAGACGAAGTACAAGATGTTCCTTCTAAAACTTGAGCAACACTTCAGCGTGGAGGTGAATGAGAGCTTCGAGAGATACCTCTTCCAGCAGCGCCTGCAGGGTAAGGATGAGCCTTTTCAATCTTTCTGACACACCTCCGTATCCTCGCGCAGTCCTGCGGCTATGAGGCCACCTCCGATTCCATGATTCGGGACCAGATAGTTTTTGGGGTCACCTCGGGCACCCTACGCCAGCAACTCCTCAAAATTAAGAGCCACACCCTAGCCACCGCCATCGAAGCCTGCGTCCTCCACGAGAACGCGACCAGCCGGTACTCCGAATTCCAGGCGGCCGAATCGGCACGGCAGGGGTCCTACGAGGCCGAGCGGGTCCAGTCGATCGAGTTCCTCCCGGCCTGCGGCCCAGACGAGGGCGGCCATTCCGCGCGCTTTCCGCGGCCTCCCGCTTGTACGCGCCAAAAGAGACGTCGACGCAGAGGGACGTGACGCGCGGGCGCGCTCTACGCAGGACCGAACTGCGCATGCGCGGTGGCGCAATGAACGCCATGACGTCATGACGTGCGGCAACTGTGGATCCGCACATTTAAAGCGGCAATGTCCAGGAAAGAATCAACAATGCCTCCGCTGTGGCAAGGTGGGCCACTACGCTGCCTGCTGTCGAGCAGCTCAACCTGCCAACGCTCCCCAATTCCGCCAGCCTCGCAGGGACGTGCGGGCCATTCAGCCTCCATACACCGAGTCATACCCTGATGACGTACAGACCAGTGATACCGACGACCGGGAAGCCTTCCGCGTTGCGGTAATTGACAGGAATCGGATGTCCCCCAGTAGGACCCACCAGCCGATGCCAGTGAACAGCGTTAATCCGGGTGATGAATGGTGTGCCACCCTAACAGTCAACCAATCACATTCCGTTTGGACACTGGTGCCTCCGCCAACCTTATTGCATGGTCAGCCTTCTACGCTTTGAAGGTCAAACCACCGATTCGGCCATCCCGCTGTCAAATGGTCGATTACAACGGAAATGTTATCCCGGCCATGGGATCCTGCCAGCTCGAGGTTACACACAATGCATACACAGCCACACTGTCCTTTGAGATAGTCGGATCATCGAAGGACTCCCTGCTAGGCGCACAGGCGTGCAAGGTTCTCCACCTCGTTCAGCGGGTACACACTCTGTCTCCAGAAGGCACGTCCGACTTCCCGGATGCAGACTTCAGGGCACAGCTCTACTCGCTCCTCGCCCACAAGCAGGAGGTTTTTGAGGGCAGGGGTACACTGCCCTACACTTACAGAATACGGCTCAAATCGGACGCCACCCCGGTCATTAACACACCTCGTGGAGTCCCAGCACCACTCAAAGACCGCCTCAAGCAGCAGCTGCAGGATCTCCAGGACCAAGGAGTGTAGCCCGGGTCACGGAGCCCACGCCATGGGTCAGCTCCATGGTGGGCGTAGAAAAGCCCTCTGGCGAACTCCGGATCTGCATCGACCCGAAAGACCTGAACAACAACATCATGAGGGAACACTACCCCATACCCAAACGGGAAGAGATCACGAGCGAAATGGCCCGGGCTAAATTTTTTACAAAGCTTGATGCCTCAAACGGTTTTTGGCAGATTCAACTGGATCAGTCCAGCAGGAAGCTGTGTACCTTCAACACTCCCTTTGGCAGGTTCTGCTACAATAGAATGCCGTTTGGCATCATCTCGGCATCCGAGGTGTTTCATAGAATCATGGAACAGATGATGGAGGGCATCGAAGGGGTGCGCGTCTATGTTGACGACGTCATCATCTGGTCCACCACACCACAGGAGCACATCAGTCGTCTCCAGCACGTCTTTGCTCGGATCCGAGAACACGGCCTGCTCCTCAACCGAGCCAAGTGTTCTTTTGGCCAAACTGAGCTAAAGTTTCTGGGGGACCACATATCCCGGTCAGGAGTGCGTCCGGATGCAGACAAAGTGACAGCTATTACAGCCATGCCGCAGCCGGCAGACAAGAAGGCAGTGCTACGCTTTCTCGGGATGGTCAACTTCCTGGGGAAGTTCATTCCCAATATTGCCTCCCACACAACGGCTCTTCACCACCTAGTGAAGAAGACTACAGAGTTCCAGTGGCTGCCTGCACACCAGAAGGAATGGGTGGAGCTCAAGATTAAGCTCACCACAGCCCCGGTCTTGGTGTTCTTCAACACTTCTCGAGATATGAAGATCTCGACTGATGCCAGCCAGTCCGGCATTGGGGCGCTACTCCTGCAACGGGACGACACTACATCATTGGCCCCGGTCGCCTATGCCTCGCGGGCCATGACCCCCACAGAACAGCGCTATGCGCAGATTGAGAAGGAGTGCCTGGGTTTGTTAACCGGCATAGATAAGTTCCACGACTTTGTGTATGGTCTCCCTCAGTTTACTGTGGAAACCGACCATCGCCCCCTGGTCAGCATCATACAAAAGGACCTGAATGAGATGACCCCTCGCCTCCAGCGCATTCTGCTCAAGCTCCGGAGGTACGACTTCCAACTGGTCTACACCCCGAGAAAGGACCTCATCATAGCGGATGCCCTGTCCAGAGCAGTGAGCACACCGCCCGAATCGGGGGGGGTTCGTATGTCAGGTCGAAGCGCATGTGGCCCTCACTTCGGCCAATCTGCCAGCTGATGATTCAAGTCTGGCCCGTATTCACCGGGAGACTGCGGCTGACCCCCTTCTACAACGTGTGATGCGCCGCATGACGGAAGGGTGGCTCAAAGGACAGTGCCCACAATTCTACAATGTCCGGGACGACTTGGCCGTCATTGACGGTGTCCTCCTAAAGTTGGACCGGATTGTGATTCCACACAGCATGCACCGGCTTGTCCTCGATCAATTACACGAGGGCCATTTCGGGGTCGAGAAGTGCAGGCGGAGGGCCCGAGAAGCTGTATACTGGCCGGGCATCAGTGACGACATCGCCAAAATGGTGCTCAACTGCCCCACCTGCCAAAGGTTTCAGCCGGCGCAACCCCCTGGGACACTTCAGCCCCATGAGTTGGTAACGTCCCCCTGGGCGAAGGTGGGTGTGGACCTTTTTAATGCACTCGGCAGGGACTACGTCATCATAATTGATTATTTTTCAAATTATCCAAAGGTCATACGCCTGCATGATTTGACATCGTCCGCTGTCATCAGGGCATGCAAGGAAACCTTCGCTCGCCATGACAGTAAGCGGAATGCCATGTCGGACAATGGGCCCTGTTTCGCGAGCCAAGAATGGTCTTCTTTTGCCGCTTCGTATGGCTTCACACATGTGACGTCCAGCTCTCTGCATCCCCAGTCAAATGGCAAGGCGGAAAAGGGCGTCCATATCGTCAAGCGGCTCCTCTGCAAGGGTGCTGATGCCGGATCGGATTTCTGTTTAGCCCTGCTGACCTATCGCTCGGCCCCACTGTCCACTGGCCTCTCACCAGCCCAGCTGTTGATGGGACGCGCCCTCAGGACCACTGTACCATCCATTCATGTTCCTAAACCCGGCCATGCTCCAGTTTTGCAAAGGATGCGACAGCAGCGTGCTCAGCAGGGGGTGGCACATGACGCTTGGGCAACTGATCTTCCTGCCTTGGCGCCTGGAGACAACGTCCGCATCCACCTACCAGAGGGCGGCTGGTCGGCAACTGCCGAAGTTCTCCGCCGCGTGGCTCCCCGCTCGTTCCTGGGTCGCATTCCTGATGGCTCCATTCGCGGCGTAATTGCCGGGCTCTTCGGCTGCTTCCGCGGTCGCTACGTGATCATGCACCGGTGCCATGCCCTCCTGTCGTCCCTGATGTCAACTTCGTGGAGCTTCCTGCCACTATGCCTATTCCTCTATCGCCTTTGGCCAGGCCCATTCCTCAGCCGGTGGATCCTGACCCACCCTTGAGGCGGTCAACCCGAATTCGTCGCCCACCTACTAGGCTGGACTTATGAGCCTGTTTGCACATTGGACTCACTAAAGTGTTATGCTACAATGTTAATGTGTTTCTCTTTTTGTCGTTACAGGAGTTCGCTTTCGATGTTTGATGATTGTACTTGTTTGGTTTATGGTACAACCTCGTTGCTATGTTGCACCTGACACCTTCCCATGTATATAGTTTAGCCTCATGTACATGTTGTAGATATTGCACACACATATTCAGCTGCACTCGGTACACACCAATATTTATTACGACATAGGCACATATTCTTGTAAAAAGGGAGGGATGTCATGATATTCAGATAAACATATCATGGTGCAAACACACACACACACACTGATGGACAGATCAACAGACCAATCAACACACACGCAACATCACATCCAATCACCAGCACACGCACTATAAAACAGGGAACACCACAGTTCCCGCTCATTCCAGCAGGAGACAGCTCAGGGCACAGAGCTCACAGCGTGCCACTCAGACATACACCATTGTGCTGAGTGCCTCTCTAAGATAGTGTTAGGGCTGGGTCCACAGGTTAAAGGGTAAAGTACGAACCACAGTCATAAGTTTACAGATGTTGTTATCAAGAGTAATAAAACAGAGTTTACCATCTACAACCGCGTTGGTTCGTTTGTGTAGCGGAACACCCAACACGATACCCCCTTAATTGGAAAAATCGAAAAAAAAAAGAAAAGTGAAATAAAGAGCCACTCTCTCCCCTTACGCTGTTCCATTTACAAACCTCGCCTATGAAAGCACCCTGGAAAGTCACCCATGCGATGCCAAGCCTTCACTTCAGATGTTGCAACATCGATACACCTTTGGTCGGTAGAAACCCCACCCCCCACAGAAGTCTGGAGCAGTCCACGGAGACTGAAAATGTTTGAAATAGCCGGCAGAGTTTCAGAAAGGTGAGAAAGGTTCATAGGCCCTGATTGGGTGAATGAGCCTGTTAAGTTAAAAGAGGCCAAAGCCAAGCCACAAGACGTATAAAAGTTAAAGTAGAAATAGAAAAGGCTAGGACGTAAGAATTAAAAAGCCTACATAATTAAAAGAGGCCATATTATAGCCTACTGACTATAAGACATCCAAGACACTCTAAGGGAAGCCATGTTGCTAAAACAGAAAAGGTTGAAGAAAGCGTGCCTGAAGTGCAGAAACCTGCCTTTCAGATTTAGAAGGGGACCAGTGGAATTCCCAAACAGACACACAGATATTAAAGGAGATTCCTCACCTAGGTGAAGAGCCACAAGACAGGACAGCAGAAGCTAGCCAACCACCTGTGAGCAATGGTGTCCCGATCAGGACATAATATAAATTGGGGATCAACCCACCCCACGGTAACCAAACTGGGGAAATCATTCCCCCTAAAGCTAAAACGCACTTGTAAGAGCCCAAAACAAAGTTAAACTGCTGCTCATACCCCGCAGGAGTCTGAAGCTAGCACTCCATTCCATCACCCTTGAAATCTGAATCCTTAGTAAACTGACGCCTGACTTAGCATGTTCCTGGATTGTGGATGTACTAACCCTCCGCAAGACCCCCGGGGACTAACGTGGGGCTCATGAAATACGAGCTCCCCCAATAATAGGCGGAGGTCCATCAGCTGGAGCTCATAGAAATTAGATCATTTAAAAAAAGATTCAGAGTACCCAATTCTCTTTTTCCAATTAAGGGGCAATTTTAACATGGCCAATCATCTATCCTGCACACCTTTGGGTTGTGGGGGTGAGACCCACGCAGATACGAAGAATGTGCAAACACCACATGGACAGTGACCCGGAGCTGGGATCGAACCCCGGGCCCTCAGCATTGTGAGGCAGCAGTGCTAACCACTGTGCCAACGTGCCGCACTAGAAATAACCTCGTAAAAGGTGGCCTGGATTGGGACCGGTGAGAACAGTAGTCTCTGTTGGGACAATAGTTTTTTAAAAATACATTTAGAGTACCCAATTCTTTTTTCTTCAAATTAAGTGGCAATTTAGCGTGGCCAGTTCACCTGCCCTGCACATCTTTTTGGGTTGTGGGGGTGAGACCCACGCAGACACGGGGAGAATGTGCAAACTCCACATGGACAGTGACCTGGGGCCCGGATCGAACCTGGGTCCTCGGTGCCTTGAGGCAGCAGTGCTGACCACTGCACCAACGTGCCGTCCCTATTGGGACCTTTGAGCTACATGCCGTATTGTGTCTTTCTCTTTTTTGCCGTTTGGATTTATCTTCACGGGTCTTCTGAGATTTTATAGTAGATATGGCCTCGCAAGGATTAAAGGGTTTACAACACTATTCCCCACGCAGTCAATTTGATTTGCATGTTAAAAGCCTTCATATACAAGACAACCTAGTGACTGTGGAAGCCATCGCACCTGAGAAATCCAGCAATTCTAATCCTTCACAGCAGACAAGGCAACGTCTTAACTTCATCAAACAAGAGACTGATTTTGGTTCAACGTTTCTTAGCATTGTTTTATCTACATCTGTAATTAATCTTTGTGTTCATGTTTGTGTAAGTATAATCATTTTTCCTGAGGTAACCTCCAGAGCAGCTAACCTGTCCTTTTTAAATGCCGATGGCTTTGCTGTTGAATTATTTAAGTTCATTTACTCACTCCCAAGGGTAAGAAATGCACATTTACACACAAATATATTGATCATGGGCAACTTTCAGAAAACACCTTAAAATGGTCTGTGACACTGATGTCAGCCAACCTGACCTGTAGTTTCCTATTTTCTCTCTCCCTCCTTTCCTAAATGGCAGTGTTACATTTGCCAACTTCCAATCTGCTGGGACCATTCTAGAATTTTGGGAACTTTGTAAAATCAACCTGCGCATCCACCCTCTCTGGAGTTTTATCTGTTGAACACTATGATGTAGGATATTAGGTACTCGTGATTTGTCAGGCTTTAGTCCCTTCAGCACTTTTTCTCTGCTGATATTAATTATGTATTGCTCAAAAAAGACATTTTGTCAAAGCTATTTGCACTCATCAGAACAATCGCAAGAATACCAATGTCAGCAGAAACACACCAATGTCAGCAGGGGCGACACGGTAGCGCAGTGGTTAGCACAGTTGCTTCACAGCTCCAGGGTCCCAGGTTCGATTCCCCGCTGGGTCACTGTCTGTGCGGAGTCTGCACATTCTCCCCGTGTCTGCGTGGGTTTCCTCCGGGTGCTCCGGTTTCCTCCCACAGTCCAAAGATGTGCAGGTTAGGTGGATTGGCCATGCTAAATTGCCCGTAGTGTCCAAAAAGGTTAAGTGGGGGTTACTGGGTTACGGGGATAGGGTAGAGGTGTGGGCTTGGGTAGGGTGCTCTTTCCAAGGGCCGATGCAGACTCGATGGGCCGAATGGCCTCCTTCTGCACTGTAAATTCTATGAAACAGCACCTTTATACCAAGAGACTGCTGATGGATTGCCAAAGTGGACTCTGATGGATTGAGGCACTGCCATGCAGAATGCATCAGTTAATGGCAACTGCCAGTTAACTGCCAAACATTGTTTGAAAATTTAAACCAGGCAGCTTGACTCTGATTGGTCAAGACATTAAACCAGCGAATGGCTATCACTCACTTTGTTTAGCTGAAACAGCCGCAATATGTGTACATGCGATTTATGTTTGTAAAGGGGGCTCTGTGTATTAATCTTTGTAGCTTCCAGTACATGCAGATGCGCCGCACCCTCAAGCCTGATTGACAAAGTTAAATTAGTTCTCATGTGTACTTTTTAGCACACTGAGGATTTTTTAGCAAACGCTGTCCAATTGCTGATGCTTGGCAGTTAACTGTCAGACACCATCACCTGGTGCATTCCCCATGTCAACGCCTCCATCAATCAGAGTTCACTTGCCAACCAATAGGCACTCTCTTCTCGTATGGTAGAAAGTTGCTGTTTCCCCTGACATTGGTTTTCTTGTGATTATCCTGATGGGTGCAAGATGAAAAGCTTCAACAAAATTGTATTTGTTCAGCAATATTCAAGTTCTGTACTACCAAACGACTATTTGATCATTAATTATCTTAATTTCCTCAGTTTTTACATTGCCTAAATTATCCTCTATTTCCAGTAAGCCTGGTGGTGTCTTCTACTGTGAAAAGTGACACATAATATTTCTTCAAAGTCTCTGCCATTTTCTCATTCCCCATAATAATTTCTCCTGTTTCTAAAAGACCAATGTTTATTCAGCAACTCTCTTCCTTTTGTATACATGTAAAAGCTCTTGCACTCTGTTTTCATATTCCTGGAGAATTTGTTCTTGTGTTCTATTTTTTCCCCCTTTTAATCAACATTTCTGTGTTGTTTTGCTAGTTTCTTAAAACACTCATGATCCTCAGACCTACAACTATTCTTTGCACCATTAAAAGCCTCGTCTTTAGTCTATGGATGTTGCGGTAGCACAGTGGTTAGTATTGTTGCTTCACAGCTCCAGGTCCCAGGTTCGATTTGTGGCTTGGGTCACTGTCTGTGCGGAGTCTGCACGTTCTCCCTGTGTCTGCGTGGGTTTCCTCCGGGTGCTCCGGTTTCCTCCCACAGTCCAAAGATGTGCAGGTTAGGTGAATTGGCCATGTTAAATTGCCCTTAGTGTACAAAAAAGTTAGGTCGGGTTGCTGGGTTACGGGGATAGGGTGGGAGGTGTGGGCTCAAGTATGGTGCTCTTTCCAAGGGCCGAGGCGGTCTTGATGGGCCGAATGACCTCCTTCTGCACTGTAAATCCTATGATTCTAATACTACTCTTAACACCCTGAGTATGCCACAAGTGGGTCTTTCTAGCTGGGCCGTTGATTTTCAAGGGAATGCATTTTGTTGAACATTTTGAATTGGTGGCTGTGCCTTCAATTGCCTGGGCCCCAAGTTCTGGAGTGTCCTTTCTCCACCTCTCTATTCCTCCTATAAATCCTATCCCTTTGGCCAAGCTTTTGTCCATCAGACCTAATGCCACCTCCTGTGACTCGGTGTCATAGTTTATGTAATAATGCTCCTGCGAAGCGTTTTTTGACATTTCATTACATTAAGGGTGTTATATAAATTAAGTCGTTGGTGTTGAATTTGTTGCCTGAACCTGACTGGTCTCAAGTATGTGTCCTGAGGTTACAACCAGCAGGTTGAGCTGTGTGATCAGCCATGATCTTATTGAATGACAGAGCAGGCTCGAGGGGCCTACTCTGACTCCTAATTCGCATGTTCGTATGTGATGGCAGGATAGCAAACATTCACAGCCTTTTAATGCACTCTGCAGACGCCCCCAGGCAGACTGTTACAGAAAGTGACAGACAGCACCTTATACCCCAGCACAGTGACATCAGGCATCCCTAGCGCTGCCTCCTTGGCAATGATTTTGTGCCCAGGGATCCCAATTTGCCACTGAATTTATCAGTTGATCAGGGTCAAGGGAAATGCCGATTCGGGGGAACCACAGATTTGAGCCAGGGAGGTGGGATGCAAATTTTCGGAAATGGGTGAAGGGGATTAATGCACTAAAAGATTTGTTTCTTAGGGGTCGGTTTGCAGGGCTGAAGGAGCTGGAAGTGAAGTATGGGCTGGAGCAGGGGGAAATGTTTAGATACATGCAGGTTCGAGATTTTTCCAGAAAGGAGATACAGAGGTTCCCGGTGGAGCCGGCCTCCACATTGCTGGAGGAGGTGCTGACGACAGGGGGACTTGAGAAGGGGGGTAGTGTCAGCGGTGTACGGAGCTATTTTGGAAGAGGGGAAGGCACCACTGGTAGGGATCAAAGCAAAGTGGGAGGAAGAGTTGGGAGAGGATATGGAGGAGGGGTCCTGGTGTGAGGTGCTCTGGAGAGTGAATGCCTCCAACTTGTGCGCGAGGTTGGGTCTGATACAGCTGAAGGTGGTATACAGAGCACACCTCACGAGCGCAAGGATGAGCCGATTCTTTGAAGGAATAGAACATAGAACATAGAAAAATACAGCACAGAACAGGCCCTTCGGCCCACGATGTTGTGCCGAACCTTTGTCCTAGATTAATCATAGGATGTGTGTGAACGTTGCGGGGGCCCCCCGCTAATCACGTTCATATCTTTTGGTCCTGTCCAAAGCTAGAGGATTACTGGAAGGAGGTTTTTATGGTAATTTCTAAAGTGGTGCACGTGAAACTGGACCCGGGCCCCCGGGTGGCCATGTTCGGGGTATAGGACCAGCCAGGGTTGGAAACGGGTGTGGAGGCAGATGTTGTAGCCTTCGCCTCGTTAATCGCCCGAAGGCAGATCCTGATGGGATGGAGAGCAGTCTCTCCACCCTGTGCCCTAGCATGGCGGGGGCGACCTGTTGGAATTCTTGACTCTTGAGAAGGTTAAGTTTGAACTGAGGGGAAGGATGGAGGGGTTCTCCAATTCATGGGCATTATTCATCATGCACTTTCAAGAACAGGATAACATCGAACATTAGGTTGGGGGGGGAGGGGGGCGGTGTGTGTTGATGGTGACTATGGCTGATTCCGGATTCCTTTTTGTCATTTGTCTCTGTGAACATGCGGGCTAATGTTTGGGGTTTGGTGGGAGGATGGGATCGTTGTTATTGATATGGGGATTGACATATTTGTTACTGATTGTTGTTTGTTGTTGGTGGGTGTAAATTTGGGAGAAAATGTGAAAAAGTAGGAGAATAAAAAATATTTAAAAAAAAAAAGAATTTATCAGTTTATTCATCTATTGTGGGAGCAGGAACTGTGATTCCTCATCAAAACTCTGACAGTTTAACATTACAGGTTGTATTTACTCCTTCGCAGAACAGTTATTCACAGATTGAGTGAGAAGCCCTTGCAATCATACTTTGAGTGAAGAAATTTCACACCAATGTATTCAGAAGTAATTTCATTCTGCCTACTGACCATAAGCCTTTATTTCTCATTGTTTCAGAAAATTTTGCTCCAGCGATAATTCAAAGATATGCTATTCAATTATCACCTGGCAAATAATTGAAATTATCAACACCAAAAGCCAACCCAGCTCCTTTTACTCCTGCCCCTCTATATCAGGTTATTATTTGCCAAAGATTGTTTTTCAGCTTATGGTAAATAAGGAATCGTTTCCTGAACAGTTAAACACAGGGTCTGTGACGTAGTGATGTATATAATGCTACTGAGTACAGCTCTATACTATCCAGTATGATGTGGTTAATGACTGGCCTGCTGATGAATGCTTCCCACCAGAATTATGATGATACACAAGACATTAAGATGAATGGCTGGCTGAATATGGGCCTTTGCTTTGTGCTGTGATTTCACCTTAATTCCCAAACTCTATGATCCTGGACCTATATATGCTGGTCATCCTGTGATAATAAAGAATGACAACAAAAAACTTGAATTTACATGTCGTGTCCATTCCTAGCTAATAGCATTGAAGATGTTTGTGCGTTTCAAGTCTGTCACATAAGCTTACCTGTAAACCCTGGGGAAACTAATGTTTGACAAAACTGAATAAACCCATGCCTCATATTCTTGCAGAAATGGCACATTCTGAGTTATTTATTGGGCAAAAAGCTACATATTTATACGCCTATGCCTGATTTAAAAACATTGGAGTCAAGACAACCAAACCTTGCTGGATCACCAACTCTGAAACAATATTGTAAGGGAGAAATATCCCTGGATATTAAAAAATGGGATGTTGATGTTATTAAACAGAAGGCTGAAGCTGCCATTTTATGTTCTGTTGGCTGGTTCACTACGTAAGGTTCTTAATAATAATAATAATCTTTACTGTCACAAGTAGGCTTACATTAACATTGCACTGAAGTTACTGTGAAAATCCCTTGTCGCCACACTGCGGCACCTGTTCGGGCACACAGAGGGCGAATTCAGAATGTCCAATTCATCTAACAGCACGTCTTTTGGGACTTGTGGGAGGAAACCGGAGCACCCGGAGGTAACCCACGTAGACACGGGGAGAACGTGCAGACTCTGCACAGACAGTGGAACAGTTCTGAGAATTGAATCAACACATTGCCTTTAAAGTATCAAACAATAAGAAAGGCAGTGACCAACCATTCCAGCTGATGGTATCCCCACTCCTCAGAAAACCTCAGGTTTCTTACCAATCCCCATTGGCGACAGACAAACTGCCTTGCAGGGCATTGATTGTTACATAGAACATAGAACATTACAGCGCAGTACAGGCCCTTCAGCCCTCGATGTTGCACCGACCTGTGAAACCACTCTAAAGCCCATTTGCACTATTCCCTTATCGTCCATATGTCTATCCAATGACCATTTGAATACCCTTAGTGTTGGCGAGTCCACTACTGTTGCAGGCAGGGCATTCCACGCCCTTACTACTCTCTGAGTAAAGAACCTACCTCTGACATCTGTCTTATATCTATCTCCCCTCAATTTAAAGCTATGGTCCCCTCGTGCTAGACATTACCGTCCGAGGAAAAAGGCTCTCACTGTCCACCCTATCCAATCCTCTGATCATCTTGTATGCCTCAATGAAGTCACCTCTTAACCTTCTTCTCTCTTAGGAAAACAGCCTCAGGTCCCTCAGCCTTTCCTCATAAGATCTTCCCTCCATACCAAGCAACATTCTGGTAAATCTCCTTTGCACCCTTTCCAATGTTTCCACATCCTTCCTATAATGCGGTGACCAGAATTGCATGCAATACTCCAAATGCGGCCGCACCAGAGTTTTGTACAGCTGGAACATGACCTCATGGCTCCGAAACTCAATCCCTCTACCAATAAAAGCTAACACACCGTATGCCTTCTTAACAACCCTCTCAACCTGAGTGGCAACTTTCAGGGATCTATGTACATAGACACCGAGATCTTTCTGCTCATCCACACTGCCAAGAATCTTACCATTAGCCCAGTACTCTGTCTTCCTGTTATTCCTTCCAAAATGAATCACCTCACACTTTTCTGCATTAAACTCCATTTGCCACCTCTCAGCCCAGCGCTGCAGCTTATCTATGTCCCTCTGTAACTTGTAACATCCTTCCGCACTGTCCACAACTCCACCGACTTTAGTGTCATCTGCAAATTTACTCACCCATCCTTCTACGCCCTCCTCCAGGTCATTTATAAAAATGACAAACAGCAGTGGCCCCATAACAGATCCTTGTGGTACACCACTAGTAACTGGACTCCAGTCTGAACACTTCCCATCAACCACCATCCTTTGTCTTCTTCCAGCTAGCCAATTTCTGATCCAAACTGCTAAATCTCCCTGAATCCCATGCTTCCGTATTTTCTGCAGTAGCCTACCGTGGGGAACCTTATCAAACGCTTTACTGAAATCCATATACACCACATCAACTGCTTTACCCTCATCCACCTGTTTGGTCACCTTCTCAAAGAACTCAATAAAGTTTGTGAGGCACGACCTACCCTTCACAAAACCGTGTTGACTATGTCTAATCAAATTATTCCTTTCCAGATGATTATACGCCCTATCTCTTATAAACCTTTCCAAGATTTTGCCCACAACAGAAGTAAGGCTCACTGGTGTATAGTTACCGGGGTTGTCTCTACTCCCCTTCTTGAACAAGGGGACAACATTTGCTATCCTCCAGTCTTCTGGCACTATTCCTGTTGACAAAGATGACTTAAAGATCAAAGCCAAAGGCTCAGCAATCTCCTCCCTAGCTTCCCAAAGAATCCGAGAACAAATCCCATCCGGCCCAGGGGACTTATCTATTTTCACCCTTTCCAGAATTGTTAACACCTCCCTCCTTCAGAACCTCAAGCCCTTCTAGTCTAATAGCCTGAATCTCAGTATTCTCCTCGACAACATTGTCTTTTTCCTGTGTGAATACTGATGAAAAATATTCATTTAGCACCTCTCCTATCTCCTCGGACTCCACGCACAACTTCCCACTACTGTCCTTGACTGGCCCTACTCTTACCCGAGTCATTCTTTTATTCCTGACATATCTATAAAAAGCTTCAGGGTTATCCTTGATCCTACCTGCCAAAGACTTCTCATGTCCCCTCCTGGCTCTTCTTAGCTCTCTCTTTAGG
The DNA here is from genome assembly GCF_047496885.1 of Scyliorhinus torazame. Lineage (NCBI taxonomy): Eukaryota > Metazoa > Chordata > Chondrichthyes > Carcharhiniformes > Scyliorhinidae > Scyliorhinus > Scyliorhinus torazame. The sequence goes on from NC_092713.1 coordinate 257,133,704, forward strand.
TCCTTCCTAGCTAACTTGTAACTCTCGAGCGCCCTTACTGAACCTTCATGTCTCATCTTTACATAAGCCTCCTTCTTCCTCTTGACAAGTGTTTCGACTGCCTTAGTAAACCACAGTTCCCTTGCTCGACCACGTCCTCCCTGCCTGACAGGCACATACTTATTTAGGACACGCAGTAGCTGTTCCTTGAACAAGCTCCACATTTCCATTGTGCCCATCCCCTGCAGTTTTCCTCTCCATCCGATGCATCCTAAGTCTTGCCTTATCGCATCATAATTGCCTTTCCCCCAGATATAACTCTTGCCCTGCGGTATATACCTATCCCTTTCCATCACCAAAGTAAACTTAATCGAATTGTGGTCACTATCACCAAAGTGCTCACCTACCTCCAAATCTAACACCTGTCCTGGTTCATTACCCAGTACCAAATCCAATACGGCCTCGCCTCTCGTTGACCTATCTACATACTGTGTCAGGAAACCCTCCTGCACGCATTGGACAAAAACGGACCCATCTAAAGTACTCGAACTATAGTGTTTCCAGTCAATATTTGGAAAGTTAAAGTCCCCCATAACAACTACCCTGTTGCTTTCGCTCCTATCCAGAATCATCTTTGCAATCCTTTCCTCTACATCTCTGGAACTTTTCTGTTCTCCTAATTCTGGTCTGAACTCTCCAGGATGGTTTCTGGCAGAATCTGTGAATCCAGTGTTGAAATCAAACCAATGGAAGCTTGGACCCTGCTGCTCCTCTTATAGTCTCCAGCTCACCCATTGTCAAACTTACTTATAGATATTCTAAAAAGTCAAGGAAATCTCCAATTTTTCTGTACTTTGTAGATCCTTGTGAGTGAAGTAGTTTTCCTACTGTTTCATGTGTTGGCATAACTCATTTTCCCACATCTCACCAGGGGAGGACTATCATTTATTATTTTAATCAGACGAACATAGGAACATGAGTATACCGTTTAGTCTCTCAAGCCTGCTTCACCATTCAAAGTGATCCAGACTCTTCTGTGACCTAACTTCACATACCCGCCTTTGATCAAAATCCCTTAATATCTCTGGTTATCAATCCCAGATTTAAAATTAACAATTGATCAAGCATCAATTGCCATTTGTGGAAGAGAGTGTTTCCTAACTACACTTTGACATGAACAGACTCAATTATTAAGCTGTTCTTCATTCCCCAACCACTGGAAATAGTCTCTCCCTATCTGACCCATCAAGATGTTCACCCTTTTACATCTTAAAAACGTCAATTAAATGACCCCTTAACCGTCTAAATTCCAGGAAATTCAACACTGTATTATTTGACATACTTGTTCTTAATCAGGCTCATTCTTGGAGGAGGCTTCTGTCACTTTAAAATTACCAGCAATCCAGGGACTAGTGATCCCTATAGGCTAATGCTCTGGGGTCACAGGTTCAAATCCCACCATGACAGCTAGTGGAATTTGAATTCAGTTTATAAATCCAGAATAAATCTGGAATGTAAAGCAAGTCTCAGTGATGGTGACCGTGAAACTATCGTTGGAACCCATCAGGTTCACGAATGTTCTTTATGGAATGAAATCGGCCATCCTTACCTGGCCTGACCTACATATGATTCTAGACTCACAGCAATGTGGTTGACTCTTAACTGCCGTCTGAAATGTCCTCAGAAGCCACTTACCTTCTCACGGCCAATTAAGGATGGGCAACAGATTTCCCAACCTCAGGGGGAAAAGTGATAGCTGTCAAACATTACATCATATAAATTGAACACTATGGATACAGTAATGGATGTAAACATTCTTCAGCCATTGCACTCCAGGATCATTTCACACAAAATTGAATGGACGGGACTGCCCCCAGGAACCAGCACATTCCAACCCAGACGCAATTTCAAAATTGGAAGGGCAGGGCCTCGGAGGGTGGGGGCTCACACCCTCTCACTTATTAAGGCCTTTAAGTGGCCACTTAATGGCCTTTCCCATCCAGTCTTAATTTTGGAGCAGCCGGGTGGGGTGGGAAACGGAGAAAAAAAAACTTTTCTCCATCACGGGTGTGAGGATTTGGATTTGGATTTGTTTGTCATGTGTACCGAGGTACAGTGAAAAGTATTGCACTGCTTACAGATTCTTCCATACATGAAAAAATATAGGGCAAACAGAAATACACAATGTAAATACATAGACACAGGTGAAACATACAGGAGTATACAGTACCATTCAGTAGAGAAGGTGTGTGAAGAGATCAGTTCTGATAATAAGAGGGTCATTTAGGAGTCTGGTATCAACAGGGAAGATGCTGTTTTTGAATCTGTTAGTGCGTGTTCTTAGACTTTTGTATCCCCTGCCCGATGGAATAAGCTGGTTAGGAGGGGTCTTTGATTATGCTGCCCCCTTTCCCAAGGCAGCAGGAGGTGTAGATGGAGTCACTGGATGGGAGACGGGTTCGTGTGTGGACTGGGCTGTGTTCACGACTCTCCGTAGTTTCTCACAGTCTTGGGCTGAGCAGTTGCCATACCAGGCTGTGATGCAGCCAGATAGGATGCTTTCTATGGTGCATTGGTAAAAGTTGGTAAGAGTCAATGTGGACATGCCGAATTTCCTTAGTTTCCTGAGGAAGTATAGGTGCTGTTGTGCTTTCTTGGTCATATCATCGATGTGGGGTGGACCAGGACAGGTTGTTGGTGATGTGCATGCCTCGGAATTTGAAGCTGTTAACCATCTCCACCTCGGCACCATTGATGCAGAGAGGGGTGTGTACGATACTTTGCTCGCTGAAGTCAGTTCTTTAGTTTTGCTGACATTGAGGAAAGGATTGTTATCGTTACACCACTCTACTCGGGTGGCACCTCAATCTGAAGGCTTTGGGGCACCCTCCCCTCTTGGACCTTGGAGCTCTGGGTCTTCTTCCCCCACCGATACCACAATCACTTCCTGGTGACCCCCCCCAGGGCCCCTATCCTTGCACCCCCCCACCCCCCTCCCCCCAGGACGTACCTTTCCCATGGTTCCGAGACTTAGTTCCAGGTAGGGCACAGTGGTACAGCTTCTGATCACTGCAGTGTTGTCCCTGGCCAGGTTGGAGAGCTGATTGGCTGACAGCTCTCCCAGTGGGCAGATTGGCAGTGGGCAGGACTCTGTCTGCCCTTGGAAGGAAGTCCTGCCCACTGCCAATCAATGCATAAGTGAACATTAATGGCAGTGCGGTTCCAAGAGTCAGTGGTGGCACGTTTTAAAAACCCTTACATTTTAAAAGTGTTTTTCAAAACAAGATGGGTTGGATTTAACGCAAGCAGGTTTGAAGACATTTGGTGACCTTTTAGTCAGGGGGTGGCAGAACCTGTATAATTCCGCCCTATGTGTTGTGCAAGTGTCTAAGGCATTGCTGATGACATGCATTTCTACAGTCAGACCATCCACTGATCATACAATCTCTCATTAAAAAGGTTTTTTAGCCAATAATCTTTGACAATTTTTCAACATCAGTGAGGCAGCATTGCCTAGCAATGTGCCACAATAAATCAAAGATGAACTATTGCATCAGTTCTAATAAATATGCAGACCTGCAATCTGAAAACAACTGACATCAGAAATAACAGAGAACAACACGCATGAACCTCATAAAAAAACAGCTTACAGTGCTATATGTCCTCTACACACTTTCAGCTTTCGGTGACTTTCAAAGGGTGTGCAAAAATTGATTGACTGATATAGTGTGCACCAAAAGGTAGCTTTGCTATTTTCTGAAGCAGTTTTTGGCGCTTCCATTTGAATATATTATGAACTTCATTGGATATAGGGATGATCTCAGAACTGAAAATAACTAATGCGAGTCCGATGCTCCAAAAAAAAGGTCAGAGTCAGAATGCTGAAAATTAGCAGCGAGTTAACTTGACATCTGCAGTGGGGGAAATTACTGGAGTATAAATTTTAAAAAGCGATAAAAACAAGTCTAATTCACAAAGACAATACACTTGATGCAGCATGGGTTTATAAAAGGCAATCTTTCTTAACAAATTAGAAGGATTCTTTGAGGATGTAAGTGTTGCTTGAACATGATGGAGACAATGCCTTTCAGAGAGTATGTGATGTGGTCAGTTTCCCCGCCCCAGAAAAGTAATGCTGGAAACACTTCAATTAAGTTGAAATTAAATTCAAATTAAAAAACACCTGATTAATGTCTGATAAGGACATTAATTGTAGCAATAAGTATTCACCTGTCTGTGCTAATTGAAATTCGACTTGGGCGAGTCTGCTACTTGCAGACATCCAATTAACTCCTCCATGAAAGGGGGAGGGTTGTGGTCAATTATTTTAACTACATGCCCACCCATTCCCCCCAAAAACATTTTTCCCCCTGCACAGTTGTCAAGAATTATCTCAAAAAAGTAAATTGTGTATATCACGTGAACTGTCAAGATTGTATTATACTGGTGCAGCCACTTACAGCAGTCCCAAATTTGGTGCTAGGTTTTTAAGGCACCCACTTAGAGATCTAAAGACCTGCCAGAAAGTGATGGTTTTCACTGCTCCTCCGGTGCAAATGAGATAGAGACAGGTATCGGCATCAGAAAATAGAAACACTTATTACTTGCCCTGCTTCACTTTTGCAGAAGCCATGAAATGTTTCTTTACTCATCAGCAGTAAAGGAATTGCAATTTTTGTCTGGTTTATTTTGCTTTACAATGCTCCTGCATCGTTCAATCAGTTAGCTCATTCCATTGATTTGAATTCAGCTTTTCATTTGCAATAACAATCTGCCCTATTAATTTCAGTGCACACTCTTATCTTCAAATAAAGGCCCATGTTATGAAGTTCAGAATCTTGGTATTAGCCCTTTATTAGAAATGCTCAGTATTTGGGTGGTGAAATAGAACAGAATGTGTCAGAGTCATGACTTCACTAATTCAATATGAAACCGGTTTCTTTCATTTGCACGGTTACTTTATTAAGTTCAAGTATCAGATTGCACTCTTACCCTGAGTAAGGAGGTTGTGGATTCAAACATCACTCGAGGACATGAACATGAAATCTAGACTTACCTTTCAGTGCAGTACTGCAGGAGAGCAGCTCTGTCAGAGATTTGGGCTCGAAATTCAGCTCCATAACACCTGGGTCTTTGGCAGCATATGTGCCAGTGTGTATCTAAAAGGCACCCCTGCTGTGCGCACATGGTTCTGGTGCAGGCCATGCCAGGCACCAAACAAGAGGCTGGAATTGGACAATCAACGTATACAGATAGAGGGCTTAATGCCTGCTTCTGCTCTCTCTTGCAATTTTGGCTTTCGCCTGAGACAACCGGCACCAGTGTTGATTGCCTCCAGATAAATCAATGTTGGTCAGAACAAAATTTAAAAAACAGACGTACTCAACTTAACCATCAGCATTCCCAGTCCGAGGTCTCCCCACAACCCTGTTCCAAACCTGCTAGTGCCCTCTCCCTGATTGCTCTTGGAGGCACAATGTTCATTCCTAAACTCTTTGTTCCATCTGGTCAAACTTTAAGGCCAATTAAGGCAGCCATCCTCTGAAATCCTGAAACCTTACCCAATCACCGACTTGAACATCAGTGTATTAGTAGGAGCCCCAGAGTCCTGGGCTGTTTAGACCTCCCCCCCCCTGTTCTCAGTGTGGGGTTTTAACACTCTGCTGTTGAGGAACCCAAAATTGAACGCTGCTGGATTTCTAGGTGGCCATCATTTGTTTGAGATCCCATGGGACAATTCAAAGAGAAGGGGAGCTCTCTCCCATGTTCTGGCCAACATTTATCATTCAGCCAACATAACTGAACAGATTGTATGGTCACGATCACATTGTTGTTTATGGGAGCTTGTTGTGTGCAAATTGGCTGCTGATTGGCAAATTATTACACATCATTTGCTGTAAAGTGCTGTGGGAAATCCCCAAAGGTGCGAAAGGCGCTATAGACACGCAAGTCCCTTTACTTCCTTTTTGTACATTTTGAGATTTCAGAGGGTAGAATTTTCCTTTCTGCAGCCTAAGTCTGGTGGGCAGAAGCGAAGGGTGAAGTGACTTCTGCTGGAGAGTGGGGCAGCTGAACAAAAGCGATCTTGTGCTGTTCAGCGCAATAATTATGCAGCCATGAGGAGTATGTTGAACCTCGTGGTGGGGTGGGCAGGAAGTATCCAGCTCCGCCCTCATCTCACAGGCTCCAACGGCACCCAAACAGCCATTCACTCTTCCACTCTGCTCTTTGACTCTCACCTCCCCTCCCCACCCCCACCCTGTGCCAGCCTTGGTGAAGCATGCGTGGTAGGCAGCTGATCTCCCTCAGTGAAAGTGTGAAAGGAAAAGCGAAAGCAACAAATACTGACCTGAAAGTCCAGGAAGAACTCCACCTCGCCAGGCGCACCCCCACTCATACACAGTCGTTAAGCAGAGCATTCTAAATTCCCGCTGGTGGGACCCTAAATTTGGAGGGGGGACAAGATTCTGGTGCGGTGGGTTTTTAATGAACATTCATGAGATGCAAATGGGGTTCCTGACAGATCTCTGCGGGCCACTTCACCTTCTTTTAAGAAAGTCTGGAGAATAAGATTACAAACTAATTTCCTGACGTCAGGGGACTGATTTGTGGCCTCCCGTCAAGGCCCTCGCTGCTGGTCTGGTGGGAGCAGAACAATTGTCCCAGAGTATTGTGGTAGTTGGTATTAGGGGTATTACGGTACCCTGAATAATGCTGTAAGACCATTGGTGTGGGAGGTACCTGAGACTGCTGTTTTCATTGGTGAAGCCTGCCTGCTGGTTCCGCCCAGTAAGACGGAGTATAAGAGCCTGTGTCTCCCCAGCAGTTGCATTCTGTGACTGAGCTGCTTGGGGAAACATCTCGTACAATAAAGCCTTCAATTGTCTCCAATCTTGCTTCAGGACTAGATTTTAAAGAATGGAGCTCCGAATCAAGCCGGAGTGTCTGCAACTCAGCCCCCACGCGGCAAACTCAGCGGCAACCTTCAAATACTGGCTGCCGTACTTCAAAGGGTACCTCAGGACTGCCTCGACTGAACCTACGGAGGACCAGAAACTGCACGTTCTCCACTCGAGGGTGAGCCCAGAGATCTACATCCTCATCGAGGATGCGGACGATTTCGAGGCCACAATGACCCTGCTGAAAGGACACTATATTCGCCCTGTAAACCAGGTCTACGTCCTACATCTGCTAGCGACGAGGCGACAAATCCCTGGGGAATCGCTGGAGGAGTTCTACCGTGCGCTCCTGGTGTTAGGGAGGAACTGTGACTGCCCGCAAGTTTCGACCAGCGACCACACAGAACCTTTGATCCGGGACGCATTCGTTGCAGGTATGCTGTCCTCCCAAATCCGCCAGCGATTGCTGGAGAAAGAGACATTAGGCCTCAAGGAGGCACGGGCCCTTGCTAGCTCCCTGGATGTGGCCTCCCGAAACGCCTGCCCTTACGTCTCTGACCGCGCAGCAGCCCCTTGAGCAGCGTGGAACCCCCCTGCGGCCGACTCCGATGCATCCCCCATCCACCCACAAGCTTGTGCTGCGAGACTGCCAGGCAACCCCGGGGCCCCCGCTGCTATTTTTGGGGCCAAGCCAAGCACCCCTGGCAGCGCTGCCCGGCCCGCTCATCAATCTGCAAGGGGTGTGGCAAAAAGGGCCATTTCGTGGCAGTATGCCAGGCCCGGGTGGTCGCCGTGGTCTCCGGGAGCGAACCGGGACCGCCACCACAACTCTCTCCACGAGCCACGTGCGGCCAGCGGGCGCCGCCATCTTCCTTCTCCAGAGTCACGTGCGGCCTCCTGGCGCCGCCATCTTGTTCCCCGGGGACCACGTGCGACGGATGGGCGCCGCCATCTTATACACCTCCAGCCATGTGCAACCAGTGGGCGCAGCCATCTGGGCTGGACTCTCAGGACTCCGACTCGGATGACCATCTTCCTTCTCCAGAGTCACGTGCGGCCTTCTGGCGCCGCCATTCTGCTCCCCGGGGACCATGTGCGACGGATGGGCGCCGCCATCTTATACACCTCCAGCCATGTGCAACCAGTGGGCGCCGCCATCTGGGCCGGACTCTCAGGACCCCAACTCGGGTGACCACACACCGCCCGAGGAAAACATCCAACTTTTGCCACGACTTGCCTCGGTGACCCTAGACCAGTTTCGGTCCTGAACACTGTCGACTGCGACGACGACCGTGCTCATCAACGGGCGTAAAACATCCTGCCTGATCGACTCCGGGAGCACAGAGGGCTTCATACACCCCAATACGGTAAGGTACTGTTCTCTTCCCATCCATCCAGTCAACCAAAAAATCTCCCTGGCCTCCGGGTCTCACTCGGTAGAGATCAAAGGGTTCTGCATAGCGAACCTCACGGTCCAGGGAAGGGAGTTTAAAAATTACCGGCTCTACGTCCTTCCTCACCTCTGCGCTGCCACGCTCCTTGGGTTAGACTTCCAATGTAACCTCCAGAGCTTAACTTTTAAATTTGGCGGCCCTTTACCCCCCCTCACTGTCTGCAGCCTCGCGACCCTCAAAGTCGATCCGCCTTCCCTGTTTGCGAACCTTATCCCGGATTGCAAACCCGTCGCTACCAGGAGCAGAGAGTACAGTGCCCAGGACCGGACCTTCATTAGGTTGGAAGTCCAGCGATTACTGAAGGAAGGTATTATTTAGGCGAGCAACAGTCCCTGGAGAGCTCAAGTAGTGGTTGTAAAGAACGGGGAGAAGCATAGGATGGTCATCGATTATAGTCAGACCATCAACGGGTATACGCAGCTCGATGCGTACCCTCTCCCCCGCATATCTGATCTGATCAATCAGATTGCACAATACAAGGTCTTTTCCACGGTGGATCTAAAATCCGCCTACCACCAGCTCCCCATCCGCTCTAGCGACCACAAATACGCTGCATTCGAAGCAGATGGGCGGCTCTACCACTTCCTAAGGGTTCCCTTCGGTGTCACAAATGGAGTCTCGGTGTTCCAACAGGAGATGGACTGAATGGTTGACTGGTACGGTTTGCGGGCCACGTTTCCGTACCTCGATAACGTCACCATATGCGGCCACGACCAGCAGGACCACGACACCAACATCCGAAAATTTCTCTATACCGCAAAAATCCTTAATCTAACATATAACAAGGACAAATGCGTGTTCAGCACCGACTGTCTAGCCATCCTAGGCCCAGATCCCGAACGCATGTGCCCCCTTATGGAGTTCCCCCTCCCCCACTGCTCCAAGGCCCTGAAACGCTGCCTGGGATTTTTTTCGTATTATGCCCAGTGGGTCCCCAACTATACAGACAAGGCCCGCCCACTAATCCAATCCTCAGTTTTTCCCGTCAGCAGAGGCTCGCCAGGCCTTCAGCCGCATCAAAGCGGACATCGCAAAGTCCACGATGCACGCAATCGACGAATCCCTCCCCTTCCCTGTCGAGAGCGACGCATCCGACGTAGCTCTGGCGGCCACCCTCAACCAAGTGGGCAGACCTGTGGCCTTCTTCTCACGCACCCTCCACGCTTCAGAAATCCGCCATTCCACAGTTGAAAAGGAGGCCCAGGCCACAGTAGAAGCTGTGCGGCACTGGAGGCATTACCTGGCCAGCAGGAGATTCACTGTCCTCACTGACCACCGGTCGGCTGCCTTCATGTTCGATAATGCACAGCGGGGCAAGATAAAGAACGATAAGATCTTACGGTGGAGGATCGAGCTCTCCACCTACAACTATGAGATCTTGTATCGTCCCGGGAAGCTCAACGAGCCTCCTGATGCCCTATCCATGTGCCAACCACAAGTGGACCGCCACCGGGCCCTCCCTCTGCCACCCGGGGGTCACGCAATTCTTCCATTTCATTAAGACCGGCAACCTGCCCTATTCCATCAAGGTCAGGACCGCCACCAGGAACTGCCAAATCTGCACGGAGTGCAAGCCGCACGTCTACAGGCCAGAGAAAGCGCACCTGGTAAAGGCTTCCAGTCCCTTTGAACACCTCAGTATGGACTTCAAAGGGCCCCTGCCCTCCACAGACCGCAACACCTACTTCCTGAACGTGATTGACGAGTACTCCCGGTTCCCATTCACCATCCCCTGCCCCGACATGACCGCAGCCACCGTCAGAAAAGCCCTCCACAGTATCTTCACGCTGTTTGGTTTCCCCACCTACATACACATCGATAGGGGGGTCCACCTTCATGAGCAACGAACTGCGTCAATTCCTGCTCAGCAAGGGCATTGCCTTGAGCAGGACGACCAGTTACAACCCCCGGGGAAACGGGCAGGTGTAGAGGGAGAACGGAACGGTCGGGAAGACCATCCTACTGGCCCTACGGTCCAGGAATCTTCCAGTTTCTCGCTGGCAGGAGGTCCTCCCAGATGCTCTCCACTCCATCCGATCACTGCTGTGTACCACGACCAACCAAACCCCTCACAAAGTCTCCTAGGAAGTCCTCCTCCGGGACCTCGCTCCCAACCTGGCTGGCAGCTCCTGGACCCATCCTGCTCCGCAAACACGTGTGGGCGCACAAGTCGGACCCATTGGTCGAGAGGGTCCACCTCCTTCACGCTAACCCTCAATACGCCTACGTGGCATACCTCGACGGCCGACAGAATACGGTCTCCCTACGGGAACTGGCGCCTGCTGGATCCCCACCCACACCTCCACCACCGACCCCACCCTCCCTCCCACCGGCGCACCCCACAGCCACCCCCTTCCCAGGTGGATCGGTCCTTCCACTGGTACCATCTAGGGGTGATGAAGCTGCTGAAGAAGCCTAAGCCACGCTCCCGGAGCCATGGATGCCCGAGCCGGCACCTGCATCCCCGTTGAAGCTACGATGATCGCAGAGGACGACCAGGGTCCCCGATCGACTAATTGCTTCATTCTGACTGTAAATAATTACTGTAAATAGTTGCGACATGTAACGAGGCAAAACATTGTGCTAATGTATACCGGGTACCACCATAACCTCAACCTCTACCACTGTATAACGCGAGACCACCACCCCCGCCGGACTCTTTTTTTTTAACAGGGGGTGAATGTGGTAGTCGGTATTAGGGGTATTAAGGTACCCTGAATAATGCTGTAAGACCATTGGTGTGAGACTGCTATTTCATTGGTGAAGCCTGCCTGCTGGTTCCGCCCAGTAAGGCGGAGTATAAGAGCCTGTGTCTCCCCAGCAGCTGCATTCTGTGCCTGCGCTGCTGGGGGAAACATCTAGTACAATAACGCCTTCAATTGTCTCCAATCTCGCTTCAGGAGTTATTAATCGAGCATCAAGTATTTTTTTCAAGAATGTTTTAATGGGCAACAATGCTTCTTGAAATCACTACAGCTGTTCACAACCTTTGGCTCCCTGTCTCTTTCCCACTCAAAGCCGATGCTCCTCTGATGTATCCCCAAATCCTTCCTTCATTTGCAGAACTCTTGGAATACTGATTGCATCTCTTTAATCTCAGTCATCCATCTTCTTCTAATCAAGCTTTTATTTCAATTTGATTTCAAGTCTTATTCTGGCAGCTTGTTGGGTCTACTAGTCAGCCTTACTGTCCATCACAGTCAGGTCACCATCCTGACGCATTCCCATATAGTTCTGTAGTTCTGTTCTAGTTTTTATAGCACAATGATGAGGATCTCTATTCCAGTGTGTCTTGTGATGTTCTGTCTATTCTGAGAAGTGAGAAGTCTATTCTCACTGTGATCAATTTCAGCACACAAGGTCTGTAAAGTTCAAATTATTAGTAACAATGGTCATAGACATGAATGCACACTTTTTTCTTTATTCGTGCTTTAGGCTCCTCCAAAGTAATGGGTTGTAAAAAAAACCTGCACTGAACGAGATTTTAAAAAAATCACTATTTGCTTAACATGTTGATAAACAGCCCATCAGTTAAGCTAATACTGATTTCTTCACCTCTTTCAGCACTAGTGCTGTTTATCATACCTGTGTACTCGTAACAACATTCACTCGTGTACAAACGGGACTCCATCCAAATGAACATGATTAATAGGATTGTTCAGACAACTTATTGGAATGTCAAGACTCTTCAGTGCACACGGTTTGGGATTAGGTTATAAAGTGTTTGGAACATAATGAAGAGCGCTTAGAGATGTTTAACTTTATCAGTTTTGATCCCCATTTTGTGTTTTCAGCCGGTTCTCTACTCTTCTTCCGGGAATAACTTTAACCTGATTATTTTTGCCAGAAGGACTACACTCAGACATGCACAGTGGACGAAGAAGCAATTCATCTCAAATGGAAAATGACTTTTGTCACTATTCAAAAGACATGGCAAACCTACTTGATTCCGAGTGGAATTTTTCAGTCAATTAAATCATGTATTCCTATTCCCAACTTCCATTTACTTTGTAAACTCGCAGGACTCAGTTGTCGAAATGTGCTCACTTTCCTCGCTTCCAATATCTGACAAAGTTTTATCCCCACCAGCACAATTAGAAACTTAGAAAGCAACTTAAAACTTGCAGTATTGCTTTGACTTTGGTTTAGTTCAGTTCTCAAAGGGTTAATATCAGCTCCATTTCAACATAATTAGTGTCTTTGGTAGTTAGCAAAAAGGCCTCTGCATCTGCGAGTTGAAGAATATTAGACATTTACAATTGTTTCTCATCGATGAACAGGAGAAACGTTTTCTAGGCAAACAGTAACTGGAATGTAGAAGGAAATACATTTATTGGAGGATAGATCGGTCTACTGTGTGACTGTTGATCAACACAGAACTGTCCTTCAGTAACATAGCCAGTCAAGTCAGGAATGGGATGAGTGATATCCTCGTTTGGCATTGTCAGGATGGGGAACGGTGTGATGGAAATATTCCTGCCCTCTAACTGCCACAAATGGTGGTCAGATCGGTATACATGTAACCAGGTAAACATGAGGACCATGCAGTTTGTCGTCCATCTGGTACTCCATACTGGTTAAGAATTCTAGCAGGGGTGTGCTATACATGGACAGGAAGCATTTGCAGTGGGCAGATCATGATGTCTTACAGCCTCTGAGACTGATCTGACACAAGTTCTCGAAGCCTGGATGGTGCAGGTCCATTAATGCCCTGTTCTAACCAACCACAAATGTACTGGAGCACTACCACCTCCCCCATTCCCCGACAATTCCCCCCAAATAGCATTATTTAAAGTCACTAAAACTTTCAGATGAGGGGCTGGATTCTCCGCACCCCGACGCCGAAATTGCATCCGGGGCGGCGAATCCATTTCCATGCATGGAATCGGGACCGTTGTCGGTTCCTCGATTCTCCGGCCATCAAAAAGCGACGTACCCAGGAAGTACGACATGCCACGTATCCCCTACCTGCGGCCATTGCTGGAGGTCCACCCCGCCATTCTCCGCCCCCGACTGGCCGAAGTCCCGACAGCAGAGCACGTGGAGAATAATGGCAGGATCGGACAGAGTCAGCATGGATTTAATCATGCTTGACAAATCTACGGAAATTCTTTGAGGATGTAACTAGTAGAGTTGATGAGGGGGCGCCAATGGATATGGTTTATTTGGACTTTCTGAAGGCTTTCCGCAAAGTCCCACATAAGAGATTAGCGTGTAAAGGTAAAGCGGGGTAGTGTATCGAGATGGATAGAAAACTAGTTAACAGACAGGAAACAAAGAGTAGGAATAAGCGGGTCTTTTTCCAAATGGCAGGCAGTGACTAGTGGGGCACCGCAGAGATCAGTGCTAGGACCCCATCTATGCACAATATATGTTAATGATTTAGATGAGGGAGCTAAATGTAATATTTCCAATATTTCCAAATTTGCAAATGACATAAAGCTGGGTGGGAGGGTGAGCTGTGAGGAGGCTGCAGAGATGCTTCAGTGTGATTTGGACAAGCTGAGTGAGTGGGTAAATGCACTGAAGATGCAGCATAATGTGGACAAATGTGAGGTTATCCACTTTGGTAGCAAAAACAAGAAGGCAGAATGGTTATAAATTGAGAGCGGGGAGTGGGCAGTGGGACCTGGTGCCTCGTACACCAGTCACTGAAGGTAAGCATGCAGGTGCAGCAGGCGGTAAAGAAGGCAAATGGTATGTTGGCCTTCATAGCGAGAGGATTCAAATAAAGGAGCAGGGGTGTCGAGCTGCAATTATACAGGGCCTTGGTAAGGTCACACCTGGAATATTGTGTTCAGTTTTGGTCTTCTTATCTGAGGAATAATGTTCTTATTATAGAGGCCATTGGTCAGAATTGTATTTGCTGGAGTTCAGAAGAATGAGGGGGTTCTCATTGAAACCTATGAAATTCGAACAGGACTAGACAGGGTAGATGCAGGAAGGATGGACCTGATGGTGGGGAAGTCCAGAAGCAGGGGTCACAGTCTGAGGCATTTAGGGCTGAGACAAGGAGAAATTTCTTCACGCGGAAAGTGCTGAGCCTGTGGAATTCACTACCACAGAAAGCAGTTGAGGCCAAAACATTGTATGTTTTCGATAAGTAGTTAGGTATTAGGTATAGCTCTTGGGGCTAAAGGGATCAAAGGATAATGGGGGAAAGCGGGAACAGGTTACCGATTTGGATGATCAGCCATGATCATAATGAATGGTGGAGCAGGCTTGAAAGGCCGAATGGCCTACTCTTGCTTTTATTTCCAATGTTTCTATGTTTACTCTTTGATATGCCACATCATTTGATCCCCAAACAGGCGCCGGAATGTGGTGACTAGGGGCTGTTCACAGTAACTTCATTTGAAGCCTACTTGTGACAATAAGCGATTTTCATTTCATTTCATTTCAGATGCTGCCGAAAGGCTGGGTCTGCAAGTGCTGTCATGGATTTGTGACTACCTCCATTCTGAGATAGGGTGGACTTCAAACTAAGCACAATTCGTTCTGCTAAGTTAGAGTGGAACTCCTCCATACTCCTTGGCAGCAACAGGACAGCAACAAGAGGCTGTCGGCGGGCTTGCCATTGCATAAACATCTTGGTGTGTGTGTGTTCATCAGCATTCGCCTGTACGCCACCCCATAAAAATCCTCATCTGAATTCCCTGAGCAGCCCTGGTTTTGACCTTCCTTCAAGGCAGAATTCTTGTTCCACTGATGCTGCCAGGCCTGCTGAGTATTTCCAAAATTTTCTGTTTTTACTTCAGATTTCCAGCATGATAATTGATGAGGGTGTGGTGCACTGAGCGGTGTGAGAAGTTGCTGGTGCAGTGGGCATGAGATGTCCTTTGAAGGTGCATTTGCTGACCTTCTTCACCCTTGTAAGGTCATCGAAGGTCTTGTGGCATTCCTCCTAGGTCCTCGGAGGCAGACTCCAAGAATTGACCTCCCTGGAAACCTTGCACCCACTCCCGTCTGAGGATGTTCCTTGAGGGCCTCCTGCTCCCTGCGGAACTATGACCGCTCTCCTCCTGTTGACGTCTATCACTTAGGCCATGCTGCGCCTGTAAATCTCGGAGTCTTCGCTCTTCCAAGGTGCCGCATTTCTTCAGCTTCTACTTGAAGCCACTTGCTCAAAAGGTAGTCAGCAGCATCCTCGCGCTCATGGATGAAGGTCCCCTTAAACAGATGTCAACAAGCTGGACACACATGCTAGACATGCACGCTGCTAGACCTGTACCTGAGCATTCAGCCAACTGCAGCATGGGTCACACTCACTGAATGCTATGATAATGGGAACGAGGAGACAGTTCGAAGTGTGTGTGCCGCCTGCTCCAACAGGACCGCCGTTTGCAAATTGTAATCCCCGCACCTGAAAATGAAAGCCATCTTTGTTTTTATGAATGTTTCAGTCTGGTACTCCAAGATAAGCTGCTTCTCCTTGGTTCACCTTGTTTTTCTGGTGTTCTGTTTGCTATGCATTGTGTGTTTGCACTGGACCTACCCAGTTCTGATGGAAATCTGCTGCCTATCCCTAGAGTTAACCTCACCTACTTAAATTTCATAACTTTAAAAAACAATTTTACTACTTTCAATTCACCCTTTAGTATCCAATCTTAAATAATCTCTTAGGTGCTTTAGAAATCAATTTGAATCAAATCATTGGCTCACAGGAGTGTTATTGAATAGAAAAGTAAACTGTAATTTGATCTGTTAAATATATGGGATTACTTCAGCTTTTTTGTGACTTACCCGTCTTCTCATTTTTCAGTTTCACACTTTCTTGACCAGGAAGACAAGGACAAGGCCCTTTGCATCTCAAGGTGATCGTCTTATGTGAAGAACAAGCTTGATAATCAAGTTTACACTGTAATCAAAAAACGTAAAAGGAATGTTATACAACGTGGTCACTTCCTCTGAACCTTCACCATAGGTAAAAACAGCCTAGAAATTTTGAGCGGGCCCAAAAACGGGCAAGTCGGAGGCACAGAACTCATCCCACCCAATATCAAGCCTTGGGCTTCATCAGCACCTGGTCCGTGAGCTGCAATCACCTAATGGCTGCCCCCCAACAGCTCGCAAGAGAAAAGGACTGGAAGATCAAACTGCTGCGATTTCAGCAACGGCTCTCAGGTAAGTTCTTAAAGGGGAAAACCAGAAGGAGGGCAATCGTGAGGGAGATAGTGACGCCTAAATGGGCAGAGGGTATTAATGATTGGGATGTGGTTGACAGAGATCTGTGCAATGGCAACTCATTTGTTGAGAGATCAATATCATGATCAAGAGTGTTATTGGGATACTAAGGGGTGGCCTTCTGGGAGGAACTTTTCCCAATTAAACAAAGACACTATTCATTCTGGCCCAACATTAGTTCGCATGTAAACCTAATTTCCAGTACATGGCTTGCCTGGTGCTGGCTTTGAGCACAGGACAACCAATGTCACAGAGGGGTGTCAAGCATTAAATCCTTTATTTAAATATGAACAAGACCCAATGCTGCTTTCAGGTATGGACCCTGGACATTTGCCTGCACCAATGTGGCAATCGGCACATATCTAGCTCGTTATGAGTGTGGGTTTCTTTCCCATCATATTTAGTGCCTGAAAAACGGACATGGCGCCACCCAGTTTGTTGGCTTATAGATTATTTATAGCATGGTAGAAAGTTCTTCGACTGCTCAATGTCTCATATATACACACAACCAGAACCCTTCAACTCAGCCTCTCTCAAGAATTTTATTTCAACTGTAATCCTCACATTGTTGTAAAGGCCACTGCACATCAGTGCTGAAGTTGCAACATTAATCTAAGGTCAACCTGACACCAGAGAAATATGAAGGATGAATCTCGCACATCTTGGGTTGGATACAACTCGAGAATTTTCTTAGATTTCTCAAAGACAGTTTTAAACCAACACAGATTTTGGTTAAATATTTAGAGAATGCGGACACTCCTATCTGTCCCACCCTTAACATTTCACCTGAAATTTCTATCACATTCTTCTGCTGGTGCACAACTATGGTGGGACAATGTACGTAACCCCAGAAGCTCTTTGTTGCAGAAATGCTCCTCACTGCTTGGCTGTCTGCAAGAAGGTGCTTGTGCATGAGAAAGGCCACTCGCCCATCCTAAATCATCCACCCAGAGAGACCTTAAACTTCCCCATTGCCCCATCTACTTGTTTCATAAATAACTCCAGGGTTTTCTCCTTTACCACTCTATCCAGAAGTCAATTTCAAATGTTAGTCACACCGTGCATGGAATAAAAGATCCCAATATCAGTCCTAAAATTACATTTCATCACATGAAATGAGTGCATTCTTATCTTCCACAATATTCTGGATCATGTTTTCCATACCATTTATTCTCTATAGAACTCCATAGACTCCAAGGGCGACGCGGTGGCACAGTGTGGGCGACATGGTGGCACAGTGGTTAGCACTGCTGCCTCACTACTCCAGGGACCTGGGTTCAATTCCGGCCTTGGGTGACTGTGTGGAGTTTGCACTTTTTCCCCAAGTCTGCGTGGGTTTCCTCCGGGTGCTCCAGTTTCCTCCCACAGTCCAAAGATGTGCAGGCTAGGTGGATTGGCCATGCTAAATTGCCCCTTAGCGCCCAAAAGGATAGGTAGGATTACTGAGTTACGAGGATAGGGTTAAGCGAAATGAGGTGAATAGCGGGAGAGGCCAAAAACGAGATCCGCGCCAGGCAGCAAACAGTTTACGATGCAGCCGGCCGGCTCCTGTAGACGAAATCGGGATCTCGCCGTAGCAAGAGGAGAAACTAGTTAATAACAGTTAAGCACTATTTCCATACAATTAACAAGAGCCACCCCATATCCAATGGCCTCCCGTGATTCAGCAGCCTCCCTAGTAAGTGGTCATGTTGGCGGCGATTAATAGTCCTTTTGAAAAATGTAAACCTGGCGGAAGGGCTTCTGTGGGGAGCCGAGAGGGTGAGAAGCCATCTTTGCTCCCAGGCAACGAGCCCAGGGGTGCTGGACTTGGCACCCCTTGCGCTCAGCGGTGGGTGGGGGACCATCGGCTGGGGTTGGGGGCCCTCTGTAGGGGTGGGTCACCATGGGATGATGGGGGGGGGGGCGCTGGGGGGGGGGGCAACTGGCTGGGCAACCGCGTGCAGCATCACCATGCCATCCCCTCAATCATGTGTACCCATTCTGGGGGCAAACCTTGTCCCTGCCGTCTGCCCCACCGACCACCCATAACCCCCATTGACTTCCGAGGCCTGTGGCTGGGCGGGGTAAAGGCTATTGCTCATAGGGAATTGGTAATCATGGTTAAGTGAGCACTTATCACAACCTAAGTGGATCCCTGTGGGTGGTCAGACTATGTAGCATCCCAATCACACCTTGATACCTGGACACTGTGCTTGAACACTGCGGAAGAAAATACCACACATGCAGCAGCCAACATCCGAACACCCAGGTGATGGGGCACAGCTCCACGGTCCCGGCGAATCAGCTGGCGAGTCTTCATTTGCGATGAGAAGCTCTTGGTGCCTCGGTAAGTGGACTAACTAACGTTTAATAGCATTGCCGGTTTCGCTGGGCCGAGTGGCGGTAAGCTCACGACAGTTCCCGCTCGCTACCACACTTGGAAATGTTTCCGGAGAATTGCGCCCATACTTTATTCCACAATGTTCATCTGATTATTACATAAACCTTACTCTCCAAAATAATAAAAGCTGCCTCTGATGACGCTGCAACTGCAGAGCGTGCACTGACCACACATGCAGTCTTAGTGCTTGAGACTTTATAGCCGGCAACACCCCAGCTGTTTGTCCACACCAGAGATGGCACAGATCAAACTCAGCCCAAAGTGAACACCGTTTTAGTTGCCTCCTGCTCATCACCCTGCTCACTGCCTCACTCGCCACCCCACTCCCAACCCCTCACTGCTCCTTTCCTGAGTCTTCACTGCCTTGCTTGCAGCTGGTGGGGTGGTGAGTGGGAGAAGAGCGGAGCAGTGAGCGGAGTGATGAATAGGGTCTGGGAGCAGGGAGGTGAACAGGAGCACAGAGAGGAGTAGCAAGGGCTTGGGAGCTGGGCAGCCAGAAAAACAATGAGGGATATGTGATGTGGAACAATAACATCGGAGGGGGAGGAACTGCTCATGCATCAGTTCAATGTCAGTACTGAGTGAAAAATAACAACATAGAGAAGTTACCATTGGGCAGAATATTACGGGGACAGACAGACCAATCACTGGAAGTGCAGACAGCATGGAGCCGACCTCCTCCACACCAGCCTGCCCTGCAGCCATGATGCACTGCGGGTAGGTTAATTTGGGGCAATGTAGGACTTCCATTCCTCACTGGGGTGTCAGTCCCCCCCTCGGCAGCTGACAGCCAACTGAATTCAGTCAGTCCATCAGACTCTGCAGTACCAGGAGCGCAGTGGTCATCACAGCTGGGACTGCAACCAGGAAAAAGGCCCAATGGATCCCAGAAACAGCAAAGTCCAGCTTTTGGACAGTGAGGGTTGGGCAGTTTATGAAGCGGCGGGGGGGTGTTTAACGGAGCAGGTGGGGAGGAAGAAAAGGGGAGGGGTACAATCTGAGGGAGAGGGGCTGTCTGCATATGCAAAGGCACCCCATGAAATTAATAGACCCCCTTCCTTCCCCGCTTTGAAAACATTTTTCAACATTTATGGCAGCATATTATCGGGTCAATTGGCTTGTTAACAAGTTCAATTGACTCTGGATTATTTATTTGAATATGATAGGCAAGCTGATTTTGAAGCCCACCCATGAGCTTGGGGGGTGGGCAGCAAGCTGGTGGGGTGAGTACCTGCCCTGCCGAAAACACACTTGACAGAGGCAGGCAAAATGCAGCCCATTGCATCTGAAGCTGTAAGGGGTTTGAAAACTTACTTCATAAAGACATAGACATAGAATTTACAGTGCAGAAGGAGGCCATTGGAAAGAGTACCCCACTTAAGCTCACACCTCCACCCCATACCTGTAACCCAGCAACCTCACCCAACCCCTTTGGACACTAAGGGCAACTTAGCATGGCCAATCCACCAACATGCACATCTTTGGACTGTGGGAGGAAACCGGAGCACCCGGAGGAAACCCACACAGACACGAGGAGAACGTGCGGACTCCGTACAGACAGTGACTCAAGCCTGGAATCTAACCTGGGACCCTGGAGCTGTGAAGCGACAGTGTTAACCACTGTGCTACCATGCCGCCCTTTGAGATTCATTCACTAATTATTTACAGTACACTAGTGGGCCACAACTTCTGAGTAGCATTGGAAAGCAAAGGTCTGCTGGAATTCATAGAATCCCTACAGTACAGAAGAAGGACATTCAGCCAATCAAGTTTGCATCGACTCTCTGATAAAGCACTCCACCTAGGCCCATACCCCTGCCCCATTCCCTTAACCCCAACTAACCTTTTGGACACTAAGCGGCAATTTAGCATGGCCAATCCACCTAACCTGCACATCTTTAGACTGTGGGAGGAAACTAGAGTACCTGAAGGAAACCCACACAGACATGGGGAGAACGTGAAAACTTCAGTTACCCAAGGTCGGAATCAAACCAAATCGAATTAGTAGCAAAGATCAGTGGGAGACTAGAGGACTGGGAAATCTTTTGGGGGCAACAGAAAGCTACTAAAAAAGCTATAAAGAAGAGTAAGATAGATTATGAGAGTAAACTTGATCCGAATATAAAAACAGATAGTAAAAGTTTCTACAAATATATAAAACAAAAAAGAGTGGCTAAGGTAAATATTGGTCCTTTAGAGGATGAGAAGGGAGATTTAATAATGGGAGATGAGGAAATGTCTGAGGAACTGAACAGGTCTTTTGGGTCGGTCTTCACAGTGGAAGACACAAATAACATGCCAGTGACTGATGGAAATGGGGCTATGACAGGTGAGGACCTTGAGAGGATCGTTATCACTAAGGAGGTAGTGATGGTCAAGCTAATGGGGCTAAAGGTAGACAAGTCTCCTGGACCTGATGGAATGCATCCCTGAGTGCTAAAAGAGATGGCTAGGGAAATTGCAAATGCACTAGTGATAATTTACCAAAATTCACTAGATTCTGGAGTGGTCCCGGCGGATTGGAAATTAGCAAAGGTGACACCACTGTTTAAAAAAGGTAGGCAGAAAGCGGGTAATTATAGGCTAGTGAGCTTAACTTTGGCAGTAGGGAGGATGTTGGAATCTATCATCAAGGAAGAAATAGCGAGGCATCTGGATGGAAATTGTCCCATTGGGCAGACGCAGCATGGGTTCATAAAGGGCAGGTCATGCCGAACTAATTTAGTGGAATTTTTTGAGGACATTACCAGTGCGGTAGATAACGGGGAGCCAATGGATGTGGTATATCTGGATTTCCAGAAAGCCTTTGACAAGGTGCCACACAAAAGATTGCTGCATAAGATAAAGATGCATGGCATTAAGGGGAAAGTAATAGCATGGATAGAGGATTGGTTAATTAATAGAAAGCAAAGAGTGGGGATGAATGGGTGTTTCTCTGGTTGGCAATCAGTAGCTAGTGGTGTCCCTCAGGGATCAGTGTTGGGCCCACGATTGTTCACAATTTACATAGATGATTTGGAGCTGGGGGCCAAGGGCAATGTGTCCAAGTTTGCAGACGACACTAAGATGAGTGGTAAAGCAAAAAGTGCAGAGGATACTGGAAGTCTGCAGAGGGATTTGGACAGGCTAAGTGAATGGGCTAGGGTTTTGCAGATGGAATACAATGTTGACAAATGTGAGGTTATCCATTTTAGTAGGAATAACAGCAAAAGTGATTATTATTTAAATGATAAAATATTAAAACATGCTGCTGTGCAGAGAGACTTGGGTGTGCTAGTGCATGAGTCGCAAAAAGTTGGTTTACAGGTGCAACAGGTGATTAAGAACACAAATGGAATTCTGTCCTTCATTGCTAGAGGGATGGAGTTTAAGACTAGGGAGGTTATGCTGCAATTGTATAAGGTGTTAGTGAGGCCACACCTGGAGTATTGTGTTCAGTTTTGGTCTCATAAGAACATAAGAACTAGGAGCAGGAGTAGGCCATCTGGCCCCTCGAGCCTGCTCCACCATTCAATGAGATCATGGCTGATCTTTTGTGGACTCAGCTCCACTTTCCGGCCCGAACACCATAACCCTTAATACCTTTATTCTTCAAAAAACTATCTATCTTTATCTTAAAAACATTTAATGAAGGAGCCTCTACTGCTTCACTGGGCAAGGAATTCCATAGATTCACAACCCTTTGGGTGAAAAAGTTCCACCCAAACTCAGTCCTAAATCTACTTCCCCTTATTTTGGGGCTATGCCCCCTAGTTCTGCTTTCACCCGCCAGTGGAAACAACCTGCCCGCATCTATCCTATCTATTCGCTTCATAATTTTATATGTTTCTATAAGATCCCCCCTGAATTTCCTCTGCACACCCTCCAGTGCCAGTACGTCCTTTCTCAAGTAAGGAGACCAAAACTGAACACAATACTCCAGGTGTGGCCTCACTAACACCGTATACAATTGCAGCATAACCTCCCTAGTCTGAAACTCCATCCCTCTAGCAATGAAGGACAACATTCCATTTGCCTTCTTAATCACCTGTTGCACCTGTAAACCAACTTTTTGCGACTCACTTACTTGAGAAAGGACGTACTGGCACTGGAGGGTGTGCAGAGGAGATTCACTAGGTTAATCCCAGAGCTGAAGGGGTTGGATTATGAGGAGAGGTTGAGTAGACTGGGACTGTACTCGTTGGAATTTAGAAGGATGAGGGGGGATCTTATAGAAACATATAAAATTATGAAGGGAATATATAGGATAGATGCGGGCAGGTTGTTTCCACTGGCGGGTGAAAGCAGAACTAGGGGGCATAGCCTCAAAACAAGGGGAAGTAGATTTAGGACTGGGTTTAGGAGGAACTTCTTCACCCAAAGGGTTGTGAATCTATGGAATTCATTGCCCGATGAAGCAGTAGAGGCTCCTTCATTAAATGTTTTTCAGATAAAGATAGATAGTTTTTTGAAGAATAAAGGGATTAAGGGTTATGGTGTTCGGGTGGGAAAGTGGAGCTGAGTCCACAAAAGATCAGCCATGATCTCATTGAATGGCGGAGCAGGCTCGAGGGGCCAGATGGCCTACTCCTGCTCCTAGTTTTTATGTTCTTATGTTCTTATGAATTAAAAGACTTTGACGCGCACTTATATGGTCTTGATAACTACGCTGAAATCTCCGATGACTAGAGCTGCCAGGGGCCTGCATCAAAAGAGTCCTCGCAGCCCCCAGTGCAGTCCAGCTGCGCGGATTCAAGGAAGTCACACCTTTTTTTTCTGCACTTGCTAAAGGGCCAGTGAAATTTTCAGGCCAAGGAGAATGTAAGGGGCTAAATAAGTGGATGGGAATTGGGTGCTTGGGAGGGTTGGGATAGAGTTGAAGATTGAGGTGGTGGGGAGGGTCAAAGGGTTGTGGAGGAAGTTCGGGGTGGGGGTGTCGGAGGTCAAAGGGGGTATTTGGGTGGGGGCCGGAGGTCAGGGGCGTGGGGGTCGGGGATGTGGGGCATGAGAAGGTCAGAGTTGTGGGGGTGGATCGTGCCCACAGATCCTGGGAAGGTGGGGGGCGGGGGAGAGGAGGTTGCGTTGAATCAAATCCGTGGGTCAGGGTGGGGCCGTGTAATAGAATCCCTACAGCGCAGGAGGCCATTCAGCCCATCGAGTCTGCACCGGCCCTCCGAAAGAGCACACTATCTAGGCCCGCATTCCCGCCCTCTCCCCGCAAATTGGTCAAGGCCAATCCACCTAATCTTTGGACTGTGGGCGGAAACTGGAGCACCTGGAAAAAACCGACACAGTCACGGGGAAATTGTGTCAACTCCATACAGTCACCCATGGCCAGGATTAAACTCGGGTCACTGGCACAGTGAGGCAGCAATGCTAACCACTGTGCCACCGTGCCAGGTTGACTCTGCAGGTCAGAATGCTGGGGGAAACCGTGGTGGTGGTGGAGGGGGGCTTAGTTGGTGGTATAAGGGTGTTCTGTGGGGTGTCCGAGGTGTGGAGGGAGTTCTCTGGGGTGGTCAGTCTGGGTCTTTACAATTGTTACCCAGAAGTTAGAAGAGATTGTAATTCTTCTAACGTTTTAGGAGTACCTATTAGCATAACCCTGGCAGAACCATTAGAAGTTCGCGACTTAAATCACATTTTCCAATGGTTCCTAGAGACTGCAATTGTCCAGAGGAAGTCAGCACTTATTGGCAATTGCCATGCAAACTCCTACCTGTAAACGATCTGAGATTGGTTCCCCAGTTCATCTTTGGGGTAGCTCCCAAATCCGACGCAAATGAGCTTGGAAGTCATGGTCAACTATTTCACACATCACAGTATTTCAATTTCAAAGAAGGTTTGATATGCCTGTCTCTTGATTAGATCTTTTACTGCGACTGTTTTACCGAGATGGTGTTGTGAATCATTTTCTTTCTGTGGTTCCTTGGCCTTTCACCTGAGGCACAAGAAGCACAAGAAGGTTCAATTTTCTGCCCATTTACTGTGAACAGACAGAAAATCTAGCCTGTAGTCTTTCATTTTATTACTCATGCCAAGATGCTTCACAACATGTTTGATGTTGAATAAATACATGCTAATTCTTCTGCTCTTGATTTTCTGCATTAACTCTGTCCTCCTCGCATTAAGAATGATGAATTGAATTATAAAGTTCTTTCTTGTAGAAAAGATTGAGGAAGTCAGGCCTTTTTTATTATAAAAGAGGAAATTAAGCTGTGATGTGAAAGGAGGTGTTTAAAATCATAGTGAGACCGTTTCCAGTGCTTGATGACTGGCGAACAAGAGGACATCGATGTAATAATAATCTTTATTATTGTCACAAGTAAGCTTACATTAACACTGCAATGAAGTTACTGTGAAAATCCCCTAGTCGCCATACTCCGGCACCTGTTCGGGTACACGGAGGGAGAATTCAAAATATCCAAATGACCTAACAGCACATCTTTCAAGGCTTGTGCGAGAAAACCGGAGCACCCAGAGGAAACCCACGCACACACGGGGAGAACGTGCAGACTCCGCACAGACAGTGACCCAAGCCGGGAATCGAACCTGGGACCCTGGAACTGTGAAGCAACATTGCTAACAACTGTGCCACCGTGCCGCCCGTGTAAGATTAACAAGAACAGCTTGAATTTCCCTACCACCTTTAAAATAATAAAGCTTCTCATAGAGCTTCACGGGAGCATTAAGATGTCACAATCTACTCGACACCATTAACTCTCTCAGCGCAAGCCCAAATCAGAGGCGACTCCTCTCCGTTTAGAGAACATAGTCTCCCAAATGGAGAATTCCGCTTCTTGTATCATCCTTTCAACTATTAATTGGGAGCTCAATTTTTTTTAAGTTAACAGTCTCCAGCAGAGTTTATAGCATTTTAATGGTCCTGTGAAGCACTATAGAATGCCTCTGGTGGGAGTCTCTCTTATGGCGGGGTCTTTGTAATGAGGGTCAGGTCACCCTTGTACTATGGCGAGGGTCATCCAGAAAATCCCATGGTGGGGGGGTAGAATTCCATTGTGGGGGGGGGGTGGGGTGGCAGGTGGCCCAGCCACTGGACCTCACTCTCGGGCTGCCCAGGCAGGTGCTCACCCCACCTGAGATATATAGATTGGCTCTACGTTAAAGTTCAACTCGCTTTGATTTTGAAACTAAATGGGTAGTTTAAAAACACAACCGTTTACAACTTGACATTCTCAATACCTTCCTGGGACTTTGGAGACTACTATTCTGACCACTGTGAGAACAGATGCTCAAGCCATTGTCCCCAAGTCCTTGCACCATCTTCCCAGATAAGTAACCTGGCCCTTCTTTAATCGTTAACAGCCATGTCACCCAGGTGTGCCGTCAGGTTGATTTCAGATGGGTCCCCCTTCAGTTACCCTAACTAAAAGAGAAAGTCCCAAAGCGTAACAATCTTATCAAACTCAAAATTGAAACAATAAAGTAAAAAATTTGATACCGAGCCACAGAAGGAGACATTAGTGAAAATAACTAAATGCTTGGTTAAAGAGGCAGATTTTAGGGAGCATTTAGGAAAGCGTGGAAGAGGGGCAGAATGGTTTAGGGATGAAATTTGAGAGCTTTGCCAGCTGAAGGTATGGTGATCAATTAAAATTGGGGATACTCAAAGATGCCAGAGTTAGAGGAGCACAAATATCTCAGAATTGTGGGACATGAGGGAGATTACAGAGATAAAGAGTTGAGGTTATGTCGAGATTTGAAAAGAAGGATGAAAATTTTAAAATCAAGGTGTTTTTTAACCAGGGTCCAATGTAGGCCTGCTCCCAAGGCAATTCTCCCCCCTGGGTTTCCTCTCCTCATCTGCTTGACGATCCGGCCTCCCAAACCTCTCCTCCTCCCCATCCACTTCCCGCTTGCTTCCGTCTGGCAAACTGGTCCCTCTGAGACCTCAAGATTACTTTTAAGTCCAGACTCAATGATGTCAGACTCTTCTTCAGCACTGCCTGCAGTCCCAGAAATGGCCACTGTTCTCAGTGGCGCTGTTGGACAAGGGAGTTGCCGACGCTGACTCGCCAGAGGCTCTCAGAGGTAGAACTTCCTCTTGGAAGAGTGGAGTGGGGGAGGGGTGGTTCGCTTCAAGCCAATGAAAGGCCTGATGGTTGTTAAATGGCTCAGGGGCGAGTTGGTCAAGTGGAAGCAGGCTTGTCATTGACTTTTACATTGATGGTGGATACTCCACCCACAGTGTCAAAACCAGTCCACTTTTTTTTCATTTATGGAGGATGATTTGGAGTCCTTGGAATATATTATCAGAGTTAGTTTGAAAGAGTTGCCAGGTCAACCTGTAAGAATAGGTTGGATAGATTGTTGAGAGAAAGTGAAATAAAAGATAATGAAAACAGAGCAGGGTCATGGAATTGTCATTATTATTCATATGGTGAGTGAAAACTAAACCAGCTTGTATTGAATGACCTGTTCCCATGTTTTAATTTCTAATCATCTATACATCCCCAGCTTGTATTACTCATCATCAAACAGCTCGGTGTTCTTTCGACAATTTAAATTGGGGTCAGGTGATAATTGGACACTTTGGACACTGGTGGTTGTAGATCAATAGACATCCTGAACATTTTTATTTCCATTAACAAAAAACAAAACAGCACAGGAACAGCCCTTTAGCCCACCAAGCCTATGCCGGTCATGATACCATCTTTGGCCAAACCCTCAGCACTTCCTAGTGCCGTATCCCTCGAAACCCATCCAATCCATGTATTTGCTGAGATGCCTTTTGCCGTTAATGTATCTGCTTCCACAACCTCCCCTGGCAATGCTTTCCAGGCACTCACCACCCTCAGCATAAAAAAACCTGCCTCGCACATCTCCTCTAAACTTTGTCCCATGGACCTTAAACCTATGCCCCCCCGGTTATCAACCCCTACACCCTGGGAAATAATGCCTGCCCATCCACTCTACCCATGCCCCTCATAATCTTATAGACCTCAGGTAACCTCTCAACCTCCGTCATTCCAGTGAAAACATTCCAAATCCATTCAGCCTCTCCACATAGCTAACACCTTCCAGAACAGGCATCATCCTGGTAAACCATCTCTGCACCCTCTCCAAAGTCTCCACATCCTTCTGGTAGAGTGGCGACCAGAATTATGTGCAGTATTCCAAGTGCGGCCTTACCAAGCTTCTCTACAACTGTAGCATGACTTGCCAGTTTTTATGCTCGATGCTCCGTCCAATGAAGGCAAGCATTCCGTATGCTTTCTTGATTACCTTGTCCACTTGTGTTGCCACTTTCAAAGATCTGTGGACCTGCACACCCAGATCTCTCTGACTTTCTATATTCCTAAGAGTTTTGCCATTTACGGTATTTTTCCCCCTCTACGTTAGACCTACCAAAATGCATTACCTCACATTTGTCTGAATTAAACTCCATTTTCCATTTCTCTGTGTCCTGCTGTATCCTGACAATCCTCAATACTATCTGCCACTCCACCAACGTTGGTGTCATCCGCGAACTTACTAACACACCAGCTACATTTTCCTCCAAATTGTTTATGTACACGACAAACAACAGAGGCCCCAGCTTAACTTTAATGGAAAGGGGGATCAGGTAGAGTATGTAACTAATGGCTGCTTAGCAACTTATCAGTTTTCTCCCTGCACCCAAGGTGATTATTTGACGAATCTCCCCTCTCCCGCCCCTCCACCATATCTCTCATGCATGATATTCTTTCCAGGCCACCAAAAAACACTTTAAAACTTTTTTCCACACTTACCTCTTCCAGTTGTGTTGAGGTTTCAGCAAGTGCTCATCTTTTTGCAAAGCCATTTCAGTCAGGATTTTTCAATGCTTCCATGGTTTTAATAATTCTCGTATCATAAAATGGTGTATTTTGCATCACAATAGTGAATGTTTAATGTTTGTTAAACTTTCACAAGTACACACATCGGAGTCAGTTAGCTCAGTTGGCTAGATGGGGCTAGAGCATGGTGCAGAATGATGCCAATGGTGCCAGTTCAAACCCCATATTGGCTGTAGAAGCAGGGCTGCCTTCTGCCCCATACCTGATACGGGTGGTGCTCCTCAACCTCTATTACCACTCGTCGCTTTCTAACAGAAATAAATGCCTACGGCCTCTCGTGGACTATAGCTAATCCCAATATACACAGCATTGATAGACTGAAATGCTGTGTTTCTCATAACTGGTGGTAACTATTGGTATAATGAACAAAGCATGTGTCTAATCTTTCAACATACCAGCTGTGTAACAGTATATATTGACCTTTAGGTACCTTTCTACAGCTAATTAAACATTCAACAGCACAAGAAATAAATAATTAAAACACTCGCTGTAGTGCAACATACAGTGCAGGCGATATTAAATCCAGGATTGGATTTATTATTCCGTATTGCACTGGGTAAGGCAAGGCGGTGATGAGTGGTAATAGACCATTGGTCACCAACTAACCCATACGTGGGCTTAACTCCCGCGTAACCCAAATATCCCGCTGGCGAGTAGGGTCGGAAAACCCTGCCCTAGCTTAACTGCAGGCAGCCATTACTGAACTAACTTTATTTATACCTCGCTCACAGAAAGGGCAGCAGAGAGGGCAGTATGACAATATGCTCAGATCTTGCAATATACTAATTCTTCCATTCATTTGAAATGTTGCAATATTTTCATTTAAATGGAAGCATTTGTGATTTACAACTAGAAAAGATCAGTGATTTGTTTTCGTTTATCCCAAGGCCTGAAGTTTCTGCTCCCTTGAGGTTTATTATGTTGGCGCAATTTGCCCCAAACCAGCATAAAAGGTTGGGGAAATTATAAACACAAATTATGATCAGTGCAAACTGCCTGTGGTCTTTTACTAGTTTAAAAAAACCATAGTGCTAGAAGCTGGGCCTTCCCACAACACTGGTGATGCCCAGATCAGGTTAATTACCATGGCAAGTTTCAATTACTTGTTCTAGTTTGTGGGCATCATCATAGAATTTACAGTGCAGAAGGAGGCCATTCGGCCCATCGGGTCTGCACCGACTCATGGAAAGAGCACCCTACCCAAGCCCACACCTCCACCCTATCCCCATAACTCAGTAACTCCACCCAACACTAAGGGCAATTTTGGACACTCAGGGCAATTTAGCATGGCCAATCCACCTAACCTGCACATCTTTGAACTGCAGGAGGAAACCGGTGCATCCGTAGGAAACCCATGCACACACTGGGAGAACGTGCAGACTCCGCACAGGCAGTGACCCAAGTCTTTAAAAGAAGGCTTTAAAAATAAATTGGTTCTTTTGGGTGCAAGGACACAAACAGGTACCTTTTAAAAATGTTTTTTTTAAATTTACCTCGGAATGACTATTACGTACACCAATATAACCAGGAACTGGTTCTGTCTAGCTCCTTAAAAGGTATTTTTCATTTGTTTAAAATTGTACTACTCATGACAGGTGGATTAAGTCACTCTTATTTCAGATGACCATAGAAAGCATCCTATCTGGCTGCATCACAGCCTGGTATGGCAACTGCTCGGCCCAAGACTGTAAGAAAGTACAGAGTCATAAACACAGCCCAGTCCATCACACAAACCCGCCTCCCATCCATTGACGCTGTCTACGTCTCCCACTGCCTTGGGCAAGCGGATAGCATAATCAAAGACTGCTCCCACCCAAGTCATTCTCTCTTCCAACCTCTTCTGTCGGGCAGAAGATACTAATGTCTGAGAACATGCACTAACAGATTCAGAAACAGCTTCTTCCTCGCTGTTACCAGACTCCTGTGTCGTGTTGGGTGTTCCGATACACAAACGAACCAACACGGTTGTAGATGGTACAACTCTGTTTTATTATTCTGTATAATAACAACTGTTAACTTCTGGCTGTGGTTCATACTTCACCAGTTAACCTGTGGACCCAGCCCTAGCACTAACTTAGAGAGGCACTCAGCACATGGTGTGTGTCTGAGTGGCACGCTGTGAGCTCTGTGCTCTGAGCTATCTCCTGGTGGAATCCGCGGGAGCTGTGGTGTTCCCTGTTTTATAGTGCCTGTGCTCTTACTGGTGATTGGCTGTGATGTTGCGTGTGTGTTGATTGGTCCGTCTACCTATCCATCAGTGTGTGTGTGATTGCACCATATGTTAATATGGATATCATGACATCCTGAATGACCTCTTATGGACTGAACTGATCTCGCTACGCATCTTCTCCATTGTTGTTAGCACTATATTCTGTACACTTCACCCGATGTCGACATCTATGTATTTACTTTGTGTATTTATCGTTTGTCCTATGTTTGTTTCATGCATGGAACGATCTGCCTGGACTGTAGGCGGAACAATACTTTTCACTGTACCTTCGTACACGTGACAATAAATCTAAATCAAAAAATGTGTTTATTAGACTCCACCAGATTACCACTCAACTATATCAGGGAATATGTTTTAAAGCTAAACATTTTGGAACCATGTCTGAAAGACTGACTAACTGTGCTGGTTTGTGGCAGCTGTGATGCTTGTTGATTGGTAACTTAAGAAAAATAACATCTTCAAACTGGCACAATCTTGATTGGCGTTGGGGGGGTGTGGGTAGCTCCGGCGGGCGCCAGATCTCGCAGGGAGACCGTGTCCTGTCGCCCATCGGGGTACTCCACATAGGCGTATTGCGGGTTGGCGTGACGGAGATGCGCCCGTTCCACCAACGGATCTGACTTGTGCGCCCGCATATGTTTCCGGAGCAGGGTCCTGGGGCTGCGAGCCAGGTCGGAAGTGGCGTTCCAGAGGAGGACTTCCTAGGAAAGTGGAGGAGGCGCTCGTGAGGCGTTTGATTCATGGTGGTGCACAGCAGGGACCGGATAGAGTGAAGGGCATCCGGGAGGACTTCCTGCCAGCGGGAAATTGGGAGGCTCCTAGACCAGAGGGCCAGCAGGACGGCCTTCCAGACCGTTCCATTCTCCCTATCTACCTGCCCGTTCCCCCGGGGGTTGTAACTGGTCGTCCTGCTCGAGGCTATGCCCCTGCTGAGCAGGAATTGACGCAGTTCGTCACTCATAAAGGAGGACCCCCTGTCGCTATGGATATAGTCGGGGAAACCGAACAGTGTAAAAATGGTACCGAGGGCTTTAATGACCGTGGACACGGTCATGTCGGGGCAGGGGATGGCGAAACGGAAACGGGAGTATTTGTCAACGACGTTCAGGAAGTACGCGTTGCGATCGGTGGAGGGGAGGGGGCCTTTGAAATCCAAACTGAGGCGTTCAAAGGGTCGAGAGGCCTTAACCAGGTGCG
The DNA here is from genome assembly GCF_047496885.1 of Scyliorhinus torazame. Classification (NCBI taxonomy): domain Eukaryota; kingdom Metazoa; phylum Chordata; class Chondrichthyes; order Carcharhiniformes; family Scyliorhinidae; genus Scyliorhinus; species Scyliorhinus torazame. Next base: position 257,165,848 of record NC_092713.1, read on the forward strand.
CTCTATCTGGCCTGAAAAAGTGCGGTTTGCACTCAGCGCAGATCTGGCAGTTTCTGGTGACTGTTCGGACGTCCTCGACGGAGTAAGGGAGGTTGCGGGCCTTAAGGAAGTCGTAGAAACGAGTGACCCCCGGGTGGCAGAGGTCCTCGTGGAGGGCTTGTAGACGGTCCACTTGTACATTGGCACATGTGCCGCGAGATAGGGCATTGGATGGCTCGTTCAGCTTTCCGGGACGATACAAGATCTCATAATTGAAGGTGGAGAGTTCGATCCTCCACCCCAAGATCTTGTCGTTCTTGATCTTGCCCCGCTGTGCATTATCGAACATGAAGGCAACCGACTGTTGGTCAGTGAGGAGAGTGAATCTCCTACCGGCCAGGTAATGCCTCCAGTGTCGCACAGCTTCCACTATTGCTTGTGCTTCCTTTTCCACTGAGGAGTGGCGGATTTCTGAAGCGCGGAGGGTTCGGGAGAAGAAGGCCACGGGTCTGCCTGCTTGGTTGAGGGTGGCCGCCAGAGCTACATCCGATGCGTCGCTCTCGACCTGGAAGGGGAGGGACTCGTCGATGGCGCGCATCGTGGCCTTTGCGATATCCGTTTTGATGCGGCTAAAGGCCTGGCATGCCTCTGTCGTCAGGGGAAAAGTAGTGGACTGGATTAGTGCACGGGCCTCGTCTGCGTACTGGGGGACCCACTGGGCGTAATAAGAAAAGAAGCCCAGGCAACGTTTCAGGGCTTTGGCACAGTGGGGGAGAGGGAACTCCATGAGGGGGCGCATGCATTCAGGGTCGGGGCCTATCACTCCATTACACACTAGGTAGCCCAGGATGGCTAGACGATCGGTGCGGAACACGCATTTTTTGTTGTTGTAAGTGAGGTTCAGGGCGTGAGCGGTCTGGAGGAATTTTTGGAGGTTGGCGTCATGGTCCTGCTGGTCGTGGCCGCAGGTGGTGACGTTGTCGAGATACCGGAACGTGGCCCGTAAACCGTGTTGGTCAATCATTCGGTCCATCTCTCGTTGGAAGACCGAGACTCCGTTCGTGACGCCGAATGGAACCCTTAAAAAGTGGTATAACCGCCTGTCTGCTTCGAAGGCAGTATAGTTACCGGGCAGCACGGTAGCACAAGTGATTAGCACTGTGGCTTCACAGCGCCAGGGTCCCAGGTTCGATTCCCCGCTGGGTCACTGTCTGTGCGGAGTTTGCACGTTCTCCCCGTGTCCGCGTGGGTTTCCTCCGGGTGCTCCGGTTTCCTCCCACAGTCCAAAGACGTGCAGGTTAGGTGGATTGGCCATGCTAAATTACCCGTAGTGTCCATAAGGGTTGGGAGGGGTTATTGGGTTGCGGGGATAAGGTGGAAGTGAGGGATTAATGTGGGTCGGTGCAGACTCGATGGGCCGAATGGCCTCCTTCTGCACTGTATGTTCTATGTAATCTATGTAGTTGCAGTCACCGGGGCGGATGGGGAGCTGGTGGTAGGCGGACCTGAGGTCCACGGTGGAAAAGACCTTGTACTGTGCAATACGATTGACCATGTCGGATATGCGGGGGAGAGGGTACGCATCTAGCTGAGTGTACCTGTTGATGGTCTGACTATAGTCGATGACCATCCTCTTTTTCTCCCCGGTCTTAACAACTACCACCTGGGCTCTCCAGGGACTGTTGCTAGCCTGGATGTTGCCTTCTTTCAGCAGCCTCTGGACTTCGGACCGGATAAATGCTCGGTCCTGGGCGCTGTACCGTCTGCTCCTTGTGGTGACGGGTTTGCAATCCGGGGTGCGGTTCGCAAACAAGGAAGGCGGTTCAACCTTGAGGGTCGCGAGGCCGCAGACAGTCAGTGGGGGTATAGGGCCGCCAAATTTAAATGTTAAACTCTGGAGGTTGCATTGGAAGTCCAACCCTAGGAGTGTGGGCGCACAGAGATGGGGGAGGACATACAGCCGGTAATTTCGGAACTCCCTCCCCTGCACCGTTAGGTTAGCGATGCAGAACCCCGTGATCTGAACGGAGTGGGATCCCGCCGCCAGGAAAATTTTCTGGGTGCTTGGCCGAATTACGAGGGAACAGCGCCTTACCGTGTCCGGATGAATGAAGCTCTCCGTGCTCCCAGAGTCGATAAGACACGGCGTCTCGTAGCCATTCACTAGGACTATAGTGGTTGCAGTCTGGAGCGTCCGGGGTCGCAATTGGTCGAGGGTCGTCGAAGCCAGACGTGGTTGTTGGAGTTGAGCATCGTAATCAGGCAGTAAGTGGCCGTCTGTGTCAGGGTCCTTCAGCCAAGATGGCGGCGTCCACGGATCGAGCGCGGTTGGGGGTGAACAAAATGGCGGCGCCCATCTCTCCCTCGTGGCGTCCGGGGTCCAAAATGGCGGCGTCCGTTGGTCACACGTGGATCGCTGGGGGGGGGGGGGAATGGGTCTGTGGTCCCGTTTTTTCCCCGGAGATAGCGGCGACCCCGCGGGACTTGCACACCGTCGCGTAGTGGCCTTTCTTCCCGCAGCTTTTGCAGGTAGCCGCGCGGACCGGGCATCGCTGCCGAGGGTGTTTCGGCTGGCCGCAAAAATAGCAGCGGGGCCCCCCCGGTTGGTCTGGTGTTTTGGCCGCGCAGTTTTGCGGGGGTGGGGGGGGGGGGGGGTGGTGTCGGAGAGTCGACCGCAGTGGGGGTCCACGGAGCCCAAGGGGCTGTAGTGCGGTCGGGGGCGTAGGTGCGGGCGTTACGCGAGGCCACATCGAGGGATGCCGCCAGGGCCCGAGCTTCTGTAAGTCCCAGAGATTCTTTCTCCAGAAGCCTCTGGCGGATCTGGGAAGAGGCCAAACCTGCCACATACGCATCGCGGACCAGGAGCTCTGTGTGTTCACTCGCTGTTACCGCCGGGCAGTTGCAGTTTCGACCCAGGATCTGCAGGGCGTTATAAAACTCGTCCAGCGATTCCCCCGGAAATTGCCGTCGTGTGGCGAGCTGGTAGCGAGCAAAAACCTGGTTGGCGGGCCGGATGTAGATATCCTTCAGCGCGGCGATGGCACTAGAGTCCTCGTCCTCGATAAGGGAGTCGACGTCAGGACTCACCCTGGAATAGAGGACCTGCATCTTTTGTTTGTCAGTCGGTGTGCCGGGGGCCGTTCGGAGGTTGCCCTCAAAGCATGCCATCCAGTGCTTGAAGATAGAGGCCGAGTTAGCTGCTTGGGGTACGATACGCAGGCACTCCGGGGTGATTCGGAGCTCCATGTTCCCACGTCGTTTGCTTCAATTTAAATTCTGCCTAATAAATTGTAGCACCGTCAATATGACGCAAGGCAGGTTGAGGTAATGTCAATTGAAGGCTTTATTAAGCAGAACTTTATCCCCAGCAGCGTGGTTACAGAATACAACTGCTGAGGGAAATGGTGGGAAAAACTGGGTTCTTATACCGGCATTTCTGGTCCAGTAGGTGGCAGATCCTATCAGGACCTGGCATCCCTCCACCAATAGCCTGTCGACACGTGGTGTACCGTATTACCCCTAATACATACCACCACAAGGTGTGAAATTATTATTGGGTTGTAACTTCCAAGCTCCAGGCCGTCGTATCCGGGGGGTACTGCACAGATGTGCTGCGGGACTCCACCCTCCAGAAGTTCCCAGGTAAAGTTTGAAAGGCAGTTGCCTGGGAAGTACACAATTCCCATGGGCAGCACTGGGAACCATCCAAAAATGTCATTTAAAATCACAAACTCAGGATGATTCTGACTGTGTTGTATCTATAGTTACACAGAACCAATTTGAAGAATTAAAACCACTCCTAGCTTTTGGGTAGCTATTACACAGATCTACACTGACTCCCCAAGGGATATCCACAAACCGCTAGGGAATTCCAGGTCCCCTCCCCATGGGACTCCTCCTCCTCCACACAACCCCCCCCCCCCCCACCCCACACACACACACACAGGACTCCCCCGCCCCTTCCATGGGATTCCCTCAAACCTGACTACACCTCATCATGGGCCTATTGGGTTTTTTGGTGTTTATTTTACATCTTGGCGACTGTTTTATATCGATGACCTCCAGTTCTGCTCTTCCTCACAAGAAGAAACATTCTCTCTGAATCCTCTCTATCAAAACCTTTCAGAATTTTAAAGGCCTCAATTAGGTTACACTCAGTCTCCTTCTTTCAAGAGAAAAGAGATACAGCCAATGATCCTTTTCTGATATGTATACAAGCATTTCTGGTATCATCTTGGTGAATCTTCTCTACGCCCGCTCCAGTGCCTTTATAGTCTTTTCATAATATAGCAATCAGAACCACACAGGTTTCATACAAATTTAGCATATCTTCCCTAATTTTCAATTCTTTCCTTCTGGTAATAAAGCCAACTGCTTGATGTGTGTTCTTTTAATGATCTCATAAACCTGGGGTGTAACTTTTAGCGATTAGGGTATTTGTTCTCCAAAGTCCTTTTGCTACTTTACCTCACCTGAAGTTGCACATTCCATGTAAGGAATGATTTCCCTATTCATCTTACCAAATGCACTAACATGTACCCGTGGTGAACTTTATTTGTTAATTTTTTTGCCGAATCGCTAAGTTTATTCATTGGCGTCGTGAATAGTATTCTTAGAGGGAACAGATCAGCCCGAGGGGGAGTCATTGAGGAGTTTGGTAGCTGTGGGGAAGAAGCTGTTCCTACGTCTGGATTTTCGAGTCTTCAGACTTCTGTACCTTCTGCCTGGTGGAAGGGTCTGGAAGAAGGCAATACCTGGGTGGGAGAGGTTTCTGATAATGCTGTCTGCCTTCCTGAGACAGCGGAAGGTGTATACAGAATCAATGTGGGGTTGGCAAGCTTGTGTGATGCGTTTGAATGAGTTCACCACATTCTGCAGTTTCTTGTGATTAGGCTCCTTCTCGGCGTATATGTTAGATTTGGATTAAAGCGAATTTCTGGTGAACCCCACAGAGACCCCTCCTGCCCAGGCATTGCCTTCTTCCAGACTATGTTATTCTCTAAGTCTGAATAAAGATTGTTGACTTCCAGTTAACACAAATACTTTATTCAATGGGTTTGTTCTGTTTCCAGAGCTTAACTAGATATAATAGTCAAGAGGTATGACCAGTGAAGCTAAGGTAAACTGCCTCCTCACTTTACCCGCTCCACTCGGTGGAAGACCTAAACACTATGACCAGTGGAGACACTGGACAACCCTGCCTCGTACCCCTATTCAGCTGAAAGTAACCTGTGCACAATGTGTTTGTGTGAACACTTGCAGTAGGAGACCGACACAAAAGACAAATCCATGATATAGGGTTAGATTCTCCGTTTCAGCGGCTAAGTGCTGGCTCGAACGGAGAATTTGCGGGAGTTCTACGACAAAGAAATCGGCGCCAACCCCTCACTGATTCTGGGACCGGTGAGGGGTTAGCAGCGGCGCCAGGTGAAACTCCTGGCTCCCACGCCGAAAACGGCCAGAGAATGGCTGGGTCCCTGGCCACGCATGCGCATGCGCACAGTGATAACCTGCAGCGGTCGCGCCGTACAACATGGCGATGGACGTGTGCGGACCCAATCCGCCATCCGCAACACCACAGACCACCCCCTACCAGTCCCCCCAGCCCTTGCGGAAGCCCCTCCCGGCCAGCGGCACGGATCCAGGACGAGTGTGGCGGCGCTGGACACAGTCCGCAGCCGCTTCGCCGGATTCCCAACCGCTAAGACCACACGTGTCCTGCGCAGTCGGGAACTCGGCCCATTGGGGCGGAGCACTGTGGGAGGGCCTGCCAATGGCGTTGCAAAGGTGCACGGCACGTGGCGTGATTACGTCATTTCAGAGGGTGCGGAGCATAGCTGACCGGCGCCAATCCAGTGCCGACCCCGATTTGGGCGTCGGAGCACATTCTCCAATCGATTGCCAATTACGATATCGACGTCGGGCAACGGAAAATCCCACTCATAAACTTTGGTCCGAATCCAAATCTCACAAGAATCTCAAGTTGATACCTCCACTCAATCCAATTGAATGCTTTTTCGTCCATTGAGACGATCACCTCCGGTACTGGCGCTGGAGAGGGGAAAGGACGATGTTTAATAATCAACGTATTTTGGCCGACAATTGCCGACCCTTGACAAAACTGTCTGTTCTTCTAAGATCACCCCTGGAAGGTAGTGCACCAACCGCAATGCCAACAATTTAGCATCAGCATTCAACAACGAGATCGGCCGGTGCAATCCACATTCAGTCGGCTCCTTACCCTTCTTAAAAATCCGGGAAATAGAGGCCTGCTCCGTGTGGTGAACCACTGTATTATGGGATGTCAGGTAGGACCTGCACTACAGGTTCGCCGGTAGCCCCTGCCGGCTGGCTCCGCCCAGGGAGAACTGTATAAATATGCATGACCTCCAGTGCCCTGCCATTTCGCCAGCTGCAGCAGGAGGCCATGCATCTGACTGGAATAAAGCCACAGTTGTACCCAACTTTAGTCTTTGTGCAATTGATCGCGCATCAATTTATTACAGTCAGATTTTCCACAGAATGGATATCAGAAATAAGTCTGATGGCCTGCAACTGGATCCGCACTCGCCCGATGCCAGAAAAGACTTTACTCACTGGCTAGCATGTTTTGAGGCCTACATCAACGCGGCGGACCCCGCGCCAACGGAGGCTCAGAAGGTAAATGTCCTGTACTCCAGACTGAGCTCCAGCGTGTTCCCGTTGATCCAAGAAGACAGGAATTGCACAAAAGCAATGGAACTCCTTAAGGAACACTACGCGTAGAAGGCGAACACGCTCTTCGCCAGGCATGTACTCGCCAACCGCTCGCAACTACCTGGTGAGTCCATCGAAGACTTCTGGCGGGCCCTAATTCCACTCGTCCGAGACTATGACTGTCAGGCCGTTACGGCCGCCGAACAAGCAAACCTCCTCATGCGCGATGCTTTTGTGACGGGGATTGTGCCGGACTGCATCCGAGAACCATTACTGGAAGGGGCCACGCTCGAACGGGCAGAGACGAAAACCTTGGCGCTCTCCATGACGGTCGACTCCCGTAACGTGCAATCGTACCCCTCCCGCCGCGCTGCCCACCCTTCTACCCCTTCCTACCCCTCCTGGACCCCGCTGATGACCTCCTCAGCCAGGGCCCTGCTTCCCAATATGCCTGTGCCGCACGCCGATCCGCGCACCACGGGGGACCCCGCTGCTACTTCTGTGGTCAGCAGAAGCACCCCCGCCAACACTGCCCGGCCCGCACTGCCGTTTGTAAAGTCTGCAGTAAAAAGGGCCACTTCGCGGCTGTGTGCCAGGCCCGCGCAGTCGCTGCGATTGCACCCACTATTGCCCCCTCCCTCACGCCAGACGCACAATGGGAGCCGCCATCTTCTCCTCCCGGGGCCATGTGCGACCAATGGGCGCTGCCATCGTGTCCCCCTTGGGCCACATGCGCCCCATGGGTGCCGCCATCTTGTCCCGACCCCGCAATGTGCGCACCATGGGCGCCGCCATCTTGGCCCCCACAGAGTCTCCGGACATCCTGACATTGGAACACGCTCGCCACCTGAACCATCCGACAGCTACCCGCAGCTCGCTGCGATGACGCTGGACCAATATCGCCCGCACAACCTGGCCACCACATCGACGACGGTGAAAATCAACGGCCACGTGGCCTCGTGCCTGCTGGACTCCGCGAGCACCGAACGCTTCGTTCACCCAGATACGGTAAGACGCTGCTCCCTTGCGGTCCACCCTGCCAATCAAAGGATCTCCCCAGTGCGATGACGCTGGACCAATATCGCCCGCACAACCTGGCCACCACATCGACGACGGTGAAAATCAACGGCCACGTGGCCTCGTGCCTGCTGGACTCCGCGAGCACCGAACGCTTCGTTCACCCAGATACGGTAAGACGCTGCTCCCTTGCGGTCCACCCTGCCAATCAAAGGATCTCCCCAGCCACCAGATCCCACTCCGTCCCGATCCGAGGCTTCTGTACAGTCACCCTCAATGTCCAGGGCGTAGAATTTAGTAACATCCACCTCTATGTCCTTCCTAATCTCTGCGCTGCATTCCTGTTGGGCCTATACTTCCAGCGCAACCTCCAGAGCCTCACCCTCAGATTTGGCGGGCCCTTACCCCCCCTTACCATTTGCGGCCTCACGACCCTCAAGGTCGATCCCCCCTCCCTTTTTGCCAATCTAACTGTGGATTGCAAGCCCCTTGCCACTAGGAGCAGACGGTACAGCACCCAGGACAAGACCTTCATCAGGTCCGAAGTCCAGCGGCTGCCTAAGGAGGGTATTATCGAGGCCAGCAACAGCCCCTGGAGAGCCCAAGTGGTAGTGGTTAAAACTGGGGAGAAACACAGGATGCTCGTGGACTACAGCCAGACCATCAATCGGTACACGCAGCTCGACGCGTACCCCCTCCCACCCATATCTGATATGGTCAATCAGATTGTGCAGTACCGGGTCTTCTCAACAATTGACCTGAAATCCGCCTACCACCAGCTCCCCTTCCGGAAGATTCAGGGACCTGGCACCGTCAGGTTGCACCCCAACACCGCCCCCCCCCCCCCCCCGCTCCCCCCCCCAACCCCACCATGCCGCCAATATTGACCCCACCAGACCACCCCCACCCCCTTTTCCACACAAGAGGACGAAGAGGACTTCGGCACGCTCCCGGAGTTCCCTGATGACTGGCCAGCATCAGCACCGCCACCACCGCCATCGGTGCCACCTCCACCACCGCCAGCACCAACTTCGCCGCCACCGTTACGCCGCTCCCAACGAAGCGCCGGACCAGCTGAATCTTTGACGGACTCCAGACCGTCAACATGGACTTTTTCTTTTTTCCTACCACTGTACATAATTGCACTAATTGTATATAGTTTCACGTCACCCCAGCCGGACTCATTTTAACAGGGGTGAATGTGGTGAACCACTGTATTAGTGGATGTAAGGTAGGACCTGCACTACAGGTTCGCCGGTAGCCCCTGCCGGCTGGCTCCGCCCAGGGAGAACTGTATAAATATGCATGACCTCCAGTGCCCTGCCATTTTGCCAGCTGCAGCAGGAGGCCACGCATCTGACTGTAATAAAGCCACAGTTGTACCCAACTTTAGTCTTTGTCCAATTGATCGTGCATCACGCCAATGTAACCGGCAATACCCCCCACCCCAGGAGAAGGGATCATTAAACATGCCCAATATCAGTGGGATCAACTATACCTTAAATTTATTATGGTGGCACGGTTTCCTCCCACAGTCCAAAGATGTGCGGGTTAGGTGGACTGGTCATGCTAAATTGCCCTGTGGTGTCCAAAGGTTAGGTGGGGTTGCTAGGTTACGGGGTAGGGAGGAGGTGTGGATTTAGGTACAGTGCTCTTTCAGTGGCCGGTGTAGACTCAAAGGGCCAAATGGTTTCCTTCTGTACTATAAATTCTATGATTCTATGAACTCAATGGGAAATCCATCCGGGCCCAGAACTTTACCCGACTGCGTTAAACCAAAATATTTCATAATCTCCTTGGTGCCCATCTGGGATTCCAACTCCTCCCTTCTCTCCCTCGCCACCACCGGGAAGCACAACCTCTCCAAAAGCTGCATCATGGGTGACCTCTCCTCCGGGGGTGCCGATCTGTACAGAAAACAATAAAAGGCTTCAAACACAGCATTAAACTTCGATGGGGCAGAAACCAACCTGGCACCCAAATCCCTTAACCTGTACAGTCTCCCATGAGGCAGCCCTGCTGCCTCACCAGGTGCGCTAAAAGGCGACTGACTTTCCCCCCATGGTCATAGATGTCCCCCTCACATGTCGTAGCTGGCACGGTGGCACAGTAGTTAGCACTGCTGCCTCACAGCTCCAGGGTCCCAGGTTCAATTCCAACCTCGGGTGACTGCCTGTGTGAAGTTTGCACTTTCTCCCCATGTCTGCGTGGGTTTCCTCCGGGTGCTCAGGGTTCCTCCCACAGTCCAAAGATGAGACAGCCACCACAATCACGACACTGCCCACGCCAAAGGTTTCTTTGGAATGGGCAGCGTGTTATGAGATTACTGTTATAACCCGGATCCTATTGGCTGGGACAATCGGTCACTCCATTATTCTTGGGGAATAATGGGCGGGATTCTCTCAGCCCCGCGCCGGGCCGGAGAATCCCCGCAACTGCACCACGCCGCCCGCACGCGATGCTCCACAGAGCGGAGAATCGGCGGCATTGACGCCGCCGTGTTTGGTGCGGCGCCGGTTGTGGGCTGCTCTAGGCGGCCGGGCTGCCGATTCTCCGGCTTGGATGGGCTGAGCGGCCGCTCTGAAAAGGCAGAGCCCCGCCGGTGCCCTCCACACCTGGTCGCAGCCGGTGGGAACTCTGCGCGCAGGGTCGGGGGGGGCAGCCTGGGGGGGGGTTCCGACCCCGGGGGGGGGGGGGCCTCCGATGGGGCCTGGCCTGCGATCGGGGCCCGCCGCTCGCTCCCCGGGCCTATTTTCTTACGTGTTGGCCCCTGAACTCCCGCGCCATGTTGCGTCGGGGCCGGCCCGCGTGAACCGCTCCAGCGCCGTGCTGGCCCCCTATGGGGGCCAGAAGCGGTACTTCCAACACCGATCCCTGGAAAACTCCAATTCCCACTTTGTGCCACTTTGAATAACTACTCTTTCTGCTTTCTGACTTGAAGCTACCGTTCTGCCACTATTCCCCTGACTCCACATTCTCTGACCTTATTGATTAGTCTATTATGAGTCCTCTTATTCAAAGCCTTTTGAAAATCCAGGTAACTTATTGTATCTACTACATTAGCATTGTCTGCTTTCTCTATTATCTCCTCTAAAAATCCAACAAGATTGGTCAAGTGAGATTTTCGTTTTTGAAATCCATGCTAGCTATGCAATATTCTATTCTTTGTTTCTCTGTGTTCTTCTATTCTTTCCTTCAGTTGGGATTCCATTATTTTTCCTCTTACCGGAGGTGAAACTGATTGACTTATAATTCGCTGGACGTGTTCTGTCCCCTTTCTTAAATATATTAATTTTGTCACCCATTTGCCAGTCTCCTGGTATTGCACCTTATTCTAACAAATTATTAAATATATATGGTAATATCTCTGCTATCACCTCCCTAAATGCTTTCAAAATGCATGGCTGCAATTCATTTGGATCAGGGGTATTATCCTTTTTGACTGCAATTATTTTATTCAATACACTGCCTGTTAAACACTTTAAATACACTCATTGCTCATCCAATCATTCAGTGTCATCTCTACCTGTTCCACTGCCCTGGTCAATAGCAAACCAAAATAATTAGTTAATGTTTACCTAATGGCCCGATTGTTACCTGTGCTACGAGCCTATCCCTTAATGGTTCTTTTCCCAACACAGCCTTTTTTTTAAAATTGATGTGCCTGTAAAGTATTTTATTATTTTGTTTTATGTTCCTTGATATTATAATTTTGTAGTTCCTTCTTGCCTTCCCGTTTTTGACTTCTCTCCGAATCCCTTTGTGTTCTCTCTTATATGAACCCATCTGCTATCTCTGTACTTAATGTATGCCTCTTTCATAACTCCCAATTGTTCCCTCATGTCATTATTCATCCATGGACTCTCATTAGCGTTTAGTTTGTTCTTTCCTTTTAGAGAAATATATTTGTCCTGCCCGCTGTTGAACACCATTTTAAATGTTTCCCAATGTTGTTTTGCATATAATTATTGCTAATTACTATATAACACAGGCAAATGCCATCACTGCAAATTCATGGAGGGAACCAAAGCACTGCTTACCAAGGACTCCGAGGACACAAATGCAGTTTTCAACAACATTAAATACAACCATTTTCAGAAGTAACGTGTGATAAAATTTTGCAATAATGAGATTCCATTGTATATTAAATTCATGAATAGGAATGGGCCGCTAGAATTTCAGAGCCTACAGATAGACAAGATACTTGGGATGATTAAGTGCTTGAAAGCCAATCTGATCTGTAGCAGCTACAATTTTCTCTCCGAGAACCTTTAGTCCATTACACACACTGTTGTTAAAAGGAGGTTGCACTGCCTACAATTTGACAAGTAACCTCATGGCAGATGAAATTTGAATTCTTTAACATTTTTAAATGCAACGATGCAAAATTTATGGGTAAAACTATTAATAACAAATAAACAATGTTAAAGATGTTTAATTCACTGTCGATCAGCTGAGCTTTGAAGGAAATTCATGTTCACAGAGCAACAGAAAATTGGGGAGGTTGGTCAGGTAGTCAGGGTTAGTCAGGTTGTGGGGGGTAGGTGGGTGGTCAGGGTTAGTTAGGTTAGGGGGCAGTCAGGAGGTCATCAGGTGGTAGGGGGTAGTCGGATGGTCAGGGGAGCTGATGGGCTTGGTTGTGGAGGTACCCAGGTGTTAGCCTAGTTTTTAATCTGTCTAACATTGTAAAATTTAATTTACGGGACGTGGGCATCACTGGCTAGGCCAAACTTTTTATTGCCTTACCCTAATAGCCCTGAAGAAGGTGGTGGTGAGCTGCCTCCTTGAACCATTGCAGTCTGTGTGGTGTAGGTAGACCCACAATATGTCCTGGGCAACTATTCAGGTGAGTCCCACGGAAATGTCCCAAGTCTCTGACTCTAGCTCAGTGTTGGAGAAGTTTGTGGAGGGTCCTGAAGATCAGGCAAATTGGAAGCTTAAAATTCCTGAGCATTCCCACATAGATCTGTACGTTGGGATTTTCATGGAGTCCCGATGCACAACTTCAGTAGTATGTCCAGGGTCCAACAATCTGGAGACCGGAAGATTTGGGCCAATAGGTCAGATGATCAAAGCTTGCTTACCAAGGTAGCTGTTAAGGAGGGAGGTGAGGGGCAGCATGGTGGCACAGTGGTTAGCATTGCTGCCTCACGGCACTGAGGTCGCAGGTTCGATCCCGGCTCTGGGTCACTGTCCGTGAGGAGTTTGCACATTCTCCCCATGTTTGTGTGGGTTTCGCTCCCACAACCTAAAAGATGTGCAGGGTAGGTGGATTGGCCACGCTAAATTGCCCCTTAATTAGAAAAAATGAATTGGGTATTCTAAAGTTATTTTTAAAAAAGGAGGGAGGTGAGGTAGAGAGGCAGAGAATCATAGGGAGGAATTACAGAGCTTGGGATCCAGGCAACTGAAGTCATGGCCACAATGGAGCAATTTTGACCATGTCCATTAGGGAGGGAGGGAAATTGTTAGAGAGTATTTACCACACCGTTTCTGTCAGCTGCCATTGCACAAGCACAGTTTTTATAGTCTGCCGATACGACACTGTGCAGACTGAACTCCTCCATGTTTTTAGTAATGGTGCTGAAACCCCTTGGTACATCTTCCAATACCTAATGCACTCTCAGGAAATAAGCAGTAGTTTTTTTAATCCCTGTTATTCTCAGTAAAGCAGCACGGTGTCACAATAGTTAGCACTGCTGCCTCACATCTCCAGGGTCCCGGGTTCAATTCCGGCCTCGGGTGACTGTCTGTGCGGAGTCTGCACGTTCTCCCCGTGTCTGCATGGGTTTCCTCCAGCTGCTCTGGTTTCCTCCCACAGTCCAAAAATGTGCAGGTTAGGTGGATTGGTTATGCTAAATTGCCTCTTAGTGTCAAAAAAGGTTAGGTGGGGTTACTGAGTTACGGAGATAGGGGGGAGGCTTGGGTTTAAGTAGGGTGCTCTTTCCAAGGGCTGGTGCAGACTAGATGGGCCAAATGGTCTCCTTCTGCACTGTAAATTTTATGATTCTAAAGTTCAGATAGGACCTCACCTGCTACTGAATTATGTCCTGGGCTGACCCTGCTGCCACTAACTTGCATCGAGGCCAGAATTTTCACGGAGTCGTAATGTCCGTAGACCAGTCATTCAGAGTCAAACGCTAATCCTGTGGGGACATGGGTTCAAATCTCACCATGGCACTATGTGGAATTTAAACTCAATTAATAAATCTGAAATACAAAGTTAATATCAGTTAGAGCAATTAGGGATGGGCAACAAATAATGGCCCTGCCAGAAATGCCCGCACCCCATGAAAGGATAAAAAAGAAAAGCTCCACAGAGACTCCAAAATGGAAGATAGAGTTTTGATCCAGAAGTCCCGCTTCCATGTCTGACAGATCCAGTTCCCAATGATATGGGGTCAGGGCATGAATCACACATGAAGGATACGCAAAGGCAGCAGGGCCATTTGAACTCAGTGGTCACGCCAAATTATGAAGGGGGAGTTCTTCCACCCGCTGCAGCTGAAGTCAAGCAGGCAGAATCTCAAAACCTACCTGGAGCGCAGCCCTACCGATCTGCCACTAGGAGGCTACCTCCTAACAGCTACATTATTCCCCGATGCATCCGGGGACCTCAAGTACAACAGGAAAATTCCAGTCAGTCTCTGACAACAGGATTTGATAGGCCTTTGACAAGCTGAATTGGCTACCCTCCACTTGCGAGCGGGTAGCTATGCCGACAACGGGCAGCCACTCAGGCCATCGCGGGGCGGAGAATCGCTGGGGGGGGGGGGTCGCTGGCAACGACCCCCGACGGCGCGGCGCGATTCCTGCCCCCGGCGAAAAACCGCCGCCGGAAAATCCGGCAGCTGGCGTCGGGGCGCCGGGCGGGATTCACCCCCCCCCCCCAGCGATTCTCCGGCCCGGCAGAGGGTCGGAGAATCCCGCGCAGAACCTTTTTTATACAAAAATTTATGAAATTATGTATTTGGAACTTATCAAACCAATCATCGTTAAAACTATTACTTCAGTAAAATCTTTTGGGAAAAAAATCAGGCAAAAAATGAAAGGTGAATTTTGAAAACAAAGCTATGTATAAATGGATGACACATAAATATTTACACTCTCATTAGATAGGGAAGACAACTACGCAGCATTATGAACCAGCATGGAAAATACTGATAACTTGCCATAGTGTCACAACAGCCAAAACCAAATTAATCATCCAGAAAGTAATATGTGTTGAACTGCGGAGGTTACGTGTTCATGCATTGTACAGCGCAGACCTGGTTACTTAAAATCAACATAACTGGACACCTTGATTTCCAAAACATGCTACATTCTATTCAACCATTCTATGGGCTGCTATAGAATCTTATATGCTTTCACACAAAGTGGATATATTAAATACAAGAGACTCTAAACTATATAAAAATATTACTATATCCTGAGATCTAATAAATCTTATAAACTGAGGTGTCAAATGGATGGAGCGAGCATAATAAAAAATCATTTTCTGTGCAAAAGTAAAACGAATTATCTATTTGCATAACCTTCTTTGAGGCTAAGATTCTTTCACATTCTGTAATAACATTCCTCACTTTCCGCTGGTCTCGGTAGTTTAAAGTTGCAGATTTCTGGTTCAATGGAATTCCTTGGCAGCATATAAATAATATTCCTCACAAAATCCCACTAGATGAATTAGCTTCCTTAATTCATTTTGAAGTTGACTTAATACCTCAAGCATACTTGTTCCTACATTCAAACAGACTGCTTCTGGAGGAAAGATTAACAAACCCCCGTATGCAATGCAGAATTTGTGATTTCTTTAATTCTATCCATCTTCAGGTCCACACTTTTGTGTATCTTTCGGTTTTTCTTCTGCATTGTTAACCAGAAGTTGTATTTAAGGAGGTTTATGGTTTTCATTTTTTCCCATTCTCAAATAATAGATATTACATAACCGTCGGCAGACCAAATCTTTTAACTCATTGCGTCCAAATTGGTGGTATGATAAAGTAAATCATATTACAAACTGTTTCCTCACTGCTGCAGTAATCAAAATTACTTTACCTTAGAGGAGTAAGTGTGGCCATCAGATCCGCAGACAGAACTGGGGTGCATCACTGCACAGGGCTTGCATTTGACCAAATTGGCAGCTCCCATCGATTGTCTACGAAGAAGACTGTCCTTTTTCTGTCTGAGACTGCAAATGAAAAATGCAGTTGATTATATGACATGATAAAGCGTATATGTATTACATTAAAAATCTCCATGTTACTATTTCTGGAGATGTTCCAAAAGTGGGATGCATCATCTGAGTGGAAAAACAGATTCAAAGGTGTCAAACGGTAATATTAAATTAGTAAATATTTGTGCACAAATTGGGCTGAATTTTATGTGGAGGTGGTGGCCCTGCCCACCAGCTGGAAAGCGGGGAGGGACCCGATCCTGCTGACCCTGAAAGCCAAGACCAGATTTTACGGTGGTCAGGGGCTAAATTGCCTGCCACCCACACCCACTGAACCGCCTGAGGCAGAATGTCCCACCTCCAAGAGCTGCTGGCCAATCAGAAGGCAAGCGACTCTCCAGTCCCAGCAATGCCACCAGGGATCGTGGTCACTGCTGGGACTGCAGTCAGTCCCCAAGCAGGAGTTTCGCTGGAGACCAGAGTGCAAGGTCAGTGGGGTTATGCTGGAGGCAGCAATCTGAATCAAGCAGCTATTTCCACTTCAGGGGGATGGATGGGAAGGTCCCTTTGTGAGAAAAGGGTGCACGCATGTGACGTGGGTACCTCTGCCGCTGATAAAGGACCAATGGTGGCGGCATAGAGGCAGGGGGAAAAGGACTCTAAGTGGCCATTAAGATACCAGCACTGGCAAGGAGGCACTGGGCATCATCCATCTGCATCCATGTCACCCACTCCCTCTTTGTCCTCTTTGTCCCTTGTCTCTAATCCCATAAAACTGTGGAACCACCCCATTTCCATCCCTGGTCCATTCCTGTCAGCTGATCTTATTAGCTGTTCTCTCAACAGGTAATATCTCACCTATAAATCAACCGTCATCCCCCTCAACCCCCGCACCATCCCACTTGATTTTTCCCACCCTTCAACTGCCCAGTTGCCAGCCCACTTCTAAGGATGTTGGGGGTAGGGGGTGGAGGGGTGGGGGGGGGGGGAAAGAGACATCAAGGAGGTTTGAAAAATTCCAGCCATTATATCAGACCACCAGCCCCATCAAAAGAATATGGATATCTGCGAATTGCACCATTTGTAACTTTCTTTTTAGCCATATTCATGATGAAGTGGAATCTATTTAGTGCAAGACTGATGGGGCAGGATTCTCTCAGCTCTGGGCCCGGCCGGAGAATCCGGGTGACCGGGCCACGTCGCAGAGCTGCGAATTGGCACCATTGGCGCCGGCGTGGTTGGCGCGGCGCCGGTCGTGGGCCGCTCTATGCGGCCGGCCAGTCGATTCTCGGGCCGGGATGGGCAGAACGGCCGTCGTGGAAATACTGAGTCCCACCGGCGCCGTCCACACCTGCTCTCAGCCGGCGGGAACTCAGGGTGGAAGTGTTGGGTGGCGGCCTGTGGGGGGTGGAGGGGGCTCCGACCCCGGGGGGCGCCTCCGATGCGACCTGGCCTGCGATAGGGGCCCACCGATCGGCGGGCCGTCCTCTCTGTCTAGGGGTCTCATTTCCTATGCGCCGGCCCCTGTAGTCCTGCGCCATGTTGCATCGGGGCCGGCGCGTTGAAGGAAGCCACTGCGCATGTGCGTGTTGGCGCCGGCGCCACTGTGCATGCGCGGATCCCACGGTGCCCAGTTCGCGCTGGGATCGGCAACTGAAGCGGTGTGAACCGCTCCAGCACCATGCTGGCCCCCTGTAGGGGACAGAATTAGTCCTGGGAGCGGCCCGTTCACGCCGTCGCATTCGACAGCATGGACACTCTGCCGCGGCATGAGAGAATCCCGCCCCCGGTTAAAATTATCTTCTCCTGTCTGAATCATTTCAAATTTTAACATTCAGCTTTCTCAAATTGGATGAAAGTTTGTTCGCTTTGTAATGCGGGTCATGCACTTAACCCAGCAGAACAGAATCTTCAGATGTTGCATATCTAATGAATCTAATGTGTCCTTTTATGTGAAAGGTGACTGTGGTGTAAAAGCCTGAGTTTGAGAATACGATAAATTGCATTGATCTAAGCACTTATTCAAATTTGCGAAGAGATGGAGGTCTTGCCTAGTTACCTAAACTTGTTTGTTTATGTCCAAATCTAATCTTGTGTGTTCAGTAGGACATTGCACTCTTTTGGAGTGGTCCATTTATCAGGCCTTTACATCTCCTTCTCTGCAGGGACCAAAGTTTTGCTAACTTTCGAGTGATTTTCCACACTGAAATTGCACATGAAAATCATGTTAGAATCTGTAATGCACAGCATAGCAATGATTCCTGAATTACCACAGGGACTCTCTTTTGAGATATATCAGGCCACTCAGGCAGACATGCAAGTGATGCAAGATGCATCAGATTACTTAGTGTTGTCCTATTCCAGAAAATCAAACAACGTTGTGGAATGGATTTTTAAGATACTTATTTGTACAAGACCTAACTGCCTGCCATTTCAGAGGGCCTTTGAGAGTCAACCACATTGCTGCGGATTTGAAGTCACCTATAGCCAGACCAAAATCTGGAATTAAGATTCTAAAGATGACCATGAAACCATTGTCGATTGTCGTAAAAACCCATCTGGTTCAATAATGGGTGGCCTGGTAACACAGTGGATAGCACTGATGCTTCACAGCTCCAGGGTCCCAGGTTCAATTCCCGCTTAGGTCACTGCCTGTGCGGAGTCTGCACGTTCTCCCTGTGTCTGCGTGGCTTTCCCCCGGGTGCTCCGGTTTCCTCTCACGAGTCCCGAAAGACATGCTTGCTAGATGATTTGGACATTCTGAATTCTCCCTCTGTGTACCCGAACAGGCGCCGGCATGGGTCGGAATTTTCACAGTAATTTCATTGCAGTGTTAATGTAAGCCTACTTGTGACAATAACAATAAAAATTATTAATGCCCTTTAGGGAAGGAAATCTGTCGTCCTTACCTGGTCTGGCCGACATGTGGCCGACAACAATCTGTTGTTTTGATCTATTCATCTCTGTTTAGGCCTCAGTGGCCTAAGTGGTGAAACCCCAATGTTTGTAAACGTTGCCCACATCAAGGGATGTAAGTTGCACTAAATGCATTCCAATCACTCAAGTGCGATTTCACTGCACTTACCTCTATTTGATGTGGGGAATATTTACAAACATTGGGGGTTCACCACTTAGGCCACTGAAGTGTGAAGGGAGATGAATGGATCAAAGCTGCAGATGGTTTTTACGAGCTGTCAATCACAAACCACTACTCAATGAATGGATTGTAGATAATAAATCTGTGGGAACCAGACACAGGCACAGCTGCTCTCTTTCCAGGAATTGACAGGTGGACTGCTCTCTCACTTCCAGATAGGGGTCTCTTTTCTGTGTGGGGGATGTGTGGTTTGTGTGTGGGGTGGGGGTGTCTGTGGAGAGGATTCCTTTAGGCAGGGAGTCCCTGTGGGGTCCCCCATTACAGGGGTCCATAGGGTGTGTGGGTAAGGTCACCCCTGTACTTGGTGGTAGGGGGACCACCCAGGCAATCTGGAGATGGGAGGCTGCGGTCCGGTCGGTGGGGGTCATGGCTGATTTGTGGTGCGGGTGGATGGGCTGCCGGCCATGGGACTTCATTATCGGGCCGCCTGCTCAAAATGGTGGCTGTTTTCGGGATTCCCCTAAGAAGAACACAGAATTGCATCCTGCTTTACGACCACAAGGTGATCATAAAACTAGTGCAATTCAGTTCCGGTGGGAGAATATATAGTCTCCCAAACAGAAGATCCTGCCCTTGGTCTTTGAATTACTAGTTCAGTGACAATACCACTGCCTCCTCTTCCACCTAATCCCACAGATCTTTACATACAAAGAGTTGTGGGAATGTGGCATTGTGATGATTTTTGACTCAGAAGCTAACAGTAAGGAAAATTTATAATGACTTTAAAATATTTCAAAAATCTGTAATTGTTTTTAAGAATGTTTGACAAGTACTTTCAAGAGTTTGCATCAATTGAAATTTTCTTTCCTCATAAGAATTGGTTCATGTGACCTGGCCATGCGTGACCTGGAAGCATTATCAATGGAAAGGAAGTTAAGATGCAGAAGATCTGTGGCCAAACACAAAGGAGAGTTGCAAGACAGGAGAACTCGATGGTGAAGTCAACCAGCCCACAGATACAAACACATGGAGAAAGTAGACAGAGACAGAAGGAGGAACAGAGAATTTGTGTCATGAGAAGCATGCAAAACTCTCTATGACAAGGTCAGTTTTCTGTTTGGCGGTAATGCCAAATGTTCTTGGGGAAGCATATATGAGCGCGCTACATGAGAATCCTAAAATGTAATACAGGCATCTTTTTTAAAAAGTGATCAATCTGTGCAGCGCCTATGTAGAAATATAAATTCTGGAAGTTGTAAATCTTAATTGTTTTAAAAATGATACAAATGCAATAAAGTTTAGAGCACAACAGTACATAAAGTAGCAAATCCAAATCAGTAACTCTCCAGATATTGCTTTTGTGTCTCCACCTCACATTGGTTATCTAAACAAACATGAATTGTGAAGTCCTATCACTTATATATAAGTAACACTTCCTATTCCAAGTGAAACAGAAAAAATAACATATATTCTTTTGCGTTGGATAAGAGAAAAGAATATGAAAATGTTTAAATTTTGAGTGGAAATAGTGGAGAAATTGCATGTAATGAGCATCACTTTTCATTTCTAAATGAATGACTCATTAAGGATAGTATTCGATCTGAAAAGTAGCCATATAAAGTTGCTGGAAAAAGTCGCGAGCCTGAAGATTGGGAGAAGTTCTGGATTCAGCAAAGGTGAGCCAAGAGGTTGATTAAGAGGGGAAAAGTGGAGGGTGAGAGTAAACTTGCAAGGAACAGAAAAGCGGACCATAAAAATGTATGTGAAAATGTAGAAAGAAAACGATTAGCGAAGACAAACGTAGGTCCCTTGCAGCCATTTCATCAGTCCAGCCTTTATTAAAAAAATGTTATAAAGTAGTCAGGCTGACATCTATGTATATTTCTCCTGTCTGCCTCCTGGATGGGACAAGTTATTCTCCATTTTAAAATTATTATATATTTTCATGTGAGAGTATCCTTTAAGAAATGGGTGTTTAAGAAATGTACTTTTAAGAAATGGAGCTGCTCTTACCTTATTTATGTTTATTTACACTGGGGGACCTGAGGGGGTGTATATATTTGCTATGTTGGCTTTGTGTTAAGTCAGGGTGTTAATTTATTATTTATGTACAGGGGGGAGGGGGGTATGGAGGGTTGTTTTTTGACTGTGTTTTGTATTTAACCCTGTTGGGTTCCTTTTTCATTTTGTTACTGATATTCTGTGAAAACCTTAATAACAATTAAAAAAAAAGAAATGGAGCTGCTTATGTTACTGGAGTGATGTCAGAGTGTGAGTGGAGCTGAGCTCTACTTCTGTTTTTTTAGTTTCAGTTTGAGAAAGCTTGGGTGTGTGTTTTTCAGTGAGCTGAATCTGAAGTTAAAAGTGAGCTGCACTGCTGTTGATCTCTGCCATCAAAAAACTATCTATGGATCATTTGGTGAATTCAGAAGAAATATAAATGTTTTCAGTCTTGAATGTAAACCCTGATGTGCTCCTGTTTGGAGGTTTGTTAAGTCTTTTGGATGTTAAAAGAACAGCATACAGATTACTTAGTGTTGTCTTCTTTGGGGGGTGTATTTGATTTACTGGTTGCTAAGATGTTCACTGTTTGTTTTAGAAAGGTTAACTTGAGTTCATAGAATAAATATTGTTTTGTTTTAGAAACGACTGGTCCATTTTCTGCTGTACCACACCTGTAGATTGAGCCGTGTGCTCCCCATACCACAATCTATTAAAAGTTGTGGGTCAGGTGAACTCCATGATACACTTTGGGATTCTCTAAACCCTGGCCCATAACAATTGGGGGCTCGTTCAGGATAAAAGTCTATCTATTGGATTGGCTTAGTGAACTTAAAGACAGTGATGGGTGAGCATATTGTGGTTGCTTTTCAGGTGTGGCATTTTAGTTTAAGTGGGGAGTGTGTTGTGGACAATGGTTCTTTCAGAGGCTCAGAGGTTTTTGGGGGTGGAGATGGTCACACGCAGTACCTTACGGACAGAGACAAAAAGCAGACTGTTAGATTTGGCAAAATCATTGCAATTAACATTACCTGACAAAATGCGAAAAGATGAGGTAATTACGGCAGTGGTTAAGCATTTAAAGTTGCCTGAGATAGAGTTTGACTCATTGGAAATGGCAAAAATTCAGTAGCAAATTAAACAAATGGAGCATGAGAAAGAATTAAAGCAGCTTGAATATGAAAGAGAGAGAGCGGAAAGAGAAAGAGAGAGAGAGGAAAAAGAAAATGAGAGAGAAGAAAGGGGAAAAGAAAGAATAGCCCTAGCAGAACAAAAAGAAAGAGAAAGGGTGATACAGATCAGGGAAAAAGATAAAGAGAGAGAGTTTGAACTTCAGAAAATGGCCATGAAACATGACAGTCAGTTAAAATTGGCAGACGTAAAGGGAAACGTACAGTTGGATGACAGTGATGAGGCTAGTCAGAAAGAGCGTCAAAGTCGAAGGCTTGGTGGGAATCTATTTAAATATGTCCAAGCATTGCCAAGGTTTCATTTCATTTGAGAAGGTAGCTAAACAAATGAAATGGCCACAGGACATGTGGGTATTACTGATTCAAACAAAGCTGGTAGGTAGGGCTAGTGAAGTGTTTGCATCACTACTGGAGGAGGTATCTGGGACGTATGAGGAGGTTAAAAAATCCATCTTGGGTGCATATGAACTAGTGCCTGAAGCTTACAGACAAAGGTTTAGAAATTTAAGGAAAGAATTTGGGCAAACATACATGGAGTTTGAAAGGCTCAAACAGAGTAATTTTGATAGGTGGATAATGGCTTTGAAAATAGACCAAACGTATGAAGCTCTCAGAGAAATTATACTTTTGGAGGAGTTTAAAAATTCAATTCCTGATGTAGTGAGAGCTCATGTGGAAGAGCAGAGGGTTAAAACTGCGAGATTAGCAGCAGAAATGGCAGATAATTATGAATTAGTCCATAAATCAAAGATTGGTTTCCGACATCAGTTTCAGCCGGTGAGGGATAGAAACTGGGGACATGAGAAATACTCAAGTGGTAACGGTAAAGGTGATCTTATGGGAGATAATAAGGAGAGTGTACCTCAGATTAAAAAAGAAATCCAGGAGGGTGGAAAAGAAATGAAAAGTTTCAGATGTTTTCACTGTAATAAACTAGGCCATGTAAAGTCATATGGTGGTTGAAGAAAAGCATTGGGAAGGCAGATGTGGTAAACAGGGTAAGACAATAGGTGTGTTAAAGTGGTAAAGGAAAGCCCAAGTGAAGCGAAGGAGGTGCAAAAGATTGTACAGCCTGATCAAGAGGTGATTGATAAGAAGGTGCCAGATGTCTTTAAATAATTTACTTGTGTGGGTAAAGTTTACTCATCAGGAGGAGCAGGTAAAGCAGACACAATTTTAAGAGATACAGGGGCTAGTCAATCTTTGATGGTAAGAGATGATGGGTTATGTAGTTTGGGTGGAATGTTGCCAGAAAAGGTGGTAATTTGTGGAATTCAGGATGAGAGGAGTAGCGTTCCATTATATAAAGTAAGGTTGGAAAGTCCAGTGAAGAGTGGTGAAGTGGTAGTAGGAGTAGATATGTCTATTAGGTTTCCAGAGACCATTCCAGTACATAATATTACAGCTAAAAAGATGGTGGAGGCATTACTTAAATTCTTTACTAGATATGGACTACCTACAGAAATACAATCGGATCAAGGATCAAATTTTACCGCGAGGTTATTCAAAGAAGTAATGGATAGCTTAGGAATAAAACAATTTAAATCAACTGCATACCATCCAGAATCGCACGGAGCATTAGAAAGATGGCATCAGACATTAAAGACAATCTTGAGGGCTTATTGTCAAGATTATCCAGAGGATTGGGATAAAGGAATTCCATTCGTTCTGTTTGCAATTAGGGATGGTAAGAGGTGAGGGGTTATGTAGTTTGGGTGGAATGTTGCCAGAAAAGGTGGTAATATGTGGAATTCAGGGTGAGAGGAGTAGCGTTCCATTATATAAGGTAAGGTTGGAAAGTCCAGTAAAGAGTGGTGAAGTGGTAGTAGGAGTAATAAAGACAATGTTGAGGGCTTATTGTCAAGATTATCCAGAGGACTGGGATAAAGGAATTCCATTTGTTCTGTTTGCAATTAGGGATGCTCCTAATGAGTCTACCAAATTTAGTCCTTTTGAACTAATTGTTAGTCATGAGGTAAGAGGGCCACTTAAATTGATTAAGGAAAAATTGGTGAGTGAGAAATCGGAAATTACATTATTAGATTACGTGTCAAATTTTAGGGAACGATTAAATAGAGCAGATGAATTGGCTAGACAACATTTGAAAGTTGCACAAAATGTGATGAAACGGGTCGCGGACAAGAAATCCAAAGTTCATAGATATGCCACTGCAGATAAAGTTTTAGTGTTGTTACCAGTGGTAGGTGAACCTTTAAAAGCTAGGTTTTGTGGACCTTATCAGATTGAAAGGAAATTAAGTGAGATTAATTATGTGGTAAAAACACCAGATGGAAGAAAGACTCACCGAGTGTGTCATGTGAATATGCATACAAGGTACTTTGAAAGGGAAGGAGAGAAATAGGAGGAGGTTTTAATGATTCTAACTCAAAGTGACAAACCAAATCCAGTTGACTGTGAATTTGACATGCTTCAAAATAAATTGGAAAATGAAGATGTTCTCATAAAGACGGCCATTTTGTAATGTGTTTTGTAAGTATTAGGCTATGACAACATACTGCTGTTTTGTCCATAAAAAAATGTACTTTAAAATAGCTTTGGTTCTTCGAGGAACATTCTAGGCTGATTGATTGATATTTATTGTCCCATGTACCGAAGTACAGTGAGAAGTATTTCTCTGCAGCCAAGGGAACATACACAGTACGTACATAGTAACCAAAAAGAATAATCGATGGTCCTCTAGTTGAAATCTTAAGACTTAATTTGGGACACAAAACTAGCTTAATAATGGGAATATAGCTATTAGTTTGATCCAATTTAGTTTTAGCCTCAAGACACATTACTGGACCGGGATTCTCCCCTACCCGGCGGGGCGGGGGGTCCCGGCGGGATGGAGAGGCGGGAACCACTCCGGCGTCGGGCCGACCCAAAGGTGTGGATTTCTCCGCACCTTTAGGGGCCAAGCCCTCACCTTGAGGGGCTAGGCCCGTGCCGGAGTGGTTGGCGCGCCGCTGGCTGGCGGGAAATGCCTTTGGCGCCATGCCAGCCGGGGCCAAAGGGACTTGCCATTTGGCGGACGTCCACGCATGCTTCATCAGCGGCTGCTGACGGCATCCCCGCGCATGCGCGGGGGGGGGGGGTCACTTCCGCATCGGCCATCGCGGAGGCTATGGCCGAGGCGGGAGGAAAAGAGTGCCCCCACGGCACAGGCCCGCCAGCGGATAGGTGGGCCCCGATCGCGGGCCAGGCCAGCGTGGGGGCACCCCCCGGGGCCACATCGCCCCGTGCGCCCCCCCCCAGGACCGCGGATCCCGCCCGCGCCGCCAGGCCCGCCGGTAAGGGAGGTGGTTTGATTCACGCCGGCGGGACTGGCATGACAGCAGCGGGACTTCGGCCCATCGCGTGCCGGAGCGGGGCCGCCGACCGGCGCGACGAGGTGCGATTTCCCCCACCCCCCCCGCCGGCCAAATTTTCGGTGCCGGAGAATTCGGCGGCCAGCGGGGGCGGGATTCACACCGCCCCCCGGCGATTCTCCGACCGGCCGGGGGGGTCGGAGAATCCCGCCCCTGACTTCAATTAAAAATCCTGGTTTGCTTTCCGGAGATGATTTACATGTAACGGTATTGTTTTAATATAGTATTAGAATGCTTCATTTATTTTCTTCTTCAGAAGTTCCGCTTTAGAACAAAAGGGAAAATTTATTCTATTTCAAATTCCAGGCAGAGACCGCATAATTCAATTAAACTTTGGAGCTGATTCTCTGGCCTTGTTGCTGTGACAGTGGAACTGCTGCCCCTTTCAACTTGTATGCACCATTAATGCAGTGAGTTCACCCAAAGTTTTGAAAATCACGGTACTTAAGTTATTAAATAATGCCGAGGCATACCTTAGCAAAGGTGGTACTGTTAGGCTGGCATAGGCACTGCCAGGTTGGCAGTGCCAAGGTACCCAGGCAGCATTTTACCCATGTTAGGGATCGGGGGTGCCCTACCATTGTGAGGAGGGGTGCAGAGGACTCAAGTATCCGCCAACAGGTAGGTTAGGGCATTGGGAGGGGTCCAGGAGTCACATCGGGGGGTGGGGGTGGGGTTGTCAAGAGATCTCTTCCTGCACTGAGGAGCTCCGCTCGTTAGCTCTCCTCAATGCAGGAAATGCGGCCTCGCTGTTCCCTGTTGAAGCCCGAAAAAAAGTGCCGTTAGATAGCTGGGCTAAATCGCTGGCTTTTAAAGCAGAGCAAGGCAGGCCAGCAGCACGGTTCGATTCCTGTACCAGCCTCCCCGAACAGGCGCTGGAATATGGCGACTAGGGGCTTTTCACAGTAGCTTCATTGAAGCCTACTTGTGACAATAAGCGATTTTCATTTCATTTCATTTCATTTCTAATCGTGCCCAACGTTACCACTCTTTCATTAAACCTCATGCCAGCTACACTCAGCCTGGCACTCATTCAAGCTGCAACTTACAATTGAAAGCCTTGCCACACTTATGTGGCTGAATTTTGCACCTGAGGGCAGTGTTGCTGCCCCCTGCCCCATGGCAGAGACGTCAGGAAGCCCTGCCCTCGAGGAGCTGGGCCAGTCAAATGATTGGCAGATCTCTTGTCTCAGGAGTGCCACCAAGAGCGATGTCAATTCCTGGGACTGCAACAATCCCCGTGGAAGGTGTTCAGCAACGGAGCCCGGACTGTGAGGTGATTCCTGGGTCTCGCTGCTCCTGGATGCAGATCAGAGGGGCCACAGTGACTGTTGAATGCTGAGATAGTCCAATCCACCATTTTTAAAGGCCAATCTGGCCCCACCTGATCAAGTGTTGTGTGATTAGACATCGAGACACACCTCAAACCAGAATTAGCATTCATAGCCACTACATCAAATGCACAAGTTAATTGGTATATATTTTTTAATTGAGAATGACCATAGATAAACATAAAAATATTCATTCATCCTGTAACAAATTCAAGACATGTTTGTATAAATAAAGCACTCCAAGATCTTCTGGGATTCTCTTAATGAGAGCAAAACTAGATACATAGAACATTACAGCGCAGTACAGGCCCTTCGGCACTCGATGTTGCGCCGACCTGCGAAACCACTCTAAAGCCCATCTACACTATTCCCTTATCGTCCATATGTCTATCCAATGACCATTTGAATGCCCTTAGTGTTGGTGAGTCCACTACTGTTGCAGGCAGGGCATTCCACACCCTTACTACTCTCTGAGTAAAGAACCTACCTCTGACATCTGTCCTATATCTATCTCCCCTCAATTTAAAGCTATGTCCGCTCGTGCTAGACATCACAATCCGAGGAAAAAGGCTCTCACTGTCCACCCTATCCAAACCTCTGATCATCTTGTATGCCTCAATTAAGTCACCTCTTAACCTTCTTCTCTCTAACGAAAACAGCCTCAAGTCCCTCAGCCTTCTCCCATAAGATCTTCCCTCCATACCAGGCAACATTCTGGTAAATCTCCTCTGCACCCTTTCCAATGCTTCCACATCCTTCCTATAATGCGGCGACCAGAATTGCACGCAATACTCCAAATGCAGCCGCACCAGAGTCTTGTACAGCTGCAACATGACCTCATGGCTCCGAAATTCAATCCCTATACCAATAAAAGCTAACACACCGTACGCCTTCTTAACAACCCTCTCAACCTTGGTGGCAACTTTCAGGGATCTATGTACATGGACACCGAGATCTCTCTGCTCATCCACACTGCCAAGAATATTACCATTAGCCCAGTACTCAGTCTTCCTGTTATTCCTTCCAAAATGAATCACCTCACACTTTTCTGCATTAAACTCCATTTGCCACCTCTCAGCCCAGCGCTGCAGCTTATCTATGTCCCTCTGTAACATCCTTCCGCACTGTCCACAACTCCACCGACTTTAGTGTCATCTGGAAATTTACTCACCCATCCTTTTACGCCCTCCTCCAGGTCATTTATAAAAATGACAAACAGCAGTGGCCCCAAAACAGATCCTTGTGGTACACCACGAGTAACTGGACTCCAGTCTGAACATTTCCCATCAACCACCACCCTTTGTCTTCTTCCAGCTAGCCAATTTCTGATCCAAACTGCTAAATCACCCTGAATCCCATGTCTCCGTATTTTCTGCAGTAGCCTACCGTGGGGAACCTTATCAAACGTTTTACTGAAATCCATATACACCACATCAACTGCTTTACCCTCATCCACCTGTTTGGTCACCTTCTCAAAGAACTCAATAAGGTTTGTGAGGCACGACCTAACCTTCACAAAGCCGTGTTGACTATCTCTAATCAAATTATTCCTTTCCAGATGATTATACATCCTATCTCTTATAAACCTTTCCAAGATTTTGCCCACATCAGAAGTAAGGCTCACTGGTCTATAGTTACCGGGGTTGTCTCTACTCCCCTTCTTGAACAAGGGGACAACATTTGCTATACTCCAGTCTTCTGGCACTACTCCTGTAGACAAAGATGACTTAAAGATCAAAGCCAAAGGCCCAGCAATCTCCTCCCTAGCTTCCCAGAGAATCCTAGGATAAATCCCATCCGGCCCAGGGGACTTATCTATTTTCACACTTTCCAGAATTGCTAACACCTCCTCCTTAAGAACCTCAAGCCCTTCTAGTCTAGTAGCCTGAATCTCAGCATTCCCGTCGACAACATTGTCTTTTTCCTGTGTGAATATTCATTTAGCACCTCTCCTATCTCCTCAGACTCCACGCACAACTTCCCACCACTGTCCTTGACTGGCCCTACTCTTACCCTAGTCATTCTTTTATTCCTGAAATATCTATAGAAAGCTTTAGGGTTATCCTTGATCCTACCTGCCAAAGACATCTCATGTCCCCTCCTGGCTCTTCTTAGCTCTCTCTTTAGGTCCTTCCTAGATAACTTGTAACTCTCGAGCGCCCTGACTGAACCTTCGTGTCTCATCTTTCCGGGCACAAAGTTTAAATTTCAATAAATTATGGGATTTTACTCTGAAAGGACTTTGTTGGCCAATTTAGAATACTTATCACATTGCTAGTCATTGGGGCAGCCAAAACCACAACAGCACAGCATGAAGCCAAAACTAATGTGAAACATAATAAGCAAGAGAGAGAGAGAGAGAGAGAGAAGGAGAAGGAAACAAAGAGATATCAGAATAACAAGAACAAGGTATAAATAAGGGGTTGGCAATCTTTTTCTTCCAGATATCCAGAATTCACAGGCGTTTTCTCACATTTCTTCAACAATTCTACAGACGTTTCTTTAAGATGTACATAATAAATGAGGAGTTTTTAATGGAATTTCAAGGTCTGAAAATATATTTTGGGGCCTATTACTGCATGCTGAATACAAAATGAAGTTCTCAAATGTATATTATGACATCAGCATGAAGGTCTATGGGAATTTTTGTGGGAAAACGGGTAGCATCCCTGCCTTGGAGCCAGAAGCTCTGGGTTCAAGTCTCACCCTAGGACTTAGATGGGTTCATAACATGGTCAAACAGGTTGCAAATGCTTCCGACGCACCAATATCAAGCAGTAAGAGTGAGAGGGACTCCCGGTTGACCATGCTTGATGAGGAGCGGTGCCTCTCAAATAATAAGCCTCTGGCGACAGACCAGTGACCTATTCCAGGAAGAATTCACTATGGGAACAGATGAAAGTCTGCCTTGTGCACCACAAGGTGCGGGAAGAAAAACAACAACAAGCTATTGCCAATGGGGATTTACAAAGCACTCCTCACGTACAGAAATAGATCGCAGAGTGCCTTAAAATATAGAGGAAAGAGATAATGTTGGACATGGGCAATAGACACTGGAAAAGGAGGGGGAATTGGTGAGCCCAGAATGGGGAACAGAAAGCATGGTTCCAGACAAAAGTCTTGTGAAGTGTGGTAGCGTGGCCCCTTTGGGGGGGGTGGATTCCACGGACCATGTGACCAGCCAATCACACGGGAGCGTGCAAACTCTGACGCTATCTCCTTTGCTTCGAGGACCCTTTCACAGGTAGAACAAAACTATTCCCAGATTGAGAAGGGGCCAGCAGCTTTATACAATGTGAAAAGATTCCACCAGTATGTCCAGACGGCAGTTTGGCATAGTGACCGACCACAAGCCATTACTGAGCCTTTTAAGGGAAGGCAGGTCCATATTGCCCATAGCCTCGGTGAGGGTGAAACCTACTGCCTTGCTGCTGGCAGCCTACAATTATGTTTTCCAGCACCAACCTGTCACGCAAATTACCAATGCGAATGCATTAAGTCGCCTGTCCCGCCAAAGAGTATCTCACCACCATTAGTACCCCAGGAGATCATACCGGCCTTGAAATATTATCTCTTTCCTCTATATTTTAAGGCACTCTGCGATCTATTTCTGTACGTGAGGAGTGCTTTGTAAATCCCCATTGGCAATAGCTTGTTCCTCTGTTTAAGAAGGGCAGCAAGGATAATCCCGGGAACTACAGGCCGGTGAGCCTTACTTCAGTGGTAGGGAAATTACTGGAGAGAATTCTTCGAGACAGGATCTACTCCCATTTGGAAGCAAATGGACGTATTAGTGAGAGGCAGCACGGTTTTGTGAAGGGGAGGTCGTGTCTCACTAACTTGATAGAGTTTTTCGAGGAGGTCACTTAGATGATTGATGCAGGTAGGGCAGTGGATGTTGTCTATATGGACTTCAGTAAGGCCTTTGACAAGGTCCCTCATGGTAGACTAGTACAAAAGGTGAAGTCACACGGGATCAGGGGTGAGCTGGAAAGGTGGATACAGAACTGGCTAGGCCATAGAAGGCAGAGAGTAGCAATGGAAGGATGCTTTTCTCATTGGAGGGCTGTGACCAGTGGTGTTCCACAGGGATCAGTGCTGGGACCTTTGCTCTTTGTAGTATATATAAATGATTTGGAGGAAAATGTAACTGGTCTGATTAGTAAGTTTGCAGACGACACAAAGGTTGGTGGAATTGCGGATAGCGATGAGGACTGTCGGAGGATACAGCAGGATTTAGATTGTTTGGAGACTTGGGCGGAGAGATGGCAGATGGAGTTTAATCCGGACAAATGTGAGGTAATGCATTTTGGAAGGTCTAATGCAGGTAGGGAATATACAGTGAATGGTAGAACCCTCAAGAGTATTGAAAGTCAAAGAGATCTAGGAGTACAGGTTCACAGGTCATTGAAAGGGGCAACACAGGTGGAGAAGGTAGTCAAGAAGGCATACGGCATGCTTGCCTTCATTGGCCAGGGCATTGAGTATAAGAATTGGCAAGTCATGTTGCAGCTGTATAGAACCTTAGTTAGGCCACACTTGGAGTATAGTGTTCAATTCTGGTCGCCACACTACCAGAAGGATGTGGAGGCTTTAGAGAGGGTGCAGAAGAGATTTACCAGAATGTTGCCTGGTATGGAGGGCATTAGCTATGAGGAGCGGTTGAATAAACTCGGTTTGTTCTCACTGGAACGAAGGAGGTTGAGGGGAGACCTGATAGAGGTATACAAAATTATGAGGGGCATAGACAGAGTGGATAGTCAGAGGCTTTTTCCCAGGGTAGAGGGGTCAATTACTAGGGGGCATAGGTTTAAGGTGAGAGGGGCAAGGTTTAGAGTAGATGTACGAGGCAAGTTTTTTACGCAGAGGGTAGTGGGTGCCTGGAACTCGCTACCGGAGGAGGTGGTGGAAGCAGGGACGATGGTGACATTTAAGGGGCATCTTGACAAATACATGAATAGGATGGGAATAGAGGGATAAGGACCCAGGAAGTGTAGAAGATTGTAGTTTAGTCGGGCAGCATGGTCAGCACGGGCTTGGAGGGCCGAAGGGCCTGTTCCTGTGCTGTACATTTCTTTGTTCTTTGTTCTTTGAACTTCCTAAATACTTTGCCAGTGTCTGCTGGACACATTCAAAATTGGAATCAAAGAGACCCAATGCTCTAGAAGATGAAAAGAATGATACAGACAGAATGGCGCAATGAGAAGTCTGAGCAACTGAGGCCCTACTTCACTCATCAGGATGAGTTGCCATGTGAGGATGTCGTGATCCTGTGGAGATCATGAGTAGTTGTTCCAGCTCCTGCCAGGGGGTCCCTCCTACAGGAGCTGCATAGTGCCCACCCAGGATTTATAAAAGATGAAGATGCTGGCAAGCACCTACCTCTGGTGGCTAGGCACGGATGGGTAAGCAGTTGAAGAATTGGTGCAACAGTGGCAACCTTGCCAAATGCAACAGACCTTGTTGCCACCCACCACTCTCACAATGCTTCTGGTGTTGGTGATGTATTGAAGTTTGTAACTCATTGACAAACATTTAATGCTTTGGAAATGTAAGCAATTTAAAAATATGAATATTTGTAGCTTGATGCTAAATAAGTTGCACAGGAAGATGTGATAAATGCCAAACACAAGTACTGTGCCTTGTTTTCAACGTTTGAGATATTTTGGTTGGGCACTGTTTGCTCGTGCCTGCAATTTGAAGATAAAGAGACGTTTCTAATCCATCAATGGCTCAGAAAGTATTCAACAAGTTTAACCTGCTGTCAGCACAAGTTACCTTGGTGACTGTGTGCATCTTTCCCATTATAATAGTAACCATAGTAATGAACTTTGTTACTAATGTATTCTTCATTCCATCTCAACCTCCATGGGCAACTAACTTTTTGGCAAGCATGAAAGCAAAGAATAGGATGGAAACCAACCGTATGAGTAAGTGCATGCCTTCAATAAAACTGCTCGTGGCCAGCAAGATGAAGTGCTGACAAAAAAAATCAAGTAATACATTTTAGTTGGGATGGCTTGGGGTGCATGGTAAACATAGTGAGGAAGAGGAACAGGAAACAGAACAAAATGAAAACCCGAAAGGAAGTAAAGGAAAATTCAGAATGGTTTATTTATCAACAGGAATTACAGCCAGGTCCTTTGAATGATCATAATGAGTAGGTCATAATGCCACACGTCTGTACAGAGGCAGATAGATGTTTTGCTGGCGGGCATTTGTGCTTGCTACATTCAGGGAGAGAGATGCATCCAAGCTGATGGTAGTACACTGGCCTAATTCTAATTTATGCAGTGGCATTTTCAATTAATGAGGTTACCTATTTAATAGGAATAAGAAGTCCCCTGTCCTTACCTCATCCGGCCTACAGGTGACTCCAGACCCACAGCACTGTGGTTGACTTAAATGCCCTTTGAAATGGTCTAGTAAGCTACTCAGTTGTATCAAGCCACTCCAAAATCTAACAGGATCAAAACCAGATGGACCACGTGACATCGACCTAGATAGACAATGGAATCAACAATAACAAACCCAGCGCTGTCCGATGTGTTGGGTAGGCTGGGTTGATGTGAACTGAGTTGATGCAGTTTAGCGAGAGACAGACCTCCAACACTTGATAAGATGCAACACAATTTTATTTAACATCTAAACTATTATACATGTTCAACTGTGGGTTGACACTATGCTGACTTGACTGGAGGTCTGATACTAGCCTAACCAGACTTACTAGCTACCACATGGTGTTTGCACTGGCCTGCTCACTAACTCTGACTGTCACAGAGACTGGGTCCCGAGCGAGTGGGAAAACTGGTGCCCTCTGGCTTTATAGTGGTCCATGTCCTGTCTGGTGACTGGCTGCTCTGTTCTGTGTGCTTACTGGTCATCCTGTGTGTCAGTCACTGCCTGTCTGCACTCCATTGTATACATAGATGTATATTATGACATCTCCCCCCCCCCCCACCTTTTTTGTTGTTGTTCTGTACGGAGTGTGTTGAGATAATAAATATTAAGGTGCAATTTAATGGATGTGTATATGTGCGTGACTATATACAGAATATGCTAAAATGACCTTATGTACACAGGAAGGTGTTGCAAGTGCAGATATAGGGCAGATGAAACGGTAACAACGATATTTACAGAGGTCAAAACGATAAGGTAACACAGTTGTGCAAAAGTTCAGTCGATAAGTTTAGTCTCTGCGGCGGGCGACGAATTCTGGTTGACCGAACGAGCACTTGGCTCTGTTGAGTCGGAGGCCATGCTCATGGATTCTGCGGAATACCTGCTTGAGGCGATCAATGTGTTCTTGAGGAGTTGTGGACCAGATTATGACATCGTCAACATACACGCGCACCCCCTCGATACCCTCCATCATCTGTTCCATGATGTGGTGAAATCCCACTGAGGCAGAGGTGATGCCAAAAGGCATCCGGTTGTAGCAGTAGTGACCGAACGGGGTATTGAATGTGCACAGCTTGCGACTGGATGCATCCAGCTGTATTTGCCAGAACCCCTTGGAGGCATCCAGCTTCGTAAAGAGTTTGGCATGAGCCATCTCGCTGGTCAACTCCTCTCATTTTGGTATCGGGTAATGTTCCCTCATGATGTCGCAGTTTAAATCCTTGGGGTCGATGCAGATTCTAAGTTCCCCTGACGGCTTCTTGACGCAGACCATGGAGCTGACCCAGTCCGTGGGTTCTGTGACCTTTGATATGATGCCCTGGTCCTGGAGGTCCTGTAACTGCTGCTTGAGGCGGTCCTTGAGGGGTGCCGGCACCCGACGTGGTGCGTGGATCACAAGGGCGGCGTTCTGTTTGAGCAGGATTTTGTATCGGTATGGGAGTGTGCCCATTCCGTCGAACACGCTGTGGTACTGCGTGATGATGTCATCAATTTCAGCCTGGAAGTTCTCATCAGGTGAGGCCGTCGCCTGTGAGGATGACATGGTGTGGACTCGCTGAACCAAGTTCAGGAGTTTGCAGGCCCGAGCACCGAGCAGGGATGCTCTGTCAGGGCCCACAATCTCAAATCACAGTGTCACTTTAAATGACTTATTGGAAACTCCGAGTTGGCATGAGCCACTGGCAGCTATGGCATTGCCATTGTAGTCAAGGAGCTGGCAGGCCGGTGGAAGAATGATTGGTCTGACGCGGATGGTGTCGAGATCGGAGTTGGAGATGAGGTTCGTCGATGCGCCGGTGTCCAGTTTGAACCGGATGCGAGCCTTGTTGACTGTGAGGACAGCACACCACTCGTCGTCGGGATCCACGCTGAGGATCGGGAGGTGCTCAGCTGTCTTGGAGAAAGGCAGCGCATGCTTCGTAATGATGCCCACCCGGTATGGAGATTTGAGGCACGCAGCATCAGGATCTGTTGGGCTGTCGGGGTCGGAGTCTGGCATGGCCTGCTGTATTGAATGGACGCTTCTGCGCCGCGGCTAGGATCGCTGGATGCTGGGCAGTGGAGCAGATCTGCAAAGGGCTGCGTAGTGGCCAAGCTTGCCACACTGTAGTGACCGCCGTGATTTTGCCGGACATTGCCGCTTTAAATGGGCGGAGCCACAATTCGGTCACGTCATAACGCCAACGTCAGCGCGTTCCATGCGCCATCGCGCATGCGCAGTGTGGTCGAACGACGTATGCACCTGCGCAGTCTGGTCGTCGGTCTCGCCGTCCCCTCGGTCGTGGCGCGCATGCGCAGGGCCCGGGAAAAGTGCGCGGAATGGCCACTCTCGTCGATACTTAGGCCCTGCATTGGTGCGATGACCTGCACCCGTTCTGCCTCGTGGGAGGTTAGCTTTGCCGTTTCTGCCGCCCTGATGTGGGAGTACCGATTGTTAGCATGTTCGTGGAGAACGCACGTTTCGATGGCGATGGTGAGGGTGAGCTGCTTAACTTTCAGGAGCTGCTGGCGAAGGGAATCGGAGTGGACCCCGAAAACAATCTGATCCCGGATCATGGAATCAGTGGTCGAGTCATAGTTACATGACTGCGCTAGGATGCTGCGATGGGTCAGAAAGGATTGAAAAGGTTCATACTTACCCTGAAGCTTCTGCTAGAAGATGTACCGTTCAAAGCTCTCATT
This sequence comes from Scyliorhinus torazame, assembly GCF_047496885.1. Taxonomy (NCBI): domain Eukaryota; kingdom Metazoa; phylum Chordata; class Chondrichthyes; order Carcharhiniformes; family Scyliorhinidae; genus Scyliorhinus; species Scyliorhinus torazame. Next base: position 257,201,787 of record NC_092713.1, read on the forward strand.
CACCTCAATGTCGCAGTGGCTGTTGAACTTCAGTAGGACTGTTTTAAATTTCGTCTTGTCTTCGCCTTCAGCGAATGTAAGGGAGTTATAGATGTGGATGGCGTGGTCCCCGGCTATGGGGAGGAATAGTGCGATCTTCCTGGCGTCTGATGCGGCCTCGAGGTCGGTGGCTTCTAGATAGAGTTAGAACTTTTATTTGAAGATCTTCCAATTTGCACCGAGGTTGCCGGCGATGCGGAGCTGCGGAGGAGGGCGGACGTTTTCCATGTCACCGGATGGCTGTTTGCTGGTCAACGCTGATTCACTCAAGGTAGGTCCGTCAATTATCAGCATCACTCACTGGTACCATGATGTGTTGGGTAGGCTGGATCGATGTGGACTGCACTTGATGCAGTGTCGCGAGAGACAGACCTCCAACACTTGATAAGATGCAACACGATTTTATTTAACATCTAAACTATTATACATATTCAACTGTGGGTTGACACTATGCTGACTTGACTGGAGATCTGATACTAGCCTAACCAGACTTACTAGCTACCACATGGTGTTTGCACTGCCAGCTCACTAACTCTAACTGTCTCAGGGGCTGGGTCCTGAGAGAGCGGGAAAACCGGTGCCCTCTGGCTTTATAGTGGTTGTGTCCTGTCTGGTGATTGGCTGCTCTGTTCTGTGTGCTTACTGGTCATCCTGTGTGTCAGTCACTGCCTGTCTGCACTCCATTGTGTACATAAATGTATATTAGGACACTGTCGACTCATGAACATTTCTCCTTACGGACATCTGGGGGCTTGTGCCAAAATTGGGAGAGCTGTTTCACAGACTGATCAAGTAACAGCCTGACATAGTCATACTCACAGAACCATACCTGTCAGACAATGGGTGAAATTTTCCATTCTGGGACCAAGTTCTGTGGCGGGGTCAGGTTTTCCCGTCATGGAAGCTGGCGGGAATTTGTGCTGTCTAGACAATGCAGGCCTAATTAATCATGCAGTAGGGGGTTTCCCATCATTCTGTGCGGCGGGGTGGGATGGATGTCATGTGCCCCACTGTCATTTCCAGGTGCCATATTAAAATAATAATCTTTATTGTCACAAGTAGGCTTACATTAACACTGCCATGAAGTTACTGTGAAAAGCGCCTAGTTGCCACACTCCGGCGCCTGTTCGAGTACACAGAGGGAGAATTCAGAATGTCCAAATTACCTAACAGCACGTCTTTCGGGACTTGTGGGAGGAAATCGGAGCACCCAGAGGAAACCCATGCAGACAGGGGGCGAACGCGCAGACTCCGCGCAGACAGTGGCCCAAGTCGGGAAAGGAACCAGGAACCCTGGAGCTGTGAAGCAACTGTGCTACCCACTGTGCTACTGTGCCACCCTTTAAAAGGTACCCAGATAGCTTGCCTCTGTGAGCCTTATGCTTATATCTGCATATTTCACCATTCTGGAGGATGTTGTCTCAGAGCCCTTAAGGATTGTGTAGCAAACACCTGGCACATGATCCTGCAGGTTATTTGTAATCCTGGAAACACGAGAAAGACACATGAAGCCCAATAGTTATCAATTGCATCCTCTCTCTTTGTGCATGAAATGTTATGGCAGAACAGGAGAGAGAGGGAGAAGATGGGTGGGGGCCGCGCTGACTGGAAAATGCTTGGAAGACCATCTCGGAAAACTGAATTTATTTAATTCTGTAATTGCAAAGCAATAGGCCCTGTTAAGAGGCTTGTATTCAGGGGCGCTTTGAGTTTTAAATTGTTTTTCGAGTTGACATTTCTTTTTTAAGCTGTTCTGCAGTTACTGTTACATTTTGCTGATTAGAGCACATGCAGATTTGTACAGTGGGAAATGTTTTGTATTTAGTGCCTACGGGGAACATACACTTGCTGATTTCGTACACACTATAGCAAAAGTTGAAGCTGGTGGAAGGAACAGGTGCACACGATCCAGGGGTTGGCATGGTGATGCCGCGAGCAGTTGCCCCCCCCGCCCTCCCTTGGCAGCCCACCCCTGCGGAGAGTCCCTCAACCACACCAAGCACTGGGAGGGCAAGCGCAGTGCCCCCGTGTTCTTTGCCTGTGAGCAAAGATGGCTAGTCAACTCCTTGGCTCCCCACAGAAGCTCTTCCGCCAGGTTCATATTTTTGAAAAGGAGTACTAATTGGCGCCAGCGTGACCACTTGCTGGGGAGGACTTGATGAATGACGGGAGACCGTTGGATATGAGGTGGCCCTCATTAATTGTATGGAAATAAGCTTCACACTACAGCGAAATCCCGATTTCGAGTACGGGAGCGGGCTGGTTGAATCGTAAACTGCTTGCCGCCTGGCGCAGTTCTCGTTTTTGGCCTCTCCTGCTATTTACCGGCCTAGTTTCGCTCAAGCGAGAGTGCAACAAGGCCGGAGAATCTTGTCCTTGATGGAATTTGGCAAAGTTACTGTCTCAACTAACTCTGGAAGTAAACACCATGGCCTTGACAACATTTCTGTGCAGTTTCTCTTGCTCTCTGATCTAAAGCTCTCATTTTTAACCTTGTATCTATGTTGCCTCAGTCGAGCCCCTCAGCTACTGGAGACGGTCTATATCTTTCTATAGTTTTAAACCCCTCTGTGGTATCACCACATACATTGTGATGAAAAAAGTCCTGCTTTGAATTTACATTTCCTCATGCCAAGCAGGATCCTGGTGAATTTGCATTGCGCCATCTCTAAAGCCGCAATAGCTTTTTTAAAATGTGAAGCTCAATACTGCACAGACTGCTCTCATGCATTAAGTTTATAATCAAATTGATAATTAGTTCTGTAATGATATGTATATTGACTGGGATGTAAAGAGTTAACATGTAAAGAGATAAGATGGTCAGGCATAGAGAGCAGTTGTACACTTGAGAGTTCTGTAAGTTAGAGATAGCATAGTTTTACACAATAACCTTCTACTTTAGGAAAGTGAACGAATCTTCGTTAGTGATGCACTATCAATTACCACAAAGACGAGAGTAGTGGAATAATCGAGGCTTTATTGAGCAAAGATGTTGTGCCTCCTGTAGCTGCAACCAGAATGGCTGCAGCACCGGCGAGCACACACATTTATACTCCGCCTACTGGGCGGAGCCAGCAGGCAGGGATTTACCCATGTACCTCTATTATATGGCCTTACCGTAATACTACTTAGTGGTGACTACCACATTCACCTCCTGTTAAAAAAGAGAGTCCGGTGGGGGTGGTGGAAAAACATTACAAGTTCAGTCTGTCGGGGGCCTTGACCCTCTGCGATCGCCTCAGTCCTGGTGGTGATGTGGACGCCGACTTGGTCACCTGAGACTCTGGGAATGTGCTGTCCTCATCTTCGTCACCTCTGAGTGGAACCAGTGGGAGGACGGATCCTACTGGGGCGGGGGCAGCGGTGAGGGTCGCTGGAGGGAGGGCGAGTGGTGCAAGGGTGAATGAGGCAGCCGGGGGGGGGGGGGGGGGGCGGTGTCAGGTCGGGGGCCATGGGTGGGGATCCAGCGGGTGCCAGGTCCCGGAGGGAGACTGTGTCCTGGCACCCGTCGGGGTGTGCCACGTAGGCGTACTGCGGGTTTCCGTGTAGGAGGTGGACTCTTTTGACCAAGGGGTCCAACTTATGGGTCCGCACATGGTTCCGGAGGAGGACGGGTCCCGGAACTGTCAGCCATGTTGGAGCGAGACCCCGGAGATGGACTTCCGAGGGAAGGCAAATACACGTTCGTGAGGGGTCTTGTTAGTCGCGGTGCAGAGGAGCACGTCGGGGAGGACCTCCTGCCAGCGGGAGACCGGGCGATTTTTAGACCGCAGGGCCATCAGGACGTCCTTCCAGACCGTCCCATTCTCCCTCTCCACCTGCCCGTTTCCCCAGGGGTTGTAGCTGGTCGTCGTGATCGAGGCCATGCCCTTGCTGAGCAGGAACTGACGCAGCTCATCACTCATAAAAGAGGATCCCCGATCACTGTGGATATAGGTGGGGAAACCGAACAGAGTGAAGATACTGTGGAGGGCTTTAATGACCGTAGCAGAAGTCATATCGGGGCATGGGATGGCGAAAGGGAACCGGGAGTACTCGTCAATCACGTTCAGAAAGTACGTGTTGCGGTCAGTGGAGGGGAGGGGTCCTTTGAAGTCCACGCTGAGGCGTTCAAAAGGGCGGGAGGCCTTCACCAGGTGCGCTCGATCTGGCCGGTAGAAGTGCGGCTTGCACACTGTGCAGACCTGGCAGTCTCTGGTGACGGTCCTGACCTCCTCGATGGAGTAGGGCAGGTTGCGGGCCTTGACGAAATGGAAGAACCGGGTGACCCCGGTGGCAGAGGTCATAGTGGCGAGCCCGGAGTCTGTCCACTCGTGCGCTGGCACATGTATCACGGGATAGGGCATCAGGGGGCTCGTTGAGCTTCCCCGGGCGATACAAAATCTCGTAATTATAGGTGGAGAGCTCGATCCTCCACCTCAAGATCTTGGCGTTTTTGATCTTGCCCCGCTGTGTGTTATTGAACATGAAGGCAACCGACCGTTGATCAGTGAGGAGAGTGAATCTCCTGCCAGCCAGGTAATGCCTCCAATGTCTCACAGCTTCCACAATGGCTTGGGCCTCCTTTTCGACAGAGGAGTGCCGAATTTCGGAGGCATGGAGGTTGCGGGAGAAGATGGCCACGGGCCTGCCGCCTGGTTGAGGGTGGTGGCCAGAGCTACTTCCGATGCATCGCTCTCCACCTGGAACTCACATTTGACAGGTCCTCCAGGTGGAGTCCGGTGGTTCCTCACCTCTGCGGCATCAGCCAGCCACCACATTGGTGACCGCTCTGTCCTCGGCCACATCGGTCACCTCCAGGGCCTGTTCCTCAAAGGAGGTGAGGATTCTTCAGTCCAGCTCCCAGCGATTGTGGGAGAGCTTTTCCTGAGGAGACATAGAGAGGGCGTCGGTGTGTGTGTGTGGCCGGGGGGGGGGGGGTGCATTCCCCTTTTACGGAACTGGAGGCCAGTCCTCCTGATCACACTCCCGGCGCTCACAGCCGCAGCCACCTCATCCCAAGCAGCACTGGCTGCCCTATGGCTGACCCTTTGGGAACCTCGGGGGAACAGGACATCTCTCCTGGCCTCCAATACATGTGTAGGAGTCTCCCCAGATCCGCAGCCCCAAATCTTGGGGCCGGTCTCCTGGCGCCCTGGCTGCGAGCTGTCTGGGGTTGGCTTCTCGACCTTGTTAGGGAGGGGCTGGCGCGCGCGGTGTCGGCGAATCGGCTGGCGAGCCTTCATTTGCGGTGAGAAGTCCGTGGGGCCTCGTTAAGTGGACTGATTAATGTTGAATCATGTTGCCGGCCTCGTTGGGCTGAGCGTCGGGAAGCTCGAGGCAGTTATCGCTCGCTACCCCATTTCGAAGTCTTCCCGGAGAATCGTGCCCCAAGATTAGATTGGTCAGGTCGCTGAATGAGACAGGTGAATGAAGGCTTTGTGAAGAGGGCAGGTTATGCGACCTGGACTATTATATTGTGTGGGGGATAAATATCAACATGGAGTAGTTGGGCCAGATAGCCTGTTTCTGTAATAATTTCAATCTATTTCTACATATTTGCTGAGTGCAAATTTTCTTAAAATATTGATAATAAACTTCCATTTTAAAACAACAGCAGCCAGCAAGCCTGAACTAAAGGATTCCCGAACTTCAATCTCTTGGACAGCATGTACCTTAAACAAGAGCAATTAGAAACTTCTTAAAATATGTTGCTTTTGATTATAAAATAAATTGAATCAATTGTTGAAAATTTAAATTTAAACATTTGAAATTCATGCTTCCTCATCTCACTTCCAATTCTTTCCTCTCTTTGCATTTGGAGAATCTTCAGAAATCAGTTTTGTAGTTGCAGTGACCTCTTTCTCCCCCAAATACACACACAACTTTAATTAGTCTCAAGAGTATCTATGAATACAAAAGTGGTCTGCAGTAACTGTAAGTTTATTTTGATTTAGATTCAAAAGACATTAAAATAAGACAATATGTTATGCAAAATAAAGTAACTCTTGCTAATTAAGCAGAAAATATGTTTACATGTTTAAAGGAGCTTGATAATTCTGTGAACAAATTAAGTTTGATGTAAGAAATGCTTTAAAAATGCTGATAAGCCAATAACAAGGGCGGCACGGTGGCACAGTGGTTAGCACTGCTTCTTCACGGTGTCAGGGACCCGGGTTCAATTCCAGCCTCGGGTGACTGTTTGTGTGGAGTTTGCACATTCTCCCTGTGTCTACGTGGGTTTCCTCCCGGTGCTCCGGTTTCCTTCCACAGTCCAAAGATTGCAGGTTAGGAGGATAGGCCATGCGAAATTGCCCCTTAGTGTCCATAAAAGATTAGGTGGGGTTACTGGGTTACAGAAATAGGGTGGGGGCCTGACCCTAGATCGGGTGCTCTTTCTAAGGGTCGGTGCAAGCTCGATGGACCGAATGGCCTCTTTCTGCACTGTAGGTATTCTTTTTTTAAAAAAAAATATTTTATTGAGGCATTTATAATTTTAACATTTTAACATATCAACATTCTATATAGTAGAGCGGTCCGACACACGCAAAATCCCCACAGTAACTTACCCAACTTCCCCTCGCCCAACTCCTAGCTACCCATATATTAGATTCCCTGCTCTTATTGTCCACTTCCATGCCTCCCCTTCCCCCCCGCCCCCACCATTTCCCTCCCCCCTTCTGCTGATGGTCAGTTTTCCTTAAAGAAGTCGATGAACAGCTGCCACCTCCCAGCGAACCCTTGTAATGAACCCCTTAAGGCAAACTTAATCTTCTCTAGCCTGAGAAACCCTGCCATGTCACTGACCCACCCCCTGACTTTGGAGGCCCCGAATCCCTCCATCCCAGCAAAATCCGTCTCCGGGCCTCCAGGGAGGCAAAGCCCAAAACATCAGCCTTTCTCCCCCCCCTCTGGGCTCCTGGATCTTCCGACATTCCAAATATTGCCACCTCTGGACTCAGAGTCACCCTCCCATCTAGGACCTCTGACATGACATCTGAGAATTCCTGCCAAAATCCCCTCAGCTTCAGACACGCCCAAAACATATGTACATGATTCGCCGGACTTCCCTCACACAATCCACATCTGTCCTCCACCTCCTCAAAAAACCTACTCATCCGGGCCACAGTCATATCAGCCCTGTGGACCACCATGAACTGGATCAGGCTGAGCCTGGCACATGACGAGGATGAATTAACTCTTTTCAGGGCCTTCTCCCATAGCCCGACTTCCAACTCCCCCCCCCAACTTGTCCTCCCACTTCCTCTTTAACTCCCCGATTGGGACCCCTTCCCACTCCATCAATTCCTGATATATTTCCGAGACCCTCTCCTTCACAAGCCCTTTTTTGACTTCACCTTATCCTGTAGTCCCCTTAGAGGGAGGCGAGGGAAGTTTGGAATCTGCCTCCAGACAAAGTCCCATACCTGCAGGTACCAAAATCTGGTCCCACCCGGTAACTCAAACTCCTCATAGCTCCTTCAGGCTCGGGAACCCCTCCTCAATGAAGAGATCCCCAAATCTATCAATCCTTGCCCGCTGCCACCTCCTAAAGCCCCCACCCAGCCCCCCCGGAGTGAACCAGAGATTGCCACAGATCGATGACCACACCGACGCCCCCTCCAGTCTCATATGCTGCCTCCATTGCCCCCACACTCTCAGGGCTGCCACTACCACTGGGCTTGTGGAGTACCGAGCCGGTGAGAACGGCAGAGGTGCCACTAACAGAGCCTCCAGACTCGTGCCCTTACAAAATGCCGCCTCTACCCGCTCCCACACCGCCCCCTCCCCCACTACCCATTTCCTAACCATCGAAATATTAGCCGCCCAGTAGTAATTGATAAAGTTCGGAAGGGCCAAGCCTCCCTCCCCGTGCCCCCAATCAAGAACGACCTTCTTCACCCTCGGGGCTTTCCCAGCCCATATAAAACCGAGATCGCCACGTTCATCTTCCAAAGAAATGCCTTGGGGATTTAGATTGGGAGACACTGAAACACAAACAGCAATCTCGCGATGACTGTCATCTTCACAGTCTGTACCCTCCCCGCCAATGACCGTGGGAGCACTTCCCACCTACCGAAGTCCCCTTTCATTTGCTCAATCACCCTGTCCAAATTTAGTTTATGAAGCGGATCCCAGTCCCTTGCCACCTGAATCCCCAGGAACCTAAAACTCCTTCCCACCACTTTGAACGGCATCTCCCTCAGTCTCCTCTCCTGCACCCTTGCCTGGATCGCGAAGACCTCGCTCTTGCTCATGTTTAGTTTGTAGCCTGAGAACCGGCCAAATTCCTCCAGTATTCCATAATTCCAGCAATCCCCCCCAACTGGTCTGTTATATACAGGAACAAATCGTCCGCATAGAGCGAGACCCTATGCTCCACCCCCCTCTCACTATCCCCCGCCAAATGTTGGATGCCCTCAGTGCCATTGCCAAAGGCTCTAAGGCCAGGGCAAACAGTAGTGGGAAGAGTGGGCACCCCTGCCTTGTCCCCCTGCACAGACTAAAATACTCTGACCAGACCCAGTTGGTCCTTACATTTGCCACTGGTGCCTGATATAGCAACCGGACCCAATACACAAATCCTTCCCCGAAGCCAAACCTTCCCAGGACATCCCACAGGTACCACCACTCCACCCGTTCAAAGGCCTTCTCTGCATCCATTGCCACTCCCACCTCGACCTCGCGCCCCTCCGCAGGCATCATTAACACATTTAGGAGGCGTCTAATTTTGAACGTCAGGTGTCGTCCCTCCACCAATCCTGTCTGGTCCTCCCCTATTACCTCCGGGACACAATCCTCTATGCGCATGGCCAAGATCTTTGCCAACAATTTAGCATCCAAATTCAACAGGGAGATCGGTCTATTCGACCCACAACTCTCCGGATCCTTATCCCATTTCAAAATGAGGGAGATCGATGCCTGTGATAACATTGGGGAGCACTCCCAGCTCCTTGGACTCATTAAAAGCCTTTACCAGGAGCGGCCCTAGCAACCTGGAAAAATTTTCATCGAACTCAACCGGGTATCCGTCAGATCCTGGGGCCTTACCCGATTGCATCGCCCCCAACCCGTCTATAACCTCTCCAAGCCCAATTGGGGCTCCCAATCCCTCCACCAACTCCTCATCTATCCTCGGGAACTCCAGCACCCCCAGGAATCGCTTCATACCCTCCTCCCCAGCTGGGGGTTCCGATTTATATAATTTACTGTAAAACTCCCGAAACACAAGATTCACCCCCGCCGGTTCCAAAACCAACTTCCCCCCTGTATCTTTTACTTTCCCAATCTCTCTCGCCGCCTCCTGTTTCCTCAGCTGGTGTGCCAACATCCTGCAGGCTTTTTCCCCATATTCATACACTGCCTCCTTTATCCTCCTCAGCTGTCCCTCTGCCTTACCTGTGGATAGGTGACCAAATCCAGCTGCAATCTCTAACGCTTCTTCAGAAGCCCGTCATCCAGAGACTCCGCATACCTCCTGTCCACCTGTAAAACTTCCCCTACCAGCCTGTCCAACTCCGCCCGCTCAGTCTTCTCCTTATGTGCCCGAATTGAGATGAGTTCCCCCCTCATATCCGCCTTCAAATTATTTTTAAAAAGCAACGGAGTTATGCTTGCATGCATTGATTTAGTTATATCTTACTCTCTGATCTTGTTTTACTTGAAATCTACATTTGATCTTGACTGACGGAAAGTTGAGTACGATATATATACATTCAAGGAACTTTTGGCACTTATTACGACTTGATCGTTGATAATAATAAAAATGTCATAATATTTCAGGATTACAAAGTTCAGCATTCAGACATTAAAATGGAAACAATTGGCCCCAAACTGTGGTGCTTTAAAACATGTGGTACCTGATCATCTTCATTTGGAAGCAAGTCATTAGATTAATCTCAGATTACAAATTTCATGCTGTAAAATGACATTAGAGTTGTCAATAGAATCCAGCTCCGATTTGAAATAATTCCCAGTTGATTACAACCTGACGGCAGCATTCGTGTCGCCACATTATCCACATGGATCCAGAATCCATTTGAACCATTCAAGTACTCTCCAGTTACATGTTATTGATTGTGCTGAGCACTAGCTTTTAGCCTTTCTGTCCATCATTTTCAGAACTAATTGGATTGTACAATATTACCGCTGCCTGTTGAAAGCAGTAGCTTAATTAGTAAAAGAGCTGCTAGTGCTTAGTCAATACCAGGTCAAGCAGTGATGCACAATCAATTACTCTCGAGACAAGGTGAGTCATAATAGGCTTTAATCAGCTAGAACTGTACCCAGCAGCTTCGACACAGAAAGTGAAGGCTGCTGGGACGGCATTATACCCCGCCTCTCAGGGCGGAGCTATGTACGTTAGCCAATGGTAGACTCCTAGGTCTAGCCAATGGTCATCCACTTCTCAGGTACTGCAATACCTGGTATTACCACATTCACCTCCTGTTAAAAAGAACTCAGCGGGGTGATGGCCAGCGTTACTGTCGTCTTTTGCATGGTAGGACCACGTATGGGGGTACCGTGATGTCGAGGGTAACAGAAAAAGTGTTTATGGTGCAGCAAACAGACGATCGGGTGGCCTGGTCGTCCTTCTAGAGCATCTGGGCTTTGGCATTGATCCTGGTGGGGCCCCGGCGGTTGCGGTTCCGGAATGTGGTGTCTTCCTCCCAGGCAGCTTTGTCATCCCTAGACGGCGCTGTTGGGGTGAAAAGTGGGCAGGGGGAGGGGCGCCTGTAGGGGGCGTCGGTGCCTGTTCGGCGCTGGGTAGGGGCGGCGGCAGTACTCACCCTCCGGTCAGGTGCTGCGGGAAAGTCTGGGGGGCTGCCGCGACGGGGTGCCACGCAGCCCAGGGGGGCGCCGTGCGTCCGGGTGCAAAAGCCAGTGCGTTTTTATACACAACGTCCATGGACCCCGCCAGGGCCCGTGCCTCAGTGAGGCCCAGTGTGTCCATTTCAAGGAGCCTTCGGCGGATGTCGGGGGAAGTCATACCTGCCACGAAAGCATCCCAAATTAAAAGTTCCGCGTGCTCGTTCCCCGTAACTGGTGGGCAGCCACAGTTGCTGTCCAGCACTTCCAGTGTTTCTTCAGGGCTTTGCCTTCTAGTTGCCAGCAAGTGACGGGCGTAGACCTGGTTCACAGGACGGATGTAATGTCCTTCTAGCAGCTTGCTAGCTGCAGCATAGTTTGCCGCCTCTTCGATCAGAGGGTAGATCCCAGGGCTGACCCGCAAGCGTAGAAGGTGCATTTTCTGCCTTTCCGTGGGGGTGTCGAGGTAGCCCTTAAAACACGCCAGCCAATGCTTGAAAATAGCAGCGGAGTTGTCTGCGTGGGGGCTGAGCTGAAGGCACTCCGGCTTGATGCAGAGATCCATCCTTTCAGAAGTAATAGCTGATTAAATTGATGCACAATCAATTATTCTCGAGACAAGGTGAGTCATAACTAATAGGCTTTAATCAGCTAGAACTGGACCCAGCAGCTTCGATACAGAAAGTGAAGGCTGCTGGGATGGCATTGGTTCTTATACCCCGCCTCTCAGGGTGGAGCTATGTACGTTAGCCAATGGTAGGCTCCTAGGTCTAGCCGATGGTCATCCACCTCTCAGGTACTGCAATACCTGGTATTACCACAAGCAGTAATCCTTCAGAGCCTCTAATTCACAAGGGCCATGCAGCCAAAAAAGGAGTTACAGTCATTTCATGTTGTTTCCTAATTCCATATACTTCTTGTAAAAGGTGAAAATAATGCATTGTGTAATCATTCACATTGTTTTCATTCAGATACACACTCTATGCACAGTAGATCAGCAACATAAGGGCCCAGCACAAATTCTTCCATCATATCACCAAAGTGCTGAAACATGAAGGAGCCTTGCTTCACATATAGAAAATTGAAAAGGTGGAAGGTCAAATGTAGGTGGCTACCAAGAAGAAGACTTGTGTTTCTGTCGCAACTTTATGACCTCAGCACATTTACTCTAGAAAGACAACAATATTCTTGGTCATCGTGGTTTTATCTGGAATTTGTTAGCTTCTTACTCGATAAGAGATCTTGCCGGAGAAGGTTGAGAAGGATAAGGAGGGATAGTTTACCACAGTCAAGGTTACTTAGCATGCCATTTGGGACTTGGATAAAAGCCATTTCGGTACAGTAGCAGAAGTGAAAATCTGGTTGGAGTAATTCAAATCCAGAGGTCCGGGAAGATGTGCACAAAGGCGAGGCGGGGCACAGTGGTTTTGTTGTTGGACTAGTAATCCAGAGGCCCAGGTTAATGACCCGAGTTCAAATCCCACCGTGGCAGATGGTGGAATTTAAAAACTCAATAAAATGAAACATCTGGGGCGGGATTCTCTCAGCCCGGGGCCGGGCCGGAGAATCCCCGCGACTGGCGCGAATTGCGCCACGTCCCCGCCGCCAGGATGCAATAATCCGCAGAGCGGATAATTGCGCCATTGGCACCGGCGTGGTCGGCGCGCCGCTGGTCAGGGGCCGTTCTACGCGGCCCCCCCGCCGATTCTTGGCCCACAAGGTTTAGCATCAATACCTTAAATAAAGTTCTGAGAATTATGATAATACCACACACATGGGTAAATTTTCCAATTGGTCACGCCCAGTTAAAGTCCCATAAATGAGAATAACTTACTGGGAAAAAGAGAAGGACCATTACACCAGATTTCACCCACTTAATATCGCATCCAAGCTTACAATTGGGGCTTTTACTGGCTCCAGAAGAGCCTAACAATGTGCAGTTACATGGCTGTATATATTAGATAGATGTCCACACAATTTTTTTTCTTTTTTAAAAATATATTTATTAAATTTTTTGAACACAATTTTTCTCCCTTACAAACAATAACCCCCCCCCTCCCGTAATAAAAAAAACGAGAAATCGCGCAGAGCAAGATATATACATGGCAAAATGATATATTTACACAGCTTTGTACACTGGCCCTCACCTGTTCGTGCCAGTTTCCCCAACCCTTCATGTTATCTCTTGCTCATCCACCCTCCCAGGCAGTCCCCCCCCCTCCCAGAACGTCCCCTCCACCCCCCCACCCCTCCCAGGACGTCCCCTCTCCCCCCCCGCCCCCAAGGTTGCTGCTGCTGCTGACCGACCTTCCTCTAACGCTCCGCGAGATAGTCTAGGAACGGTTGCCACCGCCTGTAGAACTCCTGCACAGACCCTCTCAAGGCGAACTTAATCCACTCCAGCTTTATGAACCCAGTCATATCATTTATCCAGGCCTCCAGGCTGGGGGGCTTCGCCTCCTTCCACATTAGCAAGATCCTTCGCCGGGCTACTAGGGACGCAAAGGCCAGAATGCCGGCCTCTTTCGCCTCCTGCACTCCCGGTTCATCCACTACTCCAAATATTGCTAGCCCCCAGCTTGGCTTGACCCGGACTTTCACCACCTGAGATATTGCTCCCGCCACTCCTCTCCAGAACCCCTCCAGTGCCGGGCATGACCAAAACATATGGACATGGTTCGCCGGGCTCACTGAGCACCTTCCACATCTGTCCTCTACCCCAAAGAACCTACTCAACCTCGCCCCCGTCAAGTGCGCTCTGTGGACCACCTTAAATTGTATCAGGCTGAGCCTGGCACACGAGGAGGAGGAATTAACCCTACCTAGGGCATCAGCCCACAGACCTTCCTCGATCTCCTCCCCCAGCTCCTCCTCCCATTTACCCTTCAACTCTTCTACCAGCGCTTCCCCCTCTTCTTTCAACTCCTGGTGTATTTCCGACACCTTGCCCTCCCCGACCCATACACCCGAGATCACCCTATCTTGAACTTCTTGTGCCGGGAGCAACGGGAATTCCCTCACCTGTCGCCTCACAAAAGCCCTCACCTGCATATATCTAAAGGCATTTCCCGGGGGTAACTCGAACTTCTCCTCCAGTGCCCCTAGGCTCGCAAACGTCCCGTCGATGAACAGGTCCCCCATTCTTCCAATCCCCGCCCGATGCCAGCTCTGGAACCCCCCGTCCATCTTCCCCGGGGCAAACCGGTGGTTACCCCTGATCGGGGACCACACCGATGCTCCCATTGCGCCCTGGTGCCGTCTCCACTGGCCCCGGATCCTTAGCGTTGCCGCCACCACCGGGCTTGTGGTATACTTTGTCGGCGAGAGCGGCAGCGGTGCCGTCACCAATGTCCCCAGGCTCGTTCCTTTACAGGACACCATCTCCATCCTCTTCCATGCCGCCCCCTCTCCCTCCATAACCCACTTGCGGATCATCGCCATATTTGCTGCCCAGTAGTAGCTCCCCAGGTTTGGCAGCGCCAACCCTCCTTGGTCCCTACTGCGTTCCAGGAACCCTCTCCTTACTCTCGGGGTCTTATTCGCCCACACAAATCCCATAATACTCCTGCCTACTCTCTTAAAAAAGGCCTTAGTGATCATGATGGGAAGGCATTGAAACACAAACAGAAACCTCGGAAGGACCACCATTTTGACCGACTGCACTCTACCCGCCAGCGAGAGCGGTAACATGTCCCATCTTTTGAAATCCTCCTCCATTTGCTCCACCAACCTTGTCAGATTCAGTTTATGTAGGGTCCCCCAACTCCTGGCTATCTGGATCCCCAGATACCGAAAGCTCCCCTCCGCCCTCCTCAACGGTAGGTCCCCTATCCCTCTTTCTTGGTCCCCCGCCTGTAATACAAAGAGCTCACGCTTCCCTACATTGAGCTTATAGCCCGAAAACTCCCCAAACTCCCTTAGAGTCTGCATGACCTCCACCATCCCCTCCATTGGATCCGCCACGTACAGCAACAGGTCATCCGCATATAGCGACACCCGATGCTCTTCTTCCCCTCGGACCACCCCCCTCCATTTATTAGACTCCCTCAATGACATGGCCAATGGTTCGATCACCAATGCGAACAACAGGGGGGACAGGGGGCACTCCTGCCTCGTCCCTCGGTACAGTCGAAAGTACTCCGACCTCCGCCGGTTCGTCACTACACTCGCCATCGGGGCTCTGTAAAGGAGCTTAACCCAATTGATAAACCCTACCCCGAACCCAAACCTACGCAGCACCTCCCAGAGATACTCCCACTCTACTCGGTCAAAGGCCTTCTCCGCGTCCATAGCTGCCACTATCTCCGCCTCTCCCTCCTCCGATGGCATCATTATCACGTATAAGAGCTGCCGCACATTGGTGTTGAGTTGCCTGCCCTTTACAAATCCCGTCTGGTCCTCGTGGATTACCCCCGGAACACAGTCCTCGATCCTCGTGGCCAGCACTTTTGCCAGCAACTTTGCATCCACATTGAGGAGCGAGATCGGCCTGTACGATCCATATTGCAGTGGGTCCTTGACCTCTTTAGGATCAAAGAAATTGTCGCTTCCGACATTGTCGGGGGCAGGGACCCTCCTCTCTTGCCTCATTAAAGGTCCTCACCAGTAGCGGGGCCAACAGGTCTGCGTACTTCCTGTAGAACTCCACCGGGAATCCGTCCGGTCCCGGGGCCTTCCCGCCTGCATGCTCCCCAAACCCTTGCTCAGCTCCTCCAACCCAATTGGTGCCCCCAAACCAGCCAGCTCTTGCTCCTCCATCCTCGGGAATCTCAGCTGATCAAGGAATCGTCTCATCCCCTCTTCACCCACTGGGGGCTGGGATCTGTACAGCTCTTCATAAAAGGCCTTGAATACCTCGCTTATTTTCGTCGCACTCCGAACCGTGGCTCCCCTTCCATCTTTGACTCCCCCATTTCCCTCGCTGCCATCCTCTTACGGAGCTGGTGTGCCAGCATCCGACAAGCCTTTTCCCCATACTCGTAGGTCGCCCCCTGCGCTTTCCTCCACTGTGCCTCCACCTTCCCTGTGGTCAACAGGTCAAACTCCGTCTGGAGCCGTCGTCTTTCCCCAAGTAATCTTTCCTCCGGGGCCTCTGCGTATCTCCTGTCCACTCTCAAAATCTCACCACTAACCTCTCCCTTTCCATACCCTCTGTCTTCTCCCTATGAGCCCTAATGGAAATTAGCTCTCCCCTGATCACCGCCTTCAACGCCTCCCATACCACCCCCACCCGCACCTCCCCGTTGTCGTTGGCCTCCAAGTACCTTTCGATACACCCCCTCACCTTCCCACACACCACCTCGTCCGCCAGCAGTCTCACATCCAGCCGCCACAACGGACGTTGGTCCCTCTCCTCTCCCAGCTCCAGTTCCACCCAGTGCAGGGCATGGTCCGAAACGGCTATAGCCGAATACTCCGTCCCCTCCACCCTTGGGATGAGCGTCCTACCCAGAGCAAAGAAATCTGTCCGGGAGTAGGCTTTGTGTACATGGGAGAAGAAAGAAAATTCCCTGGCCTACGGCCTTGCAAACCGCCATGGGTCCACTCCCCCCATCTGATCCATAAACCCCCTAAGTACCTTGGCCGCCGCCGGCCTCTTTCCAGTCCTTGATTTGGAGCAGTCCAGTGCTGGATCCAACACTGTATTGAAGTCCCCTCCCATTATCAGGCCTCCTATCTCCAGGTCCGGAATGCGCCCCAACATGCGCTTCATGAATCCTGCATCATCCCAGTTCGGGGCGTATACGTTTACCAACACCACCCACGTCCCTTGCAGCCTACCGCTCACCATTACATATCGCCCTCCATTGTCCGCTACAATAGTCTTGGCCTCAAATGACACCCGCTTTCCCACCAATATTGCCACCCCTCTATTCTTCGCGTCCAGTCCCGAGTGGAATACCAGTCCTACCCATCCCTTTCTTAGCCTGACCTGGTCCGCCACCTTCAGGTGTGTCTCTTGGAGCATGGCCACGTCCGCCTTCAGTCCCTTTAAGTGCGCGAACACTCGAGCCCTCTTCACCGGCCCATTCAGGCCCCTCACATTCCACGTTATCAGCTGGATTGGAGGGGCCCTCACCCCCCCCACACGCCCCGCCGACTAGCCATCTCCTTTTCTGGGCCAGTCCCGTGTCCACGCCTCCCTCACCCTCCAGTCCCCCAAAGGGGGGGCTCCCGTCCCGACCACCTCTTCTGTGTCCCATTCCCTTTCGGCCAGTGCAGCAGCAACCCTTTTCCCCCCCCCCCTTTCCCCCCTCCCCTCCCCCCGCTAGACCCCTGTCTAGCTTTTTTGCTCCCCCCATGTCACTCCCGAAATTTAGCTGACGCCTGCTGACCCCGGCTTCCCCCGCCGTCCCATTGACCTCCCCGCGTGGGAGTCTCCCAATCCATATGCATTCCTTCGTTCTCCTTCCCGCCTTTCCAAAGCCCGCTCCGCCCCCTCTGGCGCAGCTCCTGTCGCGGCCTTGTCTCTCTCCCCCAGCCCATGTAACATTTCCTGCGCGTGATTGACCCCCTATATACAACAACCATCACACATCAAACCCCAAAACATCCCCCCCACCCTCACAAACCCTCAGTTAGAGTCCAACTTTTCGGCTTGTACAAAGGTCCACGCCTCTTCAGGCGTTTCGAAGTAATAGTGTTGGCCCTTGTATGTGACCCACAGTCGCGCTGGCTGCAGCATTCCAAATTTCACTTCTTTCCGGTACAGCGCCGCTTTGGCCCGGTTGAAACCCGCTCTCCGGGTATATTCGGATCTCTGCATTGTCCCACTTACTGCTCCGCTCCTTCTTGGCCCATCTCAGGACCCACTCTCTGTCCATGAACCGGTGGAACCTCACCACCATCGCCCTTGGCGGCTCATTTGCCTGGGGCTTCTTCGCCAGCACCCGATGTGCCCCGTCCAACTCCAGCGGCCTCGAAGGGGCCTTCGTGCCCATCATCGCCTCGAGCATCGTGCTCGCGTATGCCCCGGCCCCTCCACTCCCTCAGGGAGACCCAGGATTCACAGATTCTTTCTCCTCGACCTGTTCTCCAGGTCTTCGAGTCTTCCCGCCCACCTCTTGTGTAGCGCCTCGTTCTGCTCCACTCTCACCGCCAGGCCCACAAGCTCGTCCTCGTTCTGACTGACTCTTTTCTGTACCTCCTGGATCTTAGCTTCGTGGGCCTTCTGGGTGATTCCGAGTCCTTCAATTGCCGAAAGCATAGGCGCCAACATCTCCTTGCGCATCTCCTCGCGCTGCTCCTCGAAGCAGCGCTTGATGAACTCCTGCAGCTCCCCTTTGTCCCTGGCCGCCGCCATTTTGTTTTCTTCCCCTCGCTTCACCCGTTGCTCCAATGCCGCTCCTTTGGCCGTTACATTCTGGTCCGTTTCATTGAAGTTGGAGGGGGACCTCTCTCTTCCCTTCCCCACGGGCTGCGTCAAATTTAAAAAAAAAGTTCCGTTGGGGCTCCTCTAACGAGCCCGAAGGTCCGTGGTAGCGGGAGCTGCCGAATCGTGCGGCTTAGCTCCGCATAGCCGCAACCGGAAGTCGAGAGGGAATCCTTTTGGCAGTGTTCGCTTCACCAGTCTGCCCCAAAAAGTCTATGGAAACTCCTGAAAAAGGTCTGGGAATCCGTTCCAGACGGGAGCTGCCGAATGCGCGACCTACTCCTCCATGGCCGCCACCGGAAGCCTCGTCCCTGCTTCTTCAATGGCCTTGGTAGATCTTTTCACAGTTGTTCCCTCTGCTGCTAGAATTCACCTTTGATAGAGTCAAGTCAGATTGCAGCTTTAAGCTTGCCCTTCCCCTGCCTGCATGCTGGAAGAGGCCCTCGTCTACTGCTGCAGCTCAAGCCAAATCCTTCACTGTTTCTGCCGGGTCTGGCAGCCAAAAGACACAACATTCCTGGGGGACACTGTCAGGGGAATGCTGCAGTCTTCTTCCCACACCGGGAAATGTCAAACAAATGCCGTGGGGGCCGTGTAAAAGAGCCCAAAAGTCCGTTCCAAGCGGGAGCTACCGAATATGCGACCTAGCTCTGCATAGCCGCACCCGGAAGTCTGTCCACACAATTTTTAGACATATATGCTTCAACTTGGCAATGCTTTATGTCAGGCGATAAAAATAGCTTGCAACTTGCAAGCATCAAAATCATTTACGATTGCGTGTAAAAGCTGCTCGACCAGGAAAAGAATTCTTGCCGATGTTGGCAGCATTGCCTTTCAGGATTTGAAAATGATTCAGAAACCTGCCATGCATCTTTTTTGCTGTTGTTTTGAGCAATTGTTTAGGTACCTTTTCAACGGCCTTTTCTCATCAACTGGACGAATGGGAAGAGAGAGACGACGATAACTAGACTGAGTGTCCCTGCCTACCAGTTCCTTATTTGGAGTATTAATGTCTGGGCTGCTCATTAACAAGTGATACCGGGAGATGCCTTTTGTCACAAAAAAGCTTCTCATTCCAAGTTAAAGGTTTACTGCAGAGGACTCTGGAACTTTTACTGCTTTGAAACTGTTTTAAGCACTTTTCAGGGATCAAGTATTCTATTCAAGTATTCAAGCTCTTTATTGGCCCACATTGCTTCTGTCGGAGTAAAAATGATGTTGCATTTTTATCCTGAACTCATTGATTTGTCAACCACCACCTCCAGAGAGATACATAAAAGTTTGGTGAAGGAAAACAAAAGGAGGGTTTGCTGGACAATAATGAAAACAAGATTCAAGTTGGGACGGTGGGAATGGAAGGAAAAAACTTGGGCGGAATTCTCTGAAAATGGGGCTATGTCCCCATGCTCGAGAGAAAACGGGCGCAAATCTTCATTTTGAAGGGGGCTTGCAGGGCCCCGGAGTTGTCCATGCAGCTCCGGCTGCTGATCTGGGGCCCTGCACTCCTGGCCGCGGGTGCGCGCATGCGCGCAGCGGCCGCCTGCAGCGACGGCCCAGTACAACATGGCGGACCCATACAGCAAGCCGGCCCCAACAATATAGACCCCCCCCCCAAGATCACGCACGCCCACCATTCGGTGACCCCCGATCACAAGCCTGGCTGTCCTGGAGGCCGCCCCCGGTGAAGGATCCACCCGCCCACCACCTGGGTCCGCAGCCACCAATCCGAATGCCCGCCGGGTGGCCGACGTGAACTCGGCCAGCTGCCGGCTGAGAATCGCCGCGGGGGCCACTTTCAATGGCCCCCGACCTGCGTTGCGTCGACCGTGCGCGACTGGCGGCGATTCTCCGGTGCATGGAGAATCACGGAAGGCAGCGGACCCCATCGTCTGACGCCCTATTCTCCACTCCTGCGCCGAGCGCGATTTCGCCCCTTTACTCTGATGTGATTGAAAATATTGTTGTGAATATCTATTTCATCTCTTAAAAGGTTAGGGTCATGTTGGCTCAAGAGGTTCACAGCTAGAAAGACAAAGGGCGCGATTTACCGGCCATGTTGCACCCAAACGGCAGCGCAATGCGGCTGATGGATGTCGGGAGATTCCTCTTCCGGGATCTATGCGGCTTGACACGTAAGATCTAACGCAAACTCACGAGACATTACCATCTGAATCCCGCCCATTGTGGGCGGAATCACTATCTGGCAAATCTGCATATTAGAGTGAGACTAGCTGTTTCACTCTTGCCAGATCCACCGAGGCCCTGGGATCGAACACCTTCACCTCAGCGAGCGCCGTTTACTGCTGGTCCGCACAAATGAGGACCAGATGGAATGGCACTTGGGGGAGGGGGGTCTCCCAGGGATCCGAGGCCCCAATATGGTTGCCCTCTGGGCATGGTGGCATCCTGGCACCTTTGCACTGCCAGCCTGGCACCCTGCCAGTGCCACCTGGGTGCTAGCCTGGCACTGACAAGGTACCCAGGTGACACTGTCAGCTGGTCGGAGCACTGCCAGGCTGACAGTGCCAAGGTGCCAGGGATTGGGCCCACCGGTGTCCTGTCCAGGTGAACTGGGGTGTAGGGGGCACGACGACTCCCTTATAGGTGTGTTTAAAAATGGCATCCCGATCTCTTCCTGCAGTGAGGAGTTCCAGAGAGGAAATGGCTTAAGTACGGCCTTGAAGGAGCGATTCCCACTGGGGCCCCGGGTTACAGTAAAGTCCCTCTAGATAGTGTGGTGTTTCTCGGCGCTGTGAGCGTGGGAAACACCCGGCTAAACGCGCTTGTCACGGGACTTTGTTCCAATTTGGTTAGATCGCGCCCAAAGTAATTTAATCTGTGTGTTGTTTGCAGCTCACTGGGAGATAGCCAAAGTAATTAAAATGCTGGGCTTTAGAGATTACCAGAACACCTAAAGATATGCAGTTCAAACATTTACCCATGGGTGGTTTAATAAAATTAAACTAGAATAGACAGAGATATAAAACTACAGATGGGCTTACTTCGCTAAAGAGCTGAAGTAATTATACCCACAATCCTTGTGGTAATGCATTCAAGAGATACATTATACGGGACTGGGCAATCTTTGGACGGGTGGTCCGGGTCGGGCTTGCGGTTGATTGGAGGCACTATCTTTAAGGTTCAGCTCCACGGTCTGAGTCTGTGAGATAGCCAGAGTAAATGATAGTTGGCTAGGCCTCTGCTGCAAGCAAAGCAAAAATCTAACCTTATCGTTAACTGTCTGGAATGCAGGTGAGACTTAATCTCAGTTTGAATTATTTTGTGATGAAACAGAAGCTTGAAGATTATCTAGTTTGAAACTAGTGGGATAATCTACAGTGGTCGTTACAGAGTCCTGTGGTAAAGAGAGGAACAACAGATTATCATGGAAGTATTGAAAAAGGAACCAGAGCCAGGGGCTGAGGCCTCCACAGTCAAGAGATGGTAAATGAAGGTTTTACCTCTGAGAATAGTTGAAGCTGAGGTAAATTCTCCAGCATACTCATGGGTGGTCCCAAAAGAAGATTGATGCATCTTATAAGAAAATTCTTGGGGAAGTAAACCTGAGTGCAGACTAAATAGATGGTCAGACAGGGGCGGGATTCTCCGACCCCCCGCTGGGTCGGAGAATCGCCGGGGGCTGGCGTGAATCCCGCCCCCGCCGGTTGCCAAATTCTCTGGCACCGGATATTCGGCGAGGGTGGGAATCGCACCGCGCCGGTCGGCGGGCCCCCTCTCCCGCGATTCTCCGGCCCGCGATGGGCTGAAGTCCCGCTGCTGGAATGCCTGTCCAGCCGGTGAGAATCAAATCACCTTTCTTCCCGGCGGGACTAGGCGGCGCGGGCAGGCTCCGGGGTCCTGGGGTGGGGCGTGGGGTGATCTGGCCCCGTCAGGTGCCCCATGGTGGCCTGACCCACGATCGGGGCCCACCAATCCGTGGGCGGGCCTGTGCCGTGGGGGCAGTCTTTTCCCTCCGCCTCGGCCACAGTCTTCACCATGGCCGACGCGTAAGAGACACCCCCCCCCCCTGCGCATGCGCGGGGATGACGTCAGCAGCCGCTGACGCTCCCGTGCATGCGCGGACTTCCGACGACCGGCGGAGTCCTTTCGGCCCCGGCTGGCGTGGCGCCAAAGGCCTTTCCTGCCGGTCGGCAGCGCGCCAACCACTCCGGCGCGGGCCTAGCCCCTCAAGGTGAGGGCTTGGCCCATAAAGGCGCGGAGAAATCCGCACCTTTGGGGCGGCCCGACGCCGGAGTGGTTCACGCCACTCCATCCCACCGGGACCCCCCGCCCCACCGGGTAGGGGGGAATCCCGGCCCTGTTTTGTCAGATGGCCTTGGTATAAATGCTAGGCTGAACTCCAAGACTCACTAATGCATTCAGTGCTGTAAAGAATTGTTTATACAGTCTGAATGGGGCTGCCAGCCTTGATTGACAGTTTTACAAGTTAATACGTTTATCTTTCTTTGAACAGGTTTTTCAATGTCTGTTTGTTTATTTGTACAAGTTTAGGAGATGCTAAATAGATTGAAGTTATTTTTTCAATCGGAATTTCGCTGCCTGTGCTTGACAATGTCATTTGTATTAAAGGGGATTTTGAATGGCTCATTGTTTATTTTTTATTTCATGAGCATTTCAAGGACATGTCAGTGTTATTGGATGATTTGATGCTTCTGTACCTAGCGGAGTGCTTTAAAGGCTAGGCAGATGTCAGGACAGTAAACCAATGTGAAAATCAAACCCCAGGCTCCCTGCATATACTTCATATCTGAATCTCTATACCATAGAATGTAGAAGAGGACTTTATGAACGGAGGAATGATTTCTAATGCATCTGAACACTTACACAGTCACTGCATTAATAACATACTTAACTTTTCAAACAACATCTTATTATGACAATTGAAGTTGGCGAGAGCTTTTAAACCCATCTATCAAAAAGTTCCTGATCCACAGCAGGCTTCCCCCCAAGGTTTGAGAACTAACTTAGTTGATGAGGTTCCCACAGCTTTCAGGAACCCATCAGTCTTCACGAAAATAGAAACCTATGGGGAGCTTGAATTAGGATTTATAAAGCAAACCCAATGTCACTTACAGCCCACCCTGTTTCCTGACCTGAGGAAAATGGCGGACAGCAACAATCGGAGGGCCCAATGTGCCTCCCATTTAGTCCACCTGACGTTGGTTTGCTCAGGGTTGGGAGACGAACATTCAGCTCAACAGTCTCAGAAAAAGCGGCCAGCCATTGATGACTGAGATGAGGAGAAATGTCTGTGCTCAGAGGGTGGTGAACCTTTGAATTTATCAACCTGAGGCTGCTGTGGATGCTCAGCATTGAGTACATTCAAGACAGAGGTCGATGGATTTTTGGGCATAAAGGGATAAGGGGATGGTGCAGAAAGTTGGATTTGAAGTAGAAGGTCAGCCATACTCTTGTACAAACATGGAGAAAAGTCAAAGGACCAAATGGCCTATCCAGCTCCTCTTTCAGATATTCTCCTGTCTAAAAATACCAGCTAAATGGTACAATTTTATATGGGGTGCAAGAAAACAGACACCTTGGAGTGTTAGTGCACAAGGTAGCAGGAGAGCCTACCAAAGCAGCTGATAAAGCATACAGCGTCCTGGGTTCTATAAACAGAGGCAGAGAATACTAAAACCAGAAATTTATGCTAAATTGGCTTTGGGAAGAATACAGAAAATACTTACTAAAACGGTTGCATGAATGAGGGATCACAGTCACCTGTGTGGACTACAGAAGCTGGGATTCTCAACAAATAAGTGATGGTGTGACAGAGGTGTTTAAAGTCAAGAAGGGTTTGGGGAGAGTAAATGAAGAGAATCTGTTTCCAATGGCTAAAGGGTTGATAATTAAAGAAAGTAGATTTGATGTGATTGGCAGAAGAACCAGAGCTAACATGATGAAAAATCTTTCAATGCACTGAGTAGTTAGAGTATGGGATGCCCTGCCTTTCAAAGATTATTGGATAAATAATTGAAGGAGAAATAAATTGCAGGGAAATGGGAAAAGAATGGGGTGGAGTGGGTCAAACTCTTCAAAGCAAATGACGGACCAAATGGCCTCCTTCTGTGCTGTAGACTTCTATGATTCAATATGATTCCTCTTGGTGAACATCATCACAATCTTGACAGTTGGGGATAAAGTGTCCACTGCACTGTTTTTTCTCCCCGAATGTTTGAAACACATTTTTGCAAAATGGTGTATCCCAGCCCATGATATTCAGCCTAATAATGTTAAAGGGTGGAAAATGCTGGAATGAAATTCACAATTTTGCATTCCTTGTATACGTCAAGGATTGTTGCAGTGGAATCTTTATCCCTAGGTTCTACATTTCCAATAATTACACTCTTCTTTATCTTTCTGGCACCACTTTGATCCCACTAAAGACTTATTTTCTGGTACTGCTCCTTAAATGCATTTCATCTATTCTCCTTCCTACTGAGTGCTCAGTTTTAATTTAAACCATTCTGAAGGCACATATCTAATGTTAAGTGTATTTTCAATAAGTGCAAGCTGTTATACACCCTTTCCTACCTGTGCATTAGCTGTTTGCGATTCACACAAAGTGCCGTTTGGTAGTCATGGGTTACACAGACTTTGTGTTGACTGCATCTCACCTTCAGACATGGATCTTTTGTGGGATCCAGGGCTAAAAAAAAAGGAAATAACAATTAAAATTGCATCGTCAACCAACCAATTCAACTTCACAATATGCTTTTAGGGACAATTTAACACCTCAATAATATCCCTACTTTGGAAAGGGCATCACTTCTCTGCCCCTGATCTTGCTAAATAACACACTGTTGGAAGTAGATAGCAGATTTTGATACTGTGAATCCACTGCAACAGATAATTGGTCTCTTGAGAAATAACTCGAAGCTCACATAGGGAAAGCAGCTAACATCTTTAGCCGACTCACAAAACGTGCATAGGATAACATCAAACTGACTCTAAGGACCAAGATGCGGGGGCTTTGAGACCTGTGCTCTCACCACCTTTATGGTATGGTTATGAAACATGGATGAGTTGCAGCGATCAAGAAAGGAAGCATATCAACTTCCATCTTAACTGCTTACAGCCAATCTGGCCAACTCATGGAAGGATAAAATCACAAATGCAACAGAATCTCAAAGGAAAAGCTCCCAAGCATGTTGGCACTTATCAAGCAGAGGTGACTTTGCTGGCTCGGGCACATTCACAGGATGAAAGATAGTCACGCATCTCAGGACATTCTAGATGGTGAGGAAGCTGAAACCGTAGACCAGTAGGACACCCAAAGACCTGTTTTGAGATTGCTTGCAAGCGTGACATGAAGTTGCTAAACACCAATTCTCGCATCTGGAAGATACCAACTGATGGCAGAGGAAAATGGCAACATCACTTCTGATTCGGTGGGCACCACCATGGCGATCCATGTCAGACACCAAGACCAAAAACAAGACACAACGAAACTGGATAACCACTTCATATGTTATTGGGACTATGTCCCCACACCGGCGTCAAAACTGTGGGATTTCCCGCCAGAAAAACTGGCGTGAAAGGGCCACATATTCCGAGTCCTGCAGGGGGCCAGCAGGGACCCGGTGTAGATCCAGCAGCTATTGCTGCAGATACGGGCCTCTGCACCTCCGCACCACGGCGGCCTCCGGCGGCTGTGCCGTGCTCCATGGCGGGCTCAGACTGCGGAGCTGGACCCTAAAATTAAGCCCGCCGATCGATCACGCGCCCGACCCTGTCCCCCCCGCACAAACATTTCCCGGCTCCCTTTCAGGCCCCCTTGCCCTCCGATCGGCCGGCCCCGACCAGGGCGGCTGCGGACTGAGTCCGCAGCAGCCACGCGAGTATCCCGACCGGCTGGACAACATTAGATCCATGCAGTCTGGAATTCAGCCGGTTGGGGGCGGAGAATGCCAGTGTGGGCCTCTGGCAATGGCCCCAGGTAGGCCACTCAGAGAGTACGCCGCTTTTCGCTGCCCGCAGAATCGGGGAACCGGCGCCGGTCCCGATTCCGTGCAGGAAAATGGATTCTCCGCCCCAGCGACGGCCGCGAGTTCGGCGCCAGGGTGCTTATGGAAGAAATTCTGTCTCCTGGAATGCTTTCTTCAGCCATCAGCAAATGTGCACGATATCCCCAATGGATTTATGCATGTCCATTATCTTATGTAGATTGAACAATGCGATTGTTCCAGACTACCAATGCTGCTGCAATACTGCTGCAATAATTCCAGAGTGCTAATGGTATATTTGTTAAAAGTGACTGACCACAGTAATATGCAAGTTAAATTTAGAACCAAGCAGTGGCCAAGACATGAACAATGGGTTGAATAGACTGGACTGTGCATTTTTGTCCTCTCGACAGTGGGTGGAATTCTGTGCACGCCCCCATGGTGGGTTTGGTGGTAGTGGGACATTTAATCAGGTGGGTGGGTGGGGACCCTGCTACCTTCCTGCCTCCACTCTGAAAAGCAAATGGCCTATGGATGACCTACCCACTTGTTCACCAATTGAAGACCATAAGTGGGCAAACCCTCCAATGCTTGTAGCCTCATGGGAGGGGGGGGGTGGCAGGGCGTCATTGGTGGGTAGGCATCCTCATTCATAGGCACAGGGTGCCTGACTGAGGGACCGTGCATCGGGAAGGCCGGGTGGGGAAGTGGGGGGGGGGGAGAGGAGAGATCATGTGTCTGTGTCCCTCCTCCATCCGATGCCTTAGATGGGTATTAATGTTTGAGTGGCATATGAAATAAGGCGCATCAGGGGGTCTTGCCAGTTCTTCAGCTGCCAATCGAGACCCTATTACCTCCACAATATTCTGCTCAATGGACTCTAGATTTAATTGAGCAGAATATTGTGGAAGTAATCGCTGGAGAGCTGGCAGAAGTACAAGACCACCTCTTTTAGCAAAGGCTCGCTGAATTAAGAGCTACTAACAGGCTAGTGTGGGGCTTTAACTCAGGTTCAAGGACACCAGAGGGTGGAAGTTTTGTCCACCGAAAGCGGCTGACCAAAGGCTGGCAGTTCTTCTGTACTCAGCAGTGCCACCAAGGAGGTGGTGGTCATTGCCTGTACTACACCCACCTGAGGCCTTGGATCAAGAAGGCACGTGTGAGTGATAATGGGAGTCACTGGAACGGGTGCTGGCAGCAAGGGCACAGGTTAGCTTTCTAACCCCCCCCTTCCTAATCTCAAGTCCGTCAATCAAGCACTGAGTGCCTTTGAATGAGGGAGCTCACCTCTCCCCCGGGAGCCCACAACAAACACACTGAGATTGCTTGTTTTATTTTTTCGGAATAGTATGGCCATAGGGCAGGATTTCTTGTTGTACTCCCCGTTGCTTAATACATGAGCATGAGCACAAGACCCTTTAATGGACATCAAATGTCGCTTAAAATCCTTAATTGGCAGTGGGTTGGGAAGGTAGTCCACATCATGGACTTAGTTGGGGTGGAGACTAGAAGGTGGCAGGGTCCTCACTCGCCACCCTCGCACACAATTAAATACCCTCACCACCAAACCCACCACAGAGGAAGTCACATGATTCTGCCCAATGTGTGGGATAGATACAATATACTCCTTTACACATTTGTTACTCTGGGTCAACTCATTTTGAGGGGCCATTTTGACTATAGGTATACATTTTTCATTTTTACAAATATATGTTCATTCTTTAATGCTATTTTTGCCTGAATGTCAATTGAACCATGAAAAATCAGTACACATGCATAAATGTGCTTTTATTGCTCAAGGTAAAGGGAGTTTTAATTTTGTAGTTGCATTGCTCTATCTAGCCTGGGAGTCAGACCTGACCTTGTCACTGCACGCTCAATCTGGAATCCGCAACATGGAAATTTTGTATGTGGATGAGCACAAAAATGCATTAAAATATATGAAGATAAAAATTTCCCTCTTGATATTTTCAGTCAATTTCTCATACTCCTATTACTATTTTGGAGATTAGATTTGATCCGTATTGCCTTAAAATGTTATTTCCAAAACATAGCACAGCCATTTCAATCTCTGAACTCTGCATCAGTAGCAGAGAAAATGCCTGAGGGATCCATTTTGCACTATTACCAACTTGCTGATGTAGCAGCCTTTCCCGAAAGTGTACTATTCACTGCAATTGGCTTGCGCTACCTATAATCTATTATTTTCAAAGAGAAGACAAATACATATTGATTTCAAGCTGCAGATATTGGTGTCCAATGTTCCTCATCAATGTAAATTGTGGTGGGGAGGGTGACTGGGAGGGAGTGGAGCAGGAGCTGGCAACAGTGGGTGAATTCTCCGCCTCCCCAGTCGCATGTTCCTCGGCGGCGCGCCTTCGCTGGCAACAGGATTCTCTCTTCCTGCCACCAGCCAATGGGATTTTCCATTATAATCATGCCACGTCGCCGGGAAATCCGCGGGAAGGCTGCCGGCGGAATGGAAAATCGTGCCGGTGGAGAATTCACCCCGGTGAATCAAGTAACTGTACTCCCACACCGCTGCCTCCACATTCAGGTAAGTTCCTTATGTTTTAAATTTGCCTTTCTGATGGTAAATTGCAGCCATCCTTCTGAAAGGTCCCTGATTAAGTTACATACTGACCAGATTTCCTGAGTGCAGCTGACCCAGCGATCCATTGGAAATAAGGCCAAACCTGGTGTGAGCTCTCCTATTTCTATACTGCTATATCTTGGGTGGGATCTACCGGTCACGTTGCGCCCGAAAATCAGCGCGACATGGCGCATCATGGCTGGCAGATCCTGGGAGATCCCACTTCTGGGACCTATCTGGCTTGCCACGCCTCGCGAGATCTAACGCCCATTATGGACTGGATCACTTTCTGGAAAATCTGTATATTAGAGTGAGACAGCTAACCTCACTCTAACATGCATGCCCGAGATCTAACCAAGGCGTAGGATCTAACTCCTTCGCTTTGAAAACCTTGGGCGAGCGCTGTTCAGTGCTGGTCTCCACAGGTGGGGACCAGACAGAACAGCACCTGGGGGGGGGTTCTCCCAAGGGATTGGAGGCCCCCAGATGCATGCCCTCTGGGCAAGGTGTTATCCTGGAACTGCTGGTACCAGCTGGGCACCCTGGCACATCCAGACTGGACCCTGGCACCGCCAACCTTGGTGCCACCTGGCACTGCCGGGGATGCCCTGTGCAGGGGGAGGGGATGTAGGGTGGTCCCTTATAGTGGGTTGGGGCCGTGTTGGCGGCTCGAGAGAGGGGGATGCCATTTTTATTAATCTCTCGCTGCTCTGAGGAGTTCCGGCGAGCAGAGCTCCTGAGTGCAGAAAACGGGGCTAAGTATGGTCTTGTCGGGGAGTTCCCCGCTGAAGCTCCCGATCTACCCAAATGGGCGTTACTTAGCAGGGTGTTTTTTGGCACTCCGAGCACCGGGAAACACCTGGTTAATCTCGCATGCTACGGGACTCTGTCCCCATTCAGGTTGATCACACCCTTTGTTTCAGGAAAGATGCCTCTTTTCCTTCCTTTACCAGTACGATGGGTAACAGACTTCTGGGGCGAGATTCTCCGACCTCCCGCCGGGTCGGAGAATCGCCGGGGGCTGGCGTGAATCCCGCCCCCGCCGGTTGCTGAATTCTCCGGCACCGGATATTCGGCGGGGGCGGGAATAGCGCCGCGCCGGTTGGCGGCCCCGCCCCCCCCGCGATTCACCAACCAGGATGGGCCGAAGTCCCACTGCTAACATGCCTGTCCCGCCGGCGTAGATTAAACCACCTCTCTTACCGGCGGGACAAGGTGGCGCGGGCGGGCTCCGGGGTCCTGGGGGGGGGCGCGGGGCGATCTGGCCCCGGGGGGGTGCCCCCACGGTGGCCTGACCCGCGATCGGGGCCCACCGATCCGCGGGCGGGCCTGTGCCATAGAGGCACTCTTTTCCTTCCGCCTTCGCCACGGTCTCCACCATGGCGGAGGCGGAAGAGACTCCCTCCACTGCGCATGCGCGGGAAACTGTCAGCGGCTGCTGACGCTCCTGCACGTGGGCCGCCCGGAGATGTAATTTCCGCGCCAGCTGGCGGGGCACCAAAGGTCTTTTCCGCCAGCAGGCGGGGCGGAAATTGGTCTGGCGCGGGCCTAGCCCCTTAAGGTTGGGGCTCGGCCCCCAAAGATGCGGCCCCCATGATTTGCGCCGTTTTGGGCGCCAGTCGGCGGACATCGCGCCGATACCGGGGAATTTCGCCCCAGATCTGTAATGAAGACCTATAGCCCAACATTTGATATTTGAATCCCCATTTTGCTCCTGAAATATGAGCAGGGTGTAATAGACCTTCTAGGCTTGAATCTTTGAAGAAAAATAAACTCACTCGCTTGAAAGGGCATGAAGGACATTAGGGAGTTATTGCACATAAAGGACAAAGGTTGTAGGTTTAAGGATATGTGATGTCACGAAACAGTCAGTAAAGAGTGCATAAGATTAGGCAATGCGAAGAAATTGGGGTAAAGGCGTGAGCAATGTGGAATTTAGAATAGACATGGAGATTACTGGGAAAATATAACATGAATTGGCAGATAAGCCAGTAATTATCGCAAATCTGGCAGGATTTGAAATGTGACTACTTGACAGCCATGAACATAAGTTTGGTGGTGGAGTTCATATTGGTTTTACACCAACTACACCAGAGTATATGACGGTGATTGGCTTTGAACACATTACATAAACGTCACTAAAACCTATCAAAGGCTTTAACAAAGCCCTAAGCAAAGGTAAATGATTTACAAAAGTGAATTCTAGTGGCGAAACATGTAGGCAACAAGATCACTAGTGGAATGGTGATTATTACATTTCCAGGCTCGTATTTATTTGTTTCTCACTTACCTCTCAATTCTACGACAAGATGTAATAAAGTGTTTTGTTTCCTGACCTTGTAAATTTACTGAGATGGGCTGATGACACGGAAACATTGGATGCGAAGGAAACATTGCACACAATGATTTTTGAACATGGTGATTTTCTCATGGTGTTATAAGTTTGATATCTGTGGCAGGTAATTTATATTGGGCTGATCTGGCAGCAGTGCTTATAAATATATCATTTAAACATTTTTAAAGTGGTGAAGTAAAACACATTTACATCCTCTGGGGTGGATTTTACCGTTGCGTGTTAGTGTGAATCATGTGAAAGAGAAGACAGGAGCCCATTTTATATCTTTTCTGATTTCTCTTTCCACTGAAGTCTACTTTGAAGTATTGTGGAGTTCACTGCCATTTAGCATGCCAGAACTGTGGAAAGTGGCCACTTATAGAGCATACTCTCTGCACCTGTAATTTTTCTACATTAAACTGAAATCACTTAAAGGACAATAAAGGACACACAGTCAACAAAAAACTGGGACAGCCACTCCACACGACATAATTTCATGCACATTGCACATAATGGTTGGGGAATATAATTTGGAAAGAGACACATACTTTAAATCCTCAATTTCTGCCTTTGAAATGCTGTCGGAGAAGAAAATAAATTGCACTGGGAACTGAACTCAGTTGAAATAATTGAAGTGGACAAGAGGGTCCAAAAATCTTATTTAGAATTTGAAGCGGAAATTGCTTTGGAAATGTAAAGTAATGCATTCAGTTAATTTATGTTTGCATTTCCATACTTGGGGAAA
This sequence comes from Scyliorhinus torazame, assembly GCF_047496885.1. NCBI lineage: Eukaryota > Metazoa > Chordata > Chondrichthyes > Carcharhiniformes > Scyliorhinidae > Scyliorhinus > Scyliorhinus torazame. The sequence continues at coordinate 257,233,626 of NC_092713.1, forward strand.
ATGAGAAATTCAAAGCTCCCAAAAAATGATTACAAATCAATTTCTTTTCGATGTTTTGAATTCTAATTTAGTCACAATTTCGAGCCTTACTTATGAGGATTAACCAATAGAAAATCATGTTTTTATGCCACAGATTATTTAATGTGCAGCCTAAATTTTGACCACAGTAAAGGATTGCGAGCTACTTTATCACTTGTGAGCTTTCATCCTGTACTGTAACCATTATAAGACCATAAGATCAGAATTAGGCCACTCGGCCCACCAAGTCTGCTCCGCAATTCAATCATGGACTGATATTCCTCTCATCCACATTCTCCTGCTTTCTCCCCATAACCTTTGATCCGCTTATTAATCATGAAAATATAGGTAAGAAAGATTCACATTAATATGAATTAATTGCACTGGTAAGTCTAATTGCTTTCTGATGTTTATGGCACTGTCTGGCTAAACATACACGGAAAGTGCTGTTGCAGAGAACGTGATTTTTCCGCATTGCCTTCAGCTTTTTTAAACACACAACAGAAATTTTCAAAGTTAGCAAGAGTTAGTCATTTGAAAATTATTAAAATTCCTATCTCCCCTGTGTGACTGTTACTTATAAAAATGATTCCAGGGATAAAGAACTGTAGCTATGAGGAGAGATTGAAGAGGTTGGCTATGTTTTCCTTGGAGAAAAGAAGGCTGAGAGGAGACCCAAGAGAGGCATTCAAGATCCTGTGGGGTATGAACAGGTTAAATAGTGAGAAACCGTTCCCTGTCAGCAGAGCATCAAGAATCGGAGAGCATTACGATTCTAAATAATGGGCAACAGGGGAAAGCCTTTTTCACCCAGAGGATGGTTGGAGTCTGGAATGAACTTCCTGAGAGGGCCGTGGAGGCAGGTTTGATCAAGGTATTCAAAAGGGAACTGGTTTGCTATTTGAAAAGAAACAATGTGAAGATTATGGGGGATGAGGCAGAGGAGTGGGACTGGTAGAATGCTCTTTCAGAGAGCCGGTGCAAACATGATTGGGTGAATGCAATGTAAATTTCTGTGATTCTGTGAACCATAAAGCATTTCTTATGTTATATTGCACAGGAGGGAGCTGGCAGAGTATATTTCTGAAGCAAATAAGTAGCTCCTAACTTTTTTAAAGATTCTAATCGGGGAGACAGTGGCGTAATGGTAATGTCACTGGACAGGTGAGCCAGAGGCCTAGGTTAATACCCTAGGGACATGGGGATCTGAAATTAAAAGTTAGCATAATGGTGATCACGAAACACATCTGTCCCACTCACAGGACAGGCCTACCAGAGGTGGCAGCACAGTGGTAAACAGACAGGAGGGGGTTGACCCGGGATCCTCAGCATCGTCTCTGAACACCATGAAGTTCCATGGAATCAGGTCAAACATTGGCAAGGCAAAGGCCTTCTTGGTTACCATTTACTGTCGACCATCAGCTGATGAACCTGCAGTCCAGCATGAATACCATTTGGAGGAAGCATTGGAGAGTGGCAAGAGCACAGGATGTACTCTGAATGGGGGGACTTCAATGTCTATCACCAAGAGTGGCTTGGTAGTGTTTTGTGATATTGTGTGCATGCAACTGTAAAATAAAGGTGCTCAGAAGAGCAAGGGTTAACATGGGACTGGAGAATAGCATTGCCCATGGTTTGCTGTATAGAATCACATGGTAATAGACTCAGAGAGAACCCCCTGGAAGCTTGCCTGCATGGAGAAGCAGCACCATGCAAGATATTGGGTGGGATTCTGCACCCCCTCTGCAGCGCATTTTGTAGTGGCCTGTCATTGGCTGGCAGTGGGATCTACTGGTCCTGCTGTTATCGACAGGTTTTCCAATTGTTTACACCCTTTGCCATCAGCAGGACCAGAAGATCCGACCAGCGGGAATGACTGGAACATTCTATCCAATATCTGGGATCTGTATATAGTCAATGACATATACGGTTTGTCTCAAGCTCCTCGCCACTGTGAAACTGCAGCAGCGGCGCCATGTAACAAAATGGTCGGCAGCGGTGGTCACTTCTAAAAGATATAACATCGGCGCGGTGATATAAAAGGTAGCATTTTAAACCGTGAACCTAGAACAGCATCCCCAAGGCATGAAAGGCAGAGAGCGGCACCTGAGAAAAATTGAAGAAAAAGCTGAAGGAGCTTCGCCACAGATCTAGAAGTTGAGGAATTCACCAAAATAAGCGAAAGTCAATTTCAAGACCACCCCCCCGAGTGGTGCAGAGTAAAACAGTGTTCAGGGGGCGAAATTCTCCATCCCGCCCCGCCACATTTCTGTCCCGACCCGCCGGCGGGATGCTCCGTTACACCGGCCGGTCAATGGGGTTTCCCATTGTGGGGCAGCCCCACGCCGTCGGGAAACCCCCGGGCGCTGGCAAAACGGAGACTCCCGCCGGCGGAGAATGATGCCCCTGGATCACAAAAGACAGGTGAGCAACACTAAAAAAGGAAAACTGTTAAGACCTGGTGTGATACGGAGTCAAAGGACCTGCTCAGTTTACGAGATGGTGAGTAATATTTACAATCAAGTAGGTTGCATCGCAGCAGCTCAACAGATTGTGAGCAAGCGTGCCCATGCTGCACTGAGGGTATATAAACATGTTAAAGGGAGAAACCTGCTGAGCACAGCAAAAGAAAAGAAGAGGCCTGCAGAATTTATGAGAAAGGGAACCCTTTTCAGTCGGATCCATGGCTGCTGTTTTTAAAAGTTCCAGCAAGTAAACGATGTGAGTAGGAGCGGAGGAAACACTGCAGAGTAAATAACTGGCTGCCGAGAGAAAAAAGAAAGTTACCTAAAAAATAAACCCCAAAGAGCAGGCTGTGCTGTCGCTATAAGAAAAAGAAAAAAGATCGGATCACGAGCCCACTAAAACCCTCAAAGCGAGGGACATCCAACATCAAAGGGTCTTACAGGGTTGAAAGAAAAAAGCAGAAATAATCATCCAGAGAGGACTATAAGACATAGGAGTAGAATTAGGCCACTCGGCCCATCGAGCCTGCTGCGCCATTCAATCATGGCTGATATTTTTATAATCCCCATTCTCCTGCCTTCTAATCCCTGGTCCCCTTATTAATCCAGAACCTATCTGTCTCTGCCTTAAAGACACTCAGTGATTGGGACTCCACAGCCTTCTGCAGCAAAGAGTTCCACAGATTCACCACCCTCTGGCTGAAGAAATTCCTCCTCATCTCTATTTTAAAGGATGGTCCCTTCAGTCTGAGTTTGTGCCCTTGGGTTCTAGTTTTTCCTACTGGTGAACTTGAAGAGGTGCTACTGTTTCTAAAATCTTTTTCAAAAAAGGTCCAAGATGGCAGTGTGACTGAAAAAAGCACAGGAAAATCTCAGTGACAGAATCAAAGGCTGAAGACAGCCGAAAGTGAAAAAAGGGGTTACTGCACTGATAGTCTTAAAGGGGCAACAACATTTAAAGCTGTAACTACAAGGTCAAAAACCATCTATGGACAGAAAATGAGATGAGACGCCAGAGAGAGGGCAACGCCCAATGAAGCCCCAAGGGCAACAAGAGACACCAGAGAGAGGGCAGCTACCAAAGAAGTGCGAGGGCAACAAGAGACACTTTATTACATTATTTATTGTCACAAGTAGGCTTTCATTAACACTGCAATTGTAATTCCCAATAAAGCACCAAAGACAACAAAAGGCACCAGAGTGAGGGAGATAATATTCAAGTAAACCACAAGATGTTTGGCGACCATGCCACTGCAATGAAATGCACGACCTGAAGAGATTAGCTCAGAAGAGAGGAATGGCTGAGAAGCAGTCGAAAGGCTCAAAAATAGCATTTCTTGAAAATGTTGACGCAGTACCCAAACTGCAACAGCAGATGGTAGTGCATCGTGTACAGATGGCTCTGAACGAAGGAGTGTTACCCGAGGTAACTCAAACGAAGTAAAACGTGCAAGTGGTAAATTAAGCTGTTCTACCGGAAAATGTTTGCATCAGAGCAGAACTGGAAGATTTAAAGCTCAGTCAATGAGACGATGCACTGGAATCAGAGTGAGCTGGCAAGAGGTCAGCAAGGAAATAAACAGTTGATAGAACAGTTGATTGTCCTTCAAGATCAAATGCAAAAGGAATGTGTTACCATTCAGCACCATGAAGACTGTCTTAAAGAGTAGAATGGAAGCATATCAGAAGAAACTTGCTGAATCCCCTATTATCAACATCCTGGGGGTTATCACTGACTAGATATTGAACTGGACTAGATATATATATACTGTGGCTGCAAGAGCAGGTCAAAGGTTAGGAATCCTGTGGCGAGTAATTCATTTCCTGACTGCCCAAAGCCTGTCCATCATCTACCAGGTGCAAGTCAGGTGTATGTTGGCATGAATTCACTTGCCTGAATGTGTACAGTTCCTACAAGACTCAAGAAACTCAACACCATCCAAGACAAAGAATCTCACTTGCTTGGCACCACATCCCCAAACCAGTCCCTTCACTATCAATGCACAGTGATAGCAGCACGTACCATTTACAAGATGCACTGCAGAAAATTATCAAGTCACTTGAGTCAATATCTTCCAAACCCACGACCATTACCATCTAGAAAAACAAGGGCAGCAGACAGGTGGGAGCCACCAGCTGGATCTTCTCCACTAAGTCACGCGCCATCCTGACATGGAAATATGTAGCTGTTTGATGCACTATCAATTACGACGAGATGAGAGTAGAATGTAATCGGGGCTTTATTACAGAGAGATGTGGGGCCTCCTACAGCAGCTTACGAAGTGGCTGCTGTTCGGAGAGTACACACATTTATACTCCACCTCCTGGGAGGAGCCAGCAGGCAGGGATCTACCCCCTACCTGTAGTACAGGGGCCTTACCGTAACACCCACATATACAATATAATACAACAGTGGTGACTACCACATTCACCCCCTGTTAAAATGAGTCCAGCGAGGGTGGTGGAAAACTATATACATACAGATTGGTTATAAAATTACAGAGAAGGTTACAAATTTAGACGATCGGGTGCCTTGATCTGTCGTTGAGAGCGCCGCAGTGCTGGTGGCGACTCAGGTGTCGGCTTGGTCTTCGGTGACTCCGGGAGCGTGTCGAAATCCTCTTCATCCCCGGGTGGGAGCAAGGGGAGGGCGGATTGTCCTGGAGCGGGGGCTGCGCCGGGGGAGGGGAGTGTGGCGCCGGGGCAGGGGGGGGGGGGGGTCCCAGCTGGTGCCAGATCCCCGAGGGAGACTGTGTCTTGGCGGCCGTCGGGGTACGCTACGTAGGCGTACTGCGGGTTCGCATGGAGTAGCTGCACTCTCTCAACGAACGGGCCCGCCTTGTGGAGCCGCTCTTGCTTGCAGAAGAGAATGGGTCCTGGGGCTGCCAGCCACGTTGGGAGCGAAACCCCAGAGGTGGACTTCCTGGGGAAGGCAAAGGGACGTTCATGGGGGGTTGGTCGCGGTGCACAGGAACGACCGAATGGAGTGAAGTGCGTTGGGGAGGACCTCCTGCCAGCGGGAGGCCGGGAGATTTCTGGACCGTAGGGCCAGCTGGAAGGCCCTCCAGACCGTCCCATTCTCCCGCTCCACCTGCCCGTTTCCCCTGGGGTTGTAGCTGGTTGTCCTGCTCGAGGCAATGCCCCTGTTGAGCAGGTACTGGCGCAGCTCCTCGCTCATAAATGAGGATCCCCGGTCGCTGTGGACGTAGGCGGGGAAACCGAACAGAGCGAAGATGGTGTTGAGGGCTTTGATGACAGTGGCAGACGTCATATCGGGACATGGAACGGCGAAGGGGAATCGGGAATACTCGTCGACCATATTAAGAAAGTACGTGTTGCGGTCGGCGGAGGGGAGGGGCCCTTTGAAGTCTACGCTGAGGCGTTCAAAGGGGCGGGAGGCCTTTACCAGGCGCGCACGGTCTGGCCGGTAGAAGTGCGGTTTACACTCCGCGCAGACCTGGCAGTCTCTGGTGATAGCCCTGACTGCCTCGATGGAGTAGGGCAGATTGCGGGCCTTAATGAAGTGGTAAAAGCGGGTGACTTCCGGGTGACAGAGATCGTCATGCAGGGTCCGGAGTCGGTCCACTTGTGCGCTGGCACATGTACCTCGGGACAGGGCATCGGGGGGCTCGTTGAGTTTACCGGGGCGAGACAAAATCTCGTAATTGTAGGTGGCGAGCTTGATCCTCCATCTCAAGATTTTATCATTTTTGATCTTAACCCGTTGTGTGTTGTTAAACATGAAGACAACCGACCGTTGGTCAGTGAGCAGAGTGAATCTCCTGCCTGCCAAGTAATGCCTCCAATGTCTCAAAGCTTCCACAATGGCTTGGGCCTCCTTTTCGACGGAGGAGTGCCGAATTTCGGAGGCATGGAGGGTGCGGGAAAAGAATACCATGGGCCTGCCTGCCTGGTTGAGGGTGGCGGCCAGAGCGACGTCTGATGCATCGCTCTCGACTTGGAAGGGGAGCGTCTCGTCGACCGTGTGCATCGCGGCCTTGGCGATGTCGGCCTTGATACGGTTGAAGGCCTGGTGAGCCTCGGCCGTCAGTGGGTAAGCGGTGGATTGAATGAGTGGGCGGGCCTTGTCCGCATAGTTTGGGACCCACTGGGCGTAATCCGAAAAGAACCCCAGGCATAGTTTGAGGGCCTTGGCGCAGTGGGGGAGAGGGAGTTCCATGAGGGGGCGCATGCGATCGGGGTCGGGCCCTAGAACTCCATTCTGAACCACATTGCCGAGGATGGCTAATCGGTTCGTGCTGAACACGGACTTCTCCTTGTTGTAAGTTAGGTTGAGGAGTGTGACGGTGTGGAGAAATTTGGAAAGTTTAGCGTTGTGGTCCTGCTGGTTGTGGCCGCAGATGGTGACGTTGTCCAGGTACGGGGGAAGTGGCCCGCAGCCCGTACCGGTCAACCATTCGGTCCATCGCCCGTTGGTGACCCCGAAGGGAACCCTAAGGAAATGGTAAAGGCGGCCATCTGCTTCAAACGCAGTGTATGGGCGGTCCGCCTTACTGATGGGGAGCTGATGGTAGGTAGATTTCAGGTCCACTGTCAAGAAGATCCGGTACTGTGCAATCTGATTGACCATATCAGATATGCGTGGGAGGGGGTACGCGTCGAGCTGCGTGTACCGATTGATGGTCTGACTGTAGTCAACGGCCATCCTGTTTTTCTCCCTGGTTTTCACCAGTACCACTTGGGCTCTCCAGGGGCTGTTGCTGGCCTCGATGATACCTTCCCGTAGCAGCCGCTGGACCTCAGACCTGATGAAGGTCCTGTCCTGGGCACTGTACCGTCTGTTCCTGGTAGCAATGGGTTTGCAATCCGGGGTGAGGTTTGCAAACAGGGAAGGCGGGTCGACCTTAAGGGCCGCGAGGCCGCAAACAGTAAGGAGTGATAGGGGCCCGCCAAATTTCAGGGTTAGGCTCTGGAGGTTGCACTGGAAGTCCAGGCCGAGTAGCAAGGCAGCGCAGAGGTTGGGGAGGATGTAGGGCCGGAAGCCGCTGAACTTTGCGCCCTGGACGGTGAGGGTGGCGATGCAGTACCCCCAGATCGCCACGGAGTGGGATCCGGAGGCCAGGGAGATTCTTTGGTTAGCGGGATGTACCGCGAGGGAGCAGTGCCTTACCGTATTGGGGTGGATGAAGCTGTCAGTGCTCCCGGAGTCCAGAAGGCAGGATATCTCGTGCCCGTCGACCTTCACCTTTGTCGAAGCGGTCGCAAGGTTGTGCGGTCGAGACTGGTTGATCGTGACCAAGGCAAGACGCGGCTGGTCATTGGCGGTTGCAGGCGATGAGCGGCCCGATGAGGTGCCCGACGGGAAGGGGTCCTGAGGTGGATAAGAAGGTGGCGCCCACGGGCCGCACAAGTCCTTGGACAGGCAAGATGGCGGCACCCTCGGGCCGCACGAGTCCTGGGGCAGGCAAGATGGCGGTGCCCATTGGTTCTGAGGCAAGCAAGATGGCGGCGCCCATGGGCCGCACATGCTGTGAGTGGAGCAAGATGGCGGCGCTCACGGGCCGCACGTGGTCTGAGGAGAGAAAGATGGTTACGCCCACTAGCCGCACGTGGGGGGTTCTGGGACAATAGCGTCGATTGAGCGGGCCTAACACACTGCAGCGAAATGTCCCTTCTTGCCACATGCCTTGCAGAACGCGCTCCGCGCCGGGCAGTGCTTCCAGGGGTGTTTTGTCTGTCTGCAGAATTAGCACTTGGGTCCCCCGGGGTTGGTTGGCTGCCGCGCGGCGCAGGCCTGGGATTGGCTGAGGGCGGTCGCTGATGGGGTCCATGATGGGGTGGCCGCTGGCGGGGTCCACGATGCACAGGGGGGGGGTGGGCCGTGCGGTCGGGGGCATAAGCCGTGAGGCGACCGTGAGTGAGAGCGCTAGTTTCTTGGTCACCGCGACGTCAAGTATGGCCCCTTCTAAGAGGCGCTGGCGGATGTGGGCCGACCCTATGCCCATAACGAACGCGTCTCTCATTAGCAGGTTTGAATGTTCAATGGCCTAAATGGCCTGGCAGTCACAGTCTCTCACCAGGGCGAGCAGGGCACGCCAGAAATCTTCCACAGACTCACCAGGAAGTTTTTGCCGCGCGGATAGGAGTGCCTGGCGTAGATCTTGTTGGTCTGCTGAGCGTAATTCTCCTTCAGGAGCGCCATGGCCTATGCGTAGGTCGGCGCGTCCTGGATGAGGGGAAAAACGTTGGAGCTCAGCCGTGTGTACAGAATCTGGAGCTTCTGTGCTTCTGAGATTGGGTCTGGCGCAGACCCGATGTATGCTTCAAAGCAAGCTAGCCAATGTTGCAAGTCCTTTATGGCATTGTCTGCTTGAGGATGCAGCTGCAGGCGATCCGGCTTGATGAGGAGGTCCATCTCTGAAAAATCTCTGTGTAATAAATTGGTGCACTATCAATTACGCCGAGACGAGAGTAGAATGTAATCGAGGCTTTATTACACGATGTGTGGCCTCCTACAGCAGCTTACGAAATGGCTGCTGTTCGGAGAGCACACACATTGATACTCTGCCTCCTGGGCGGAGCCAGCAGGCAGGGATCTATCCCCATACTTGTAGTACAGGGGCCTTACCGTAATACCCCTATATACAATATAATACAACAGCAGTGACTACCACATTATCAGTGCACAGTGGTAGCAGCACGTACCATTTACAAGATGCACTGCAGGAACTTATCAAGTCACCTGAGTCAATATCTTCCAAACCCACGACATTACCATCTAAAAAACAAGGGCAGCAGACAAGTGGAAGCCACCAGCTGGATCTTCTCCACTAAGTCACGCGCCATCCTGACATGGAAATATGTAGCTGTTACTTCACTGTCACTGGGACTGCCACTGGGACAAAGTCCTTGAACACCTTCCCTAACTGTGGGTGCACCTACACCACAGGGACTGCGCTGGTTCAAGAAGTTAGCTCGCCACCATCATCTCATGGAAAATTAGAGCTGGATAATAAATGTTGGCCAAGCCAGCAATGGCCACATCCCTTGAATGAATATCAAGAAAAGCAAATTAGCAAAGGTTCCTTTGACAGCATCATCCATCGCTGCCAACTCTACCAATAGCAGCTGATATGTGGGAGCACTACCAGCTGTAAGTTACCCTCCAAGTCGCACAACATCCTGACTTGTAAGTATATCGCCGTTCTTTCACTGCTGCTGGGCTAAAATCCTGGGACTCCCTTCCTGAGGTTTACCTTCACCACGAGGGCTGCAGTACTTCAAGAAGCCAGTTCACTATCATCTTCTCAGTGGTAGTTAAGGATTGGAAATTAATGCTGGTCTAGCAGGTGACGTTGACATCCCATGGAGGAATAAACATTTTTTTAAAATTAGAAACAATTAGGCACGCACCCATGAAGCCCAGCAAAAACATGCAGATGGCCTCAAAAACCATCACCTTCTACAGAAAGCAAAGAGCTCAGAAAACAAGCCTGAATATGGGTCATATGGAAAATGAAGACTGGCCAGACTTTTCTCTCTCACAATTGGGTTTATCACCTAGTCAGAGCACATAGGAAAATTGCACACCCATTATGGATCCCACATGACTTCCTGTCCACTTAAATTACTGGACAGAAAATCATGCGTGCTCTGACAATGACGTGCCATAATCCACAATCGATTTTGCCCCCAATGAGTTTTACTGAGGCAATTATTTACACTCAAGCACATGAGACATGAAAATCTGTCCTGGGAAATCAAGACTGAAAATATAGTTCCACCCAGGCATCTCGTAGCTTTGATCATGAAACAGTGGATTTAGAAATTCCTGAAGAGTGTTGAAGGCAAGACATGTATTTTTGGATGGGTGGGGTGAAAGATTTGTGGGAATTTGCTTGTTCCAACCAACAGTTTGAATTGACAGTTGATCTGGTTGTAATTTTCTGGTTGTAAAGTCATAATTTAAACAAAACCAAGTAAGTAAAACGTATCACTACTCCAACCCCTTTCAACTGTTATATTGCCAAACCCTGGCATCTTTCTGCAAATACCATGACAGGAATGACCAGGTTTGGTTAATTAATGCATTCACACCACCTGATCTCAAAAAATTGGCATTAATTGGTCTTGAAGAAAATAGACCTTTGCATGAAACAATCAGAGATAGTCTAGAAAGTTAATCTGAGGAAAATTACTGTATTTACAGCTTATATCTTCCCTACATTGTTGACAAATTACTAAAAAAGGAAACTATAATTTTCTTCCTCATGTTTTCCAGCAGCCAATGGTGGGAGAAAGTAACATTTGGGTATTTTGTTTACAGCCCACCAAACAGGTGTGACAGTTTCCAATCCGACCTTCCAAATTATTTAATTGGAATTGATATCTTACAATTCCAATTGAAAAAGTGATTTTTAAAAAAATGTTGCAATCTTGACTATCAGCTTTCAATACTGATGCGTGTACTTGATTTACAGATGATACCAAAACAGGAAATGTAGTTAATTCTTTGGAAGAAACCACATAGGGGTATTGTTTGGATGAAGATGGCGAAAAAGTGTCACATGGATTAAATGCGAGGCGATGTAACAATGATGATATTCTGAATTTAAGTAGGCTTGCAGCTGTGGAAGGAAAGAGGGACTTTGGGGTATGGGTTCACACATTAAGATCTGGGCACTGAAATTCAAATATGATTCTAGGTTTTATTTCAAGGGTTATGGAATATAAAAGCCAATAGGTAACCATGAATTTATATGAAACATTTCTTATGTTCTCAGTCAGAGAACTGTAAGCAGTATTGCGATTCACATTGTCGGAAAGATTTAAAAAAAATTTAGTGTGCCCAATTCATTTTTTCAAATTAAGGGGCAATTTAGTGTGGCCAATCCACAAACCCTGCATATCTTTGGCTTGTGGGGGCAAAACCCACGCAAACACGGGGAGAATGTGCAAACTCCACATGGACAGTGACCCAGAGCCAGGATCGAACCTGGGACCTCGGTGCCGTGAGGCAGCAATGCTAACCACTGCGTCACCGTGCTGCCGTCCCTTGTAGGAAAGATATTGAAGCTTTCAATAGAGGACAAAGAGACAATTGAAAAATTGGGTCTTTTCTTTTTGATTGCCGGGCGATAGAATAGAAATGATTACAATTTTGAAAACATGGACAGTGTAGTAGAAACAAACAATTTCCAGTAGTTTCGGGATCAAGAATGAGGAGCCATCGCCATAAGTTAAATGTCAAGATACTTTAAACAAAGAACAGGTGAAATTTCTTCATGCAGAGAGTTGTAAGCCTATGAAATTCACGCCTGATGTTAAGAGTTGAGGCAGAACCTTTAGAGCCAATTTCAACTCGAGGTGTTGGTGCTGTGTACAGGTTGGGTTTGAAAGGAAATGCCTGTCATTATGCTATGATGTGGAGGTGCCGGCGTTGGACTGGGGTGAGCACAGTACGAAGTCTTACAACACCAGGTTAAAGTCCAACAGGTTTGTTTCGATGTCACTAGCTTTCGGAGCGCTGCTCCTTCCTCAGGTGAATGAAGAGGTCTGTTCCAGAAACACATATGTAGACAAATTCAAAGATGCCAAACAATGCTAGGAATGCGAGCATTAGCAGGTGATTAAATCTTTACAGATCCAGAGATGGGGTAACCCCAGGTTAAAGAGGTGTGAATTGTCTCAAGCCAGGACAGTTGGTAGGATTTCGCAGGCCAGATGGTGGGGGATGAATGTAGTGTGACATGAATCCCAGGTCCCGGTTGAGGCCGCACTCATGTGAGCGGAACTTGGCTATAAGTTTCTGCTCGGCGATTCTGCGTTGTCGCGGGTCCTGAAGGCCGCCTTGGAGAACGCTTACCCGGAGATCAGAGGCTGAATGCCCTTGACTGCTGAAGTGTTCCCCGACTGGAAGGGAACATTCCTGCCTGGTGATTGTTGCGCGATGTCCGTTCATTCGTTGTCGCAGCGTCTGCATGGTCTCGCCAATGTACCACGCTTCGGGACATCCTTTCCTGCAGCGTATGAGGTAGACAACGTTGGCCGAGTCGCACGAGTATGTACCGCGTACCTGGTGGGTGGTGTTCTCACGTGTAATAGTGGTATCCATGTCGATGATCTGGCACGTCTTGCAGAGATTGCCCTGACAGGGTTGTGTGGTGTCGTGGTCACTGTTCTGAAGACTGGGTAATTTGCTGCACACAATGGTTCGTTTGAGGTTGCGCGGTTGTTTGAAGGCAAGTAGTGGGGGTGTGGGGATGACCTTGGCAAGGTGTTCATCGTCATCAATGACGTGTTGAAGGCTGTGAAGAAGATGACGTAGTTTCTCCGCTCCGGGGAAGTACTGGACGACGAAGGGTATTCTGTCGGTTGTGTCCCATGTTTGTCTTCTGAGGAGGTCGGTCCGGCTTTTCGCTGTGGCGCGTTGGAACTGTCGATCGATGAGTCGAGTGCCATATCCCGTTCGTACGAGGGCATCTTTCAACGTCTGTCATTATGCTGGCATAAAACGCGGGCCATTTCAATTCCTGTGCTTCAGCACCATCAGCAGAATTTTCCCTGTGGACTTTGGGATCCTGATCCCAAGGTTAAATGGGGGTCACAACCTCATACTGCATGGGGAATAGTCACCTGGCAGTGGTTTTCCCCAAATTGACCAATTCAGTGGCCAGAGTGTGGGGTCGCCACGCAGTTTCGGATAGCAGACGGTCTTTCAAAGCTGGAGGACTAATAGAAGCATTTCAATACTGAAATCAGGGAGCAGCAACTTGCAGTTCAGATAAGAGAGTACCTTTGAGGTGCCCTCTCCCCAGATTTTTAAATTAAAATATGTCTTTATCAACCAGGCTGTCATGATATCCATATTAACATATCATGGTGCAATCACACACACACTAATGGACAGGCAGGTGGACCAACCAACACACACACAACATCACAGCCAATCACCAGTGAGAGCACACGCACTATAAAACAGGGAACACCACAGTTCCCGCTCATTCTACCAGGAGATAGCTCAGAGCACAGAGCTCACAGCGCGCCACTCAGACATACACCATGTGCTGAATGCCTCACCAAGATAGTGAAAGGGCTGGGTCCACAGGTTAGCTGGTGAAGCACGAACCTCAGCCAGCAGTTATTAGTTGTTATTGTTTAAGACAATAAAACAGAGTTGTACCATCTACAACCGTGTTGGATCATTTGTGTATCGGAACACCCAACACGACATGATACCAGGTAGTGGAAGATAGTCAGCGACTGTGAGACCTACCTGCACCCTTTCAGAAATCCGCCATCCTGCTCCATGGAGAACATCAGCCCGCCGCAGCCGTTCCGAATCGCTGGAAATCTTGGCGTCAACTGGAAGCTGTTTAAACAGCGCTTCCAGCTCTTCCTAGAAGCCACAGACAGGGAGAATGCATCGGACACCAGGAAGATCGCCCTCCTCCTCTCCACGGCGGGGCAACACGCCATCCACATCTACAACTCCCTGGCATTCGCGGAAGGCGAGGACAAGACAAAATACAAGACGATGCTTCTAAAGTTCGAGGAACACTTCAGCGTGGAAGTTAATGAGAGCTTCGAGAGGTACCTCTTCCAGCAGCGCCTGCAGGGTAAGGATGAGCCTTTGCAATCTTATTTGACACACCTCCGTATCCTCGCGCAGTCCTGCGGCTATGAGGCCACATCCGACTCCATGATTCGGGATCAGATAGTTTTTGGGGTCACCTCGGACACCCTACGCCAGCAGCTCCTCAAAATAAAGCGCCTCACCCTAGCGACTGCCATCGAGACCTGCGTCCTCCACGAGAACGCGACCAGCCGGTACTCCCAAATCCAGGCGGCCGAATCGGCACGGCAGGGGTCCTACAAGCCCGAGCGGGTCCAGTCGATCGAGTTCCTCCCGGCCCGCGGCCTGGATGAGGGCGGCCATTTCGCGCACTTTCCGAGGCATCCCGCGCTTGTTCGCGCCAAAAGAGGGGACGTCGACGCAGAGGGACGGGATGCACAGGCGCGCTCTATGCAGGACCGCACCGCGCATGTGCGGTGGCGCAATGAACACCATGACGTCACGACGTGCGGCAACTGTGGCTCCGCCCACTTAAAGCGGCAATGTCCGGCCAAAGCGCGACAATGCCTCTGCTGTGGCAGGATGGGCCACTACGCTGCCTGCTGTCGAGCAGCTCAACCTGCCAACTCTCAACAATTCCACCAGCCTCGCAGGGACGTGCGGGCCATTCAGCCCCCATACACTGAGTCATATCCTGACAACATGCAGACCAGTGATACCGAAGACAGGGAACCCCTCCGCGTTGAGGTAATAAACAAGAACCGGATGTCCCCAAGTCGGAACCACCAGCCGCTGCCAGTGCACAGCATTGATCCGGGCAATGAGTGGTGTGCCATCCTAACGGTCAACCCAAATTCGTCGCCCACCTGATAGACTTGACTTATGAGCCTGTTAGCACATTGGACTCACTGAATTGTTTTGCAATACTGTTACCGTGTTTCTTTCTTGTCGTTCCAGAAGTTCTCTTTCGATGTTTGCTGATTGCATTTGTTCTGTTATTGGTACAACCTCGTTGCTCTGTTGCACCTGACACCTTCCTATGTATATAGTTTAGCCTCATGTACATGTTGTAAATATTGCACACACATACTCAGATGCACTCAGTACACACCAATATTTATTAGCATGTAGGCACATATCCTTGTGAAAAGGGGGGATGTCATGATATCCACATTAACATATCATGGTGCAATCACACACACACACTGATGGACAGGCAGTTGGACCAACCAACACACACACAACATCGCAGCCAATCACCAGTGAGAGCACACGCACTATAAAACAGGGAACAGGGAACCACAGTTCCTGCTCATTCTACCAGGCGATAGCTCAGAGCACAGAGCTCCCAGCGTGCCACTCAGACATACACCATGTGCTGAATGCCTCACCAAGATAGTGAAAGGGCTGGGTCCACAGGTTAGCTGGTGAAGCATGAACCTCAGCCAGCAGTTATTAGTTGTTATTGTTTAAGACAATAAAACAGAGCTGTACCATCTGCAACCGTGTTGGATCATTTGTGTATCGGAACACCCAACGCGACACAGGCCATGATGGCGATGGGGAAGGGGCCTCAAAGCCTGCTTGCAGCACTGGCCTTAAACAGTTTGCCTTATCTCCAATGCCCTGGTGTTAAAAGGGAAGGAGTGGGGGCTGCAGAACTGGACCATTCCGATATAGCTGAATTAGCCTTTAATTATCGTCAAGTGGCCACTTGTTACTTATGCCCTGCCATCCCGCCACTGTGAAAATGGCCTGAAAGAAGGATAGAGGTGGCAAACTGGCATGCCAGCCAGTGGTACAAATTTTTCCATCTGTCAGCCTCCATGCTCACGCCCATCACGCTCTACAAATCCTTCCCATTTTGCAATGTGGATCTCCACAAAAACTGGGAGAAATGGCAAGGCTGCTATGAAGGTACAAATTATAAACAGGATAGATCACTTGGCCCCTTGAACCTGCTCCACCATTCTAGAATATCATGTCTGATCTGGTTGTACCTCAATCCCACTTTCGTGTCTACCCCCCGATAACCTTTCACCCCTTTGTTAGTCAAGAATCTAATTAGCTTTGCCTTAAAAATATTCAAAGATCTGCTTCCATTGCCTTTTAAGGAAGAGAGCTCCAGAGACTCATTCCCCGAAGAGAGAAAAAATACTCCTAATCTTTGACTGAAATGACTGACTACTTATTTTTAAAATGACCCTTAGTTCTAGATTCTCCTACAAGAGGAAACATCTTCTCCACATCCACCCTGTCAAAACCCCTCAGGATCCCACAGGTTTCAATCAAGTGGCCTCTTACCCTTCTAAACTCCAGTGGATACAAACCTAACCTCTCCTGTAATGACATGCATACTGTAAGTGTATCCTTCCCCAGCCAGTGGGTCCCCAGCCAGGATGTCATTACGCACAGCCCACTGGCTGTGCGTAATGACATCCATACTGTAAGGCGGCCTTCAGGACCCGCGACAACGCAGAATCGCCGAGCAGAAACTTATAGCCAAGTTCCGCACACATGAGTGCGGCCTCAACCGGGACCTGGGATTCATGTCGCATTACATTCATCCCCCACCATCTGGCCTGCGAAATCCTACCAACTGTCCTGGCTTGAGACAATTCACACCTCTTTAACCTGGGGTTACCCCATCTCTGGATCTGTAAGGATTTAATCACCTGCTAATGCTCGCATTCCTAGCATTGTTTGGCATCTTTGAATTTGTCTATCTATGTGTTTCTGGAACAGACCTCTTCATTCACCTGAGGAAGGAGCAGCGCTCCGAAAGCTAGTGACATCGAAACAAACCTGTTGGACTTTAACCTGGTGCTGTAAGACTTCGTACTGTAAGTGTAAAGGTTTAACAACGTGATGTTCATGTATTTCAACACTAGATGGCACCACAGGGCAGTCATATAAATATACTGTGATTCCTGGGATTCTGGGAGAAGGTGTTAGTGGCTGATTGAGATATGGGGCTGGATTCTCTGTTTCAGGGACCATGTCCCCACGCCGTCGTAAAACCTGTGGCCTTTCACGCCAGAACAACTGACGTGAAAAGGCCACATATTCATAGCCCTGCAGGGGTCTAGCAGGGACCCGTCATGAATCTAGCAGCTTTAGCTACAGATATGGGCCCCCGCACATCCGGATCAGAGCCGTGCATGCGCATGCCAGTGGTCTCCAGTGGCCGCGTCGTGATCCATGGTGGACTCAGACCGCGAAGCTGGACCTCCCAAATAGTGCGCCCGATCAGCCGCGCACCTGACCCGGACTAACCCGCCCAAAAATAGCCCGGTCCCATATGAGGCCCCCCTGCTCTCCAATTGGCCTGCCCCGACCGTGGCGGCTGCGGACTCAGTGCACAGCCATCACGCGAGCACCCCAAACTTCTGGGACCTAGTTAGATCCATGCCGTCGGGACTTCGGCCATTTGGGGGCAGAGAATGGCGGGGTGGACCTCCAGTAATGGCTGCAGGTAGGGGCCACCGGTAGAGGGCAGCACGGTAGCACAGTGCTAGCACAATTGCTTCACAGCTCCAGGGTCCCAGGTTCGATTCCGGCATGGGTCACTGGCTGTGCATAGTCTGCATATTCTCCCCGTGTCTGCGTGGGTTTCCTCCGGGTGCTCCGGTTTCCTCCCACAGTCCAAAGATGTGCAGGTTAGGTGGATTGGCCATGATAAATTGCCCTTAGTGTCCAAAATTGCCCTTAGTGTTGGGTGGGGTTACTGGGTTGTTGGGATAGGGTGGAGGTGTTGACCTTGGGTAGGGTGCTCTTTCCAAGAGCCAGTGCAGACTCGATGGGCCGAATGGCCTCCTTCTGCACTGTAAATTCTATGATGATATGCGGCGTGCCATATCTTTTCGGGGCACGGAGAATCGGGAAACTGGCGCCGTTCCCGATTCCATCCGCGAAAGTGGATTCTCCACCCCGGCGCTGGACGCGATTTCGGCGTCGGGGTGCGGAGAATCCAGCCCAGCAAATTCATTGTATTAGAGAGAGTTTAAACAGCATAGTTAGATAGTATACGTTTCCGTGGCATAAATTTAATACTATTATTTACTTAGCTCTTACTTAGTAAGATGTGCGACTCATTTAAAGTAGTGTAAATAAACTAGCTTTGTTTGAAATACACAGCTTGATGTTCTTTGTCAGCACCACAACTTTTAGCCATCTTGAGGGACTAAACAGAGAACATCACATCTCCAACCTTTCCTCGTAAGACAACCCGCTTATTGCTAGTCTAGTAAACCTCTGGAAGTAAACCTTCTAACGTATTTACACCTTTCCTTGAATAAGGACAGCAATACTGTACACAATACTCCAGATGTGATCTCACCAATGTCTTGTACAACTGAAGCATAACCTCCCTACTTCTGTAATCAATTCCCTTCACAATAAACAATACCATTCATTCTATTAGCTTTCCTAGTTACTTGCTGTACCTGTATTCCAGCCTTTTGTGAGTCATGCAGAAGGCAACCTGAGGAACTGTCCATGAGATTGAGGTAAATGGTGAAAGGGATTAAAGCGGTGACCCCCATCATGATGGGGGTGGGAGGGTAAAAGAGATAAGAAAGGGAGGGCGGAAGGGAAGGAGGGCAGGTTTCCATGTGGGGCTTGGCGAAGCACTTCTTCACCATTACCTAATTTTAAGCAGCATGCTGTTACTCACTAACTGGAGGCCCTTTCATAGTTTTCAGGCCATAGTATGACCAAGTTGTGATTCCAGGGGAAAGTCATGTTAGGATCTGGTGCAGGAAAGATACAACCAGCCAAGATTGTTTACCATGAAAACATATATTTTTGCCTTTTGTCTCATTCAGCCCAATATTAATTTGAATTTCCATCCATCGTTGGCATTCCTGAAAGGTTTTATAACTTTAAATGGACTAAATCTTTAATGTTTAATAATCCCATCCTTGCCATTCCCCCAAGGTTTCCACCTAAATGCAGTTTCCTTTGCCCAAGAGACAGTCAGAAACAACAGCTTACATCATTGAGATGATCAGAACTTGGCAGCAGGGTAGCATTGTGGATAGCACAATTGCTTCACAGCTCCAGGGTCCCAGGTTCGATTCCAGCTTGGGTCACTGTCTGTGCGGAGTCTGCACATCCTCCCCGTATGTGCGTGGGTTTCCTCCGGGTGCTCCGGTTTCCTCCCACAGTCCAAAGTGGTGCAGATTAGGTGGATTGGCCATGATAAATTGCCCTTAGTGTCCAAAATTGCCCTTAGTGTTGGATGGGGTTACTGGGTTATGGGGATAGGGTGGAGGCGTTGACCTTGGGTAGGGTGCTCTTTCCAAGAGCCAGTGCAGACTCGATGGGCCGAATGGCCTCCTTCTGCACTGTAAATTCTATGATGATAACATAAGTGCTAATACATCCACAGTATAAACCTATTTAATACACAGCTACTATTAATAGTAGCTATCAATAAACATGGGATATAGGAGTAAATTAATTTAAGAAGACTGCAAACATCAAAATTAAAAAAAGACTGAATAACAAGCAGTGCACATTTGCATTAAATGTTATGAAATGGAATGGTGTATGATTTACTGTTTTCTGCCAATTCATAAGTACATGAAAGTCGTTAATTCTAGATTCTATTAGACTGCCAATTAAATATGCATACGACAGTTAGAAAAAAGTGAACTTTTTGAGACAGTTGCAGTACCCATTTGTAGCATACACTTCCCAAAATACCACAGATTGATGCGTTTAAATAGCCCGCTGAAGCTTCACAAAATCCTTCCAAAAATGGGGGTCGACTTATATGGAGAGTACAAAATTTGAACTGCTGCTCATGATGCCAGTGGATCAATTTGGCTGCATCGGTCTCCATGCGCAGTATGTTCTCTGTGGGTGAGTTTTTAACCCCAGCGCATCTTCTTGGCAACATGGCCTTGTCGCCTGCTTGATCCCCTCACAATGTGAGTATAACCCTAAGTATGTTTATTTGAGCTGAAAAATTGAGACCAACTCCTAATCTGAGTGTAACCCCAGACGTGCATTTATTAGCTCTAAAATGCAGTCAGTACTGTCGACTTAAATAGGCCTGAATGTGTCTTTTGGAGCTGGAAAATGAGATATTATCTGCCAGGTTGACTTATACAGTATCTGCACATTTGCAAATCATTCTGCCCAACACCTTCTTCAAGTTCATTAATAGTAAACAGTAAAGGGCTTAACACCAATCCCTGCAGGATACCACTGATAATCAATCTCTGAACAGATTCACAACCATTGACGACACTTTTTCACTTATGGGCAGGCAGCCAATGCTTAATCCACTGCTGGAGCTTCCCACTAATTCCACAAGAACCAACGATGAAGGTGACTCAACGTAGCAATGAATTCATACACCACAGTAATAATGCAGACAAAGACACATCATGTAATGTCTCATTTGTTGGGATATTTGTCCAATGTGCCATTAATGCTTCATTTAATCAATGGAAAAGCATTTAAGAATAATAACCAGAAGGCAAGCATTTCTGTAGCAAGATGACATTTATATCCTTGATGAAATGTAACTGTCATAACCCCCAGGAGGACCCCGTGGGACTTGTGGAGTACGAGCTCCCCAGATAGGGAGCGGAGGCAATGTACTAATATAAAACCCGGCCCAAAGCAGGGCCTGGAGAGCGATATGCTGCTTTGAGCAGAACTATGGAAATAGTTATTAATTAATGATCATTCATCACCAGCATCCTCAAGTCACTAAAGTAACCATAATTGACTTTAATACAAAAGGGCATTGTTATAAAACTCGTTTATATCAAAAAATGTGTTTATTGAGTGGACTGAAGCCACAGATAAATGCTGAATAAAATTTGAGTCTCAAAATGGCCAACCATTCACATAACTACACCTGAGAATTTGTAAAGCCTCAAAACACGGCAGGCTGTCTGAAGTTAGCCCACCTAGGACTATACGCATTAAAGAGTATGGACTGCCACCTCCTGAACTACTGAAGGACATTCAGACATGATCAAATTATTCAGTTGATCAAGCCGTTAAACTCGATCACTTTCAACAATAGACTCTGGGTGAGAAGGGAAGTGAGGGCCTTACTGACATTCTCAATCTAAGCACTTTAAACTGCAAGCAGGAAATAAGCTTGTTTTGATCATATTTGGTAACTGGTTAGTTTGTTCAGGAAGGTCATGTGACTGAAAAGTAGACACTGATTTTGCATGCTCCCACCCAGACATATTTTTCAGGGTGGAGGGTGTACGCAAAATAGGGCAGATGCCCACTCTACCACCTTCCCGCCCAGCCTTATAGCTCACCACCATAACTTTGGAGGTGGGCAGGTGCCCAAATCAGTAACCCACCCAACATATGTAAATAAATGATCGAGGGCCAATTATGCTTGTTAACACGCCAGTTGATCCAGGCCATAATATGGCTGGCATGGGCAATAGCGCTGGAGTGTGATGGCTATTTACAAGGTCGGAAGGAAGGGGGGTTACTATCTTTGGGAGAAGCTCCCCTAAGATAGTATCTCCACTTCCTTCCTACCCCATTACACGACAAAACTCACCACCTCACCTCCCTCAACAAGCCAAACCCTCCCCACCCAATACCCCAGATTCAGTTCTGGGATCCATTGATCCTTCTAGACTCTGGGGTGGTCCCGGCGGATTGGAAATTAGCAAACGTGACACCACTGTTTAAAAAAGGAGGTAGGCAGAAAGCGGGTAATTATAGGCCAGTGAGCTTAACTTCGGTAGTAGGGAAGATGCTGGAATCAATCATCAAGGAAGAAATAGCCAGGCATTTGGATTGAAATTGTCCCATTGGGCAGACGCAGCATGGGTTCATAAAGGGCAGGTCGTGCCTAACTAATTTAATGGAATTTTCTGAGGACATTACCAGTGCGTTAGATAACGGGGACCCAATGGATGTGGTATATCTGGATTTCCAGAAAGCCTTTGACAAGGTGCCACACAAAAGATTGCTGCATAAGATAAAGATGCATGGCATTAAGGGGAAAGTAGTAGCATGGATAGAGGATTGGTGAATTAATAGAAAGCAAAGAGTGGGGATTAATGGGTGTTTCTCTGGTTGGCAATCAGTAGCTAGTGGTGTCCCTCAGGGATCAGTGTTGGCCCACAACTGTTCACAATTTACATAGATGATTTGGAGTTGGGGACCAAGGGCAATGTGTCCAAGTTTGCAGACGACACTAAGATAAGTGGTAAAGCAAAAAGTGCAGAGGATACTGGAAGGCTGCAGAGGGATTTGGATAGGCTAAGTGAATGGGCTAGGGTCTGGCAGATGGAATACAATGTTGACAAATGTGAGGTTATCCATTTTGGTAGGAATAACAGCAAAAGGGATTATTATTTAAATGATAAAATATTAAAATATGCTGCTGTGCAGAGAGACCTGGGTGTGCTAGTGCATGAGTCGCAAAAAGTTGGTTTACAGGTGCACCAGGTGATTAAGAAGGGAAATGGAATTTTGTCCTTCATTGCTAGAGGGATGGAGTTTAAGACTAGGGAGGTTATGCTGCAATTGTATAAGGTGTTAGTGAGGCCACACCTGGAGTATTATGTTCAGTTTTGGTCTCCTTACTTGAGAA
The DNA here is from genome assembly GCF_047496885.1 of Scyliorhinus torazame. Lineage (NCBI taxonomy): Eukaryota > Metazoa > Chordata > Chondrichthyes > Carcharhiniformes > Scyliorhinidae > Scyliorhinus > Scyliorhinus torazame. The sequence goes on from NC_092713.1 coordinate 257,256,241, forward strand.
AGGCCGTACTGGCACTGGAGCGTTTGCAGAGGAGATTCACTAGGTTAATTCCACAGCTGAAGGGGTTGGATTACGAGGAGGGGTTGAGTAGACTGGGACTGTACTCGTTGCAATTTAGAAGGATGAGGGGGGATCTTATAGAAACATATAAAATTATGAAGGGAATAGATAGGATAGATGCGGGCAGGTTGTTTCCACTAGCGGGTGAAAGCAGAACTAGGGGTCATAGCCTCAAAATAAGGGGAAGTAGATTTAGGACTGAGTTTAGGAGGAACTTCTTCACCCAAAGGGTTGTGAATCTATGGAATTCCTTGCCCAGTAAGCAGTAGAGGTTCCTTCATTAAATGTTTTAAAGATAAAGATAGATAGTTTTTTGAAGAATAAAGGGATTAAGGGTTATGGTGTTCGGGCCGGAAAGTGGAGCTGAGTCCACAAAAGATCAGCCATGATCTCATTGAATGGTGGAGCAGGCTCGAGGGGCCAGGTGGCCTACTCCTGCTCCTCGTTCTTATGTTCTTATGTTATTTATTTATTTATCTCTTTGTTGTTTATTTATTTATTTATTGTTTGATTTTGGGGAAATTGTAATCGTTGAAGTTAACCAAAGGTTTAAGACATGGCAGGAGATCCCAGACCCGTGTCATGCTCCTCGTGTGCGATGTGGGAGCTCAGGGACACGTCCACTGTCCCTGGCTCCTTCACGTGCAAGAAGTGTGTCCAGTTGCAGCTGCTGTTAGACCGCTTGACGGCTCTGGAGCTGCGGATGGACTCACTTTGGAGCATCCGCGATGCTGAGGACGTCGTGGATAGCACGTTTAGCGAGTTGGTCACACCGCAGGTGAAAGGTACTGAGGGAGATAGAAAATGGGTGACCAAAAGATAGAGCAAGAGTAGGAAGGTAGTGCAGGTGTCCTCTGCGGTCATCCCTCTGCAAAACAGATATACCGCTTTGGATACTGTTGAGGGAGATGGCTCACCAGGGGAAGGCAGCAGCAGCCAGGTTCATGGCACCGTGACTGGCTCTGCTGCGCAACTGGGCAGGAAGAAGGATGGCAGGGCTGTAGTGATAGGGGACTCACTTGTAAGGGGAATAGACAGGCGGTTCTGCGGACGCAATCGAGACTCCAGGATGGTATGTTGCCTCCCTGGTGTAAGGGTCAAGGATGTCTCGGAGCGGCTGCAGGACATTCTGGGGGGGGGGGGGGGGGGGAGGGGTGTGAACAGCCAGCTGTCGTGGTGCACATAGGCACCAACGATATAGGTAAAAAACGGGACGAGGTCCTACAAGCTGAATTCAGGGAGTTAGGAGTTAAACTAAAAAGTAGGACCTCAAAGGTAGTAATCTCAGGATTGCTACCAGTGCCGCGAGCTAGTCAGAGTAGGAATGTCAGGATAGATAGGATGAATGCGTGGCTCGAGAGATGGTGCAAGAGGGATGGATTCAAATTTCTGGGGCATTGGAACCGGTTCTGGGGGAGGTGGGACCAGTACAAACCGGACGGTCTGCACCTGGGCAGGACTGGAACCGATGTCCTCGGGAGGGTGTTTGCTAGAGCTGTTGGGGAGAGTTTAAACTAGTGTGGCAAGGGATGGGAATTAATGCAGGAAGTTGGAAGGTAGTAAAACAGGGACAGAGACAAAAGGCAGTAAGGGGGAAAGTGTAAGGCAGAGAAGCCATCGTCAAAAATCAAAAAGGGCGACAGTACAAGGTACAGTGACTGAGGGGAGCTCAGTGAATAGGACCAGGAATGCTAAAAGGAATAAAACGGGAAGTGAAAACATTAATGGTAAGCGACGCAGCAGGTTGTTACATGAAGATATGGGTTCAACGACAAGGAAAATTAGGAGAAAGGTTGAAGAGGAAATATAACTTAGGAGAGGTTACTGATCGAGATTCAGAACAGAGGTAAAAAAGCCAACATAAGTGTACTTTACCTGAATGCTCGTAGTATTCAGAATAAGGTAAATGAGTTGATGGCGCAAATCATCGTGAATGACTATGATTTAGTGGCCATTACTGAAACATGGTTAAAGGATGGTTACGACTGGGAGTTAAATATCCGAGGGTATCAAACTATTCGGGAGGACAGAGTGGATGGTAAGGGAGGTGGTGTAGCTTTGTTATTTAACGATGACATCCGGCCAACAGTAAGGGATGACATCGGTGCGATGGAGGATAAGGTTGAATCCATTTGGGTGGAAATCAGGAATAGTAAGGCGAAAAAGTCACTGATAGGAGTAGACTATAGGCCACCAAATAGTAACATTATGGTGGGGCAGGCAATAAACAACAAAATAACTGATGCATGTAGAAATGGTACAGCAGTTATCATGGGGGATTTTAATCTACATGTCGATTTTAATATTTTATCATTTAAATAATAATCCCTTTTGCTGTTGTTCCCACCAAACTGGATAATCTCACATTTGTCAACATTGTATTCCACCTGCCAGATCCTAGCCCATTCACTTTTTTTAAACAGATTTTCAACAAACCCCCCCCGCCCCCCCCCCAACAAAAATAAAGAAACAAGAACGCAACAATCAAAAATTATACATTGGATTTCCCCACATACAATAACCCCCCATATGACATTTAAAAGCACCAATAGGGAAGCTCCCCCCAACCACTCAAACGCCCCCCCAAAAGACCCCCCCCCCCTCTCCCCTGGGCTGCTGCTGCTGACCACTTCCTAACGCTCCGCGAGATAGTCTAGGAACGGTTGCCACCGCCTGAGGAACCCCTGCACAGACCCTCGTAAGGCAAACTTTATCCTCTCCAGCTTGATGAACCCAGCCATGTCATTGATCCAAGCTTCCACACTAGGGGGCTTCGCGTCCTTCCACTGTAACAAAATCCTCTGCCGGGCTACGAGGGACGCAAAGGCCAGAATACCGGCCTCTTTCGCCTCCTGCACTCCCGGCTCGTCCGTTACCTCACATAATGCCAACCCCCGCTTGGCTTGACCCGGGCGTTCACCACCTTGGACATGGTCCTCGCAAAACCCGTCCAAAACCCATCCAGCGCCGGGCACGACCAGAACATATGGGCGTGATTCCCGTGCACCTCCCACACCTGTCCTCCACCCCAAAGAATCTACTCAACCTCTCCCCTGTCATATGCTCTCTGTGAGTAACTTTGAACTGTATTGGGCTGAGCCTGGTGCAAGAGGAGGAAGAATTAACCCTACTCAGGGCATCAGCCCACAGTCCCTCATCTATCTCCTCCCCAAGCTCCTCCTCCCACTTGCCCTTTAACTCCTCCACCGAGGCCTCCTCCTCTTCCTTCAGCTCCTGGTAAATCACCAAAACTTTGCCTTCTCCAACCCATACACCCGAAATCACCCTGTCCTGAACCCCTGTGCCGGGAGCAGCGGGAATACCCTCACCTGCCGCCTCACAAACGCCCTCACTTGCATGTAACTGAAAGCGTTTCCCGGGGGTAACGCAAACTTCTCCTCCAGCGCCCCGAGACTCGCAAACGTCCCATCGACGAACAGGTCCCCCATTCTTCTAATCCCTGCCCGATGCCAGCTCCGAAACCCCCCATCCATCCTTCCTGGGACGAACCGATGATTCTCCCGAATCGGGGACCAAATCGAGGCTCCCACCTCGCCCCTGTGTCGCCTCCACTGCCCCCAGATCTTCAACGTCGCCACCACCACCGGACCCGTGGTGTACCTTTTCATAGAATTTACAGTGCAGAAGGAGGCCATTCGGCCCATCGAGTCTGCACCAGCTCTTGGAAAGAGCACCCTACGCAAGCCCACACCTCCACTCCATCCCTAGAACCCAGTAACCCCACCCAACACTAAGGGCAATTTTCGACACTAAAGGCAATTTATCATGGCCAATCCACCTAACCTGCACATCTTCGGACTGTGCGAGGAAACCGGAGCACCCGGAAGAAACCCACCCACACACGGGGAGGATGTGCAGACTCCGCACAGACAGTGACCCAAGCCGGAATCGAACCTGGGACCATGGAGCTGCGAAGCAATTGTGCTATCCACAATGCTACCGTGCTGCCCCTTGTCGGCGAGAGCGGCAGCGATGCCCTCAGGCTCGTGCCCACACAGGACGCCATCTCTAACCTCTTCCACGCCGCCCCCTCTCCCTCCATTACCCACTTACGGATCATCGCCACATTGGCTGCCCAATAATAGCCGCACAAATTTGGCAGCGCCAGCCCCCCCTGTCCCTGCTACGCTCCAGAAACACTCTCTTCACCCTCTGGGTCTTATTCGCCCACACAAAACCCATGATGCTCCTACTTACCCGTTTGAAAAAGGCCTTGGGGATCATAATGGGAAGGCACTGGAACACAAAGAGAAACCTCGGGAGGACCGTCATTTTGACCGACTGCACCCTACCCGCTAGTGAGAGTGGCAACATATTCCATCTTTTGAAATCCTCCTCCATCTGCTCCACCAACCGCGTCAAATTGAGCTTGTGCAGGGCCCCCCAACTCCTAGCTACTTGGATCCCTAGGTACCGAAAGCTCCTTTCCGCCCTCCTCAGCGGTAGCTCGTCTATTCCCCTTCCCTGGTCCCCTGACTGCACCACAAAGAGCTCGCTCTTCCCCACATTGAGTTTATACCCCGAAAAGTCCCCAAACTCCCTTAGGATCCGCATGACCTCCGCCATCCCCTCCTCTGGATCCGCCACATACAACAACAGGTCGTCGGCATACAACGACACCCGGTGTTCCTCTTCCCCCCCGGACCAGTCCCCTCCATTTCCTGGACTCCCTTAGTGCCATGGCCAGAGGCTCAATTGCCAGTGCAAACAACAAGGGGGACAAGGGGCACCCCTGCATCGTCCCCCGGTACAGCTGAAAGTACTCCGACCTCCGCCGATTCGTAGCCACACACGCCACCGGGGCTCTATATAGCAGCCTGACCCAGCTGATGAACCCCTCCCCGACCCCAAACCTCCACAACACTTCCCAAAGATACTCCCACTCCACCCGGTCAAAGGCCTTCTCCGCGTCCATAGCTGCCACTACCTCCGCTTCCCCCTCCACCGGGGGCATCATAATCACATTGAGGAGCCTCCGCACATTTGTATTTAGCTGCCTACCTTTCACAAATCCCGACTGGTCCTCATGGATCACCCCGGGACACAGTCCTCAACTCTCGTAGCCAGCACCTTTGCCAGCATCTTAGCATCAACATTGAGGAGCGAGATTGGTCTATACGACCCACATTGCAGTGGATCCTAGTCCCGCTTCAGGATCAAAGAAATCAGCGCCCTAGACATTGTCGGGGGCAAGATCCCCCCCTCCCTCGCCTTATTGAAAGTCCTCACTAGCAACGGGCCCAGCAGGTCCACGTAGTTCCTGTAGAATTCAACCGGGAACCCATCCGGCCCTGGGGCCTTCCCCGCCTGCATGCTCCCCAATCCTTTAACCAGCTCCTCCAGCCCAATCGGCACCCCCAAACCAGCCACCTCCTCCTCCTCCACCCACGGGAACCTCAGCTCATCTAAGAATCATCGCATCCCCTCCTCCCCCGCTGGGGGCTCAGACCTGTACAGATCCCCATAGAAGTCCCTAAATATCTTGTTTATTCTCACCGCACTCCGCACCGTATTCCCCCCTCTATCCTTAACTCCACCAATCTCCCTCGCTGCCTCCCTCTTACGAAGCTGGTGTGCCAACATCCGACTCGCCTTCTCCCCATACTCATACGTTGCCCCCTGCGCTTTCCTCCACTGTGCCTCTGCTTTCCCTGTGGCCAACAGGTCGAACTCCATCTGGAGGTTCCATCACTCCCTGAGTAGCCCCTCCTCGGGGGCCTCTGCATACCTCCTGTTCACCCTTAAAATTTCCCCCACCAACCACTCCCTCTCCCTCCCCTCTCTCTTCTCCCTGTGGGCCCTAATGGAGATTAGCCCTCCCCTGACTGCCTTCAGCACCTCCCAGACTACCCCCACCTGCACCTCCCCGTTGTCGTTGGCCTCCAAATATATTTCAATGCACCCCCGCACCCGCCCGCACACCTCCTCATCCGCCAACAGTCCCACATCAAGGCGCCACAGCGGGCGCTGGTCCCTTTCCTCCCCAACTCCAGCTCCACCCAATGCGAGGCGTGGTCCGAGATGGCTATGGCCGAATATTCTGTTCCCTCCACTTTCGGGATTCGCGCCCTACTCAAAATGAAAAAATCTATCCGGGAGTAGGCTCTATGGACGTGGGAAAAGAAGGAAAATTCCCTGGCCAGCGGCCTGACAAACCTCCATAGGTCCACTCCCCCCATCTGGTCCATAAATTCCCTGAGCACCTTGGCCGCAGCCGGCCTCTTACCCATCCTGGACCTAGAGCGGTCCAGTGTTGGGTCCCTCCCATTATCAAGCTTCCTACCTCCAGATCCGGAATCTGACCCAGCATGCGTTTCATAAATCCGGCATCATCCCTATTCGGGGCATATACGTTCACCAGTACCACCCGCACCCCCTGCAACCTACCACTCACCATCACAGATCGACCTCCATTATCCACTACAATATTCATTGCCTCAAACGACACCCGCTTCCCCACCAGTATTGCAACCCCTCTGTTCTTCGCATCCAGCCCTGAATGGAAGACCTGCCCTACCCATCCCTTTCTCAGCCTAACCTGATCTGCCACCTTCAGATGTGTCTCCTGGAGCATAACCGCGTCTGCCTTCAGTCCCTTTAAGTGCGCGAACACCCGGGCCCTCTTGACCAGCCCGTTCAGGCCCCTCACATTCCAAGTTGTCAGCCGGATTGGGGGGCTACTCGCCCCACCCCCCTGCTGACTAGCCATCTCCTTTTCTAAGCCAGCCACGTGCCCGCACCTCCCGCACCCTCCAGTCCCCCAGGCTGCGGACCCCCGCCCCGACCACCTCTCCTACTTCCAGCTCCCCTTTGGCCAGTGCAGCAGCAACCCTGTTCCCCCCCTCCCCCTCCCCCCGCTAGATCCACATCTAGCCCTTTTGCTCCCCCCATAACACTCACGTAAGTCAGCTGACTCCTGCTGACCCCGGCCTCTCCCGCCATTCCATCGACCTCCCAGTGTGAGAATCCCCCCCTCCCCAAGGCAGTCAGTGTGCGCTCCTCTCCAGCAACCCCCCCGCCCCCCCCCCCCCCCCAGGCCCCACCCCCGTCCTTCCCTACCGCGGGAAAAAGCCCGCGCTTTCCTGAGCCGGCCCCGCCCCCTCTGGCGCAGCTCCTTTTTGCGGCCTTACCCCAACTCCCCATCCCCGGGCCTCCACTCCCCCTCGTCCTCTGTGGGGCCCTGCCCCTCCAACACCGACGCCCACACTCTCCCACAGCTCCCACATCAAATCCATTCACCCATCCCCACCCAGCACCAAAACAAAAAGAACATTCCCCAAACGTAATAAACACAGTGAACACAGTAAACATCCCCCCACGACCAACCCTCAATTTGAGTCCAACTTTTCAGTTTGTATCAAGTTCCATGCCTCATCAGGCGTTTCAAAATAGTGGTGCCGATCTTGGAACGTGACCCACAATCGCGCTGGCTGCAGCATCCCGAACTTCACCCCCTTCCGATGGAGCACCGCCTTAGCCCGATTGAAACCAGCTCTCCTCTTAGCCACCTCCGCACTCCAATCTTGGTAAATTCGGATCTCCGTGTTCTCCCACCTGCTGCTCCGCTCTTTTTTGGCCCATCTTAGGACACACTCTCTGTCCATAAAGCGGTGAAACCTCACCACTACAGCCCCTGGCGGCTCGTTGGTTTTGGGTCTCCTTGCCAGGACCCGATTAGCCCCATCTAGCTCCAGGAGCCTCGGGATAGCTCCCGCGCCCATCAGCGAATTGAGCATCGTGCTCATATATGCCCCAGCATCGGGCCCCTCCATTCCTTCAGGGAGACCCAGAATCCAAAGATTCTTCCTCCTCGACCTATTCTCCAGGTCCTCGAATTTTTCCGCCCACCTCTTGTGCAGCGCCTCGTGCGCCTCCACCTTCACCGCCAGGCCCAAGATCTCATCCTCGTTCTCTGAGGCTTTTTGCCGCACCTCCCAGATCGCCGCCCCTTGAGCCTTCTGGGTCTCCACAAGCTTCTCAATCGCCGCCTTCATTGGCGCCAGCATTTCTGTCTTCAGCTCCTCAAAGCAGCGTTTAAGAAACTCCTGCTGCTCCTGCGACCACTGCGCCCATGCTGCTTGGTCTCCACCCGTCTCCATCTTGCTTTTCCTCCCTCGCACTTTTCGCTGCCCCAAGATCACTTTTTTCACCGCTCCACTCCTGGTCCAATCCATATAATGTCGGGGGGACCCTGCTGTCACCTTCCCACACTGGAAGCCATCGAACAATTGCCGTTGGGGCCCCTCTGGAGAGCCCAAAAGTCCGTTCCCGGCGGGAGCTGCCGAACGTGCGACCTATCTAGGCATAGCCGCAACCGGAAGTCCCTAGCCCATTCACTTAAACTATCCAAACCCCCCTGCAGATTTCCAGTATCCTCTGCACTTTTCCCTTTACCCCTTATCTTAGTGTTGGCTGCAAACTTGGACACATTGCGCTTGGTCCCCAACTCCAAATCATCTATGTAAATCGTGAACAATTGTGGGCCCAACACTGATCCTTGAGGGGCACCACTAGCTACTGATTGCCAACCAGAGAAACACCCCCACTCTTTGCTTTCTATTAATTAACCAGTCAACCGGGCGGTGGAAACAAGGGAACCATTGTATCACTTCTTGCCTGGCGGTAACAAAATCAATATTTTGTTGAGTTGTCCCATTTCAGCAGTTTTTCAGGGCAGGTTATGCATGGCCTTGCAAACGTCAAGTACGGCTTGCCTGCACATTTCAGAGGTTTGCTGCCTGCGTTGGATGGACGGATTGCAGATTGGAAGAGGCCAATAAACCAAAACAATAGTTTGTGGCAATGAGTAGATGTCACAAATGTGAATGGTCATTTGTATTTCTCACACATCAGTCCCACCAAAAAACTCTGCAGCAAAGGGGAAAACAGGATGCAAACGGAGAGAAGAACCCCGAGTTTATATGGACAATCAGAGGATTGAACTTGGCTTAATAATAAAAAGCAAAATACTGCTGGTGCTGGAAAATGGGGGAAAAAAAACAGCTGCTGCTAGAAAAACTCAGCATCTGTGGAGCGAGGAACAGAGTTAACATTTTGAGTTGAATACGACTCTTTGTTCTGAGGATGAGTCATGTTCCATTGATTTTGGCAGATCATTACCAATCCATGCCTCAGTTGCCAATATGAAATAACTTGCACAATTAATTCCTCAGTGAGTTAGGGTTGAGTACCATGAAGTCAAATAATCTTAAAACATTCACAATTACAGGCTTTCCCTCAGCAGATTTAGGTCCACTTCAAATTAATTAGGATTTTCAAAATTGTGAACTTGACCTCGTGTTTTTAATTACAAGTAATTTACCAGAAAGGGGTTCGGCTGTAACTTAGCTGGATAGTCATAAACCTCCAAGTGTATGCCGGGAACACTTACATTACATAATTCAAGTACCGCTGAATTCTGAGAGTTAAAGTCTGAATTTGACAGGCATTGCTCAACCTTTCACATACAGGTAAGAGGGTGCTGCGAGGAGACTTTCTCAAACGGTGTTAATTCAATCCCCTCCCCGAGGACAATAAATTCCAATTGTGACTGCGAGGAAAGTTCTTCCCAACATTGTAGTCGATTCGATTCATTGTAAAACAACAAACAGAAGTCCCAGCTTTTCAAACTGACACATGCACCTGGACAATGCTGAGTGTCAACATTTTCTATCCCATGTAGTGACAAGCTGCAGGAAACAACATGAGAGATACCAATCCTGCAGAGGATTAATTGTGATGATGATAAATGATCCGTAAAAGAATTAGTCAAGATCTTTTGTTAATGTTAAGCGATTTGGAGCTCTGACCCACATTCATTTATCATAAGTAGCGGTTTGTTGCTATGACAGCTCACAAAACCTACAATATTCTTCTCATCCTCACATTTCACAGCTTGTGTCCTTTCTCCTAAATCAGCAGACTGTCAGCATAAGATAATGGATACCACATTTAATGTAACATTGAGTTCGATTTGAAGCTTTTAATTAATCCTAACCTTTACAGTACAAAGATGAATAGGTTGCAAGCATTTTTAGCTGAGTTTTTAGGCCCTGATGGGGGAATTGAAGAAGGGTGAGTGTCGCTGGCGCGGGACAGTTCCCGAGCTCAAATCCACCAACGGGCTACTTACTCGAATGCGGCAAGAAGGGTTGGGGCACCAGCTGGACTTCCCACATGCAAGCCTGGGTAGCCAATCGGCCTCATGAAGTGTCTATTGAGGCCTATTGTCAGAGGCCGTCTGCTATTTTGCGTTCGGCCTCCCAATGCCAGGAGACATCAGGAAACAGTGAAACTGCTTGGAGGCAGCTTTCTAGTGGCAGACAAGGGGGTCAGCATGCTTAGAGGCCCTCCGTATCTGCCTAGGTACAGCTATAGGCTGCCCCGCAGAGAGGCAGCTACAGGCTGTCCCGCAGAGAGGCTTCCCCTCCCGGGGATCCGGTTGAGGCCATTTTTAATTTAAAGTTAAAAAAGGAGAGATGGAACCCCCATTTTGGAATGCCCTCTCTCTAATTTACTTGTAAAGACAGCCTGCTTCTTCTTCACTGCTGTAATTTGACGGTGATCCCATCCTCATTAATTGGCAAATTTGAGGAAAATCACATTCAGGTGACTGTTCCCCACACGCCGCAGGCTTCTGACTCCCAGTTAACAGGATCACGAAGTTCACAGGAAATATACTGTCCTGTGAGTCAAAAATTTCAGAAAATTTATATTCAAAGTGAATTCTTTCACTAGTTTATGAAGTACGTTCTTGAAGGAGTCAGAAACATATGAAGTAAATCACAGTAAGACGTGGAATTCTATTTTACCCATTCATGGGAATGAGCGCCACTGGCCAGGCCGGCACCTGTTGCCTATCCATAATTACCATTGAACAGCTGGGAGTGAGCCTGGCTGCAGTCCAGGTGGTGTAAGTCCTAAGCCCAATCACCTTCAGCTGCTTCATCAATGACCTTGCCTCCATCCTAAATCAGAAGTGGGAATATTTGGTGATGATCACACACTGTTCAACATCACTCATGTCTGCTCTGATATTAAAGCAGTCTATGTCCAACAAGACCTGGGCAATATCCAGACCTGGGCTGACATGCGGCGAGTGACATTCGCACCACACAAGTCACAGGCGATGACCATTTGCAACAAGAGAGAATCAAACCATTTAACCCTTTACATTCAATGGCATTACCACTGAATAACTCACTCTGCATGTTTCTATGTGACTGTTGCATTTGTCCTTCTAGATGGTAGAGGCCGTGAGTTTGAAAGGTGCTGTCTGAAGAGATTTGCTGGATTGCTGCAGTGCATCTTTTAGATGGGACACACCTCTGCCACTGTGCATCAGTGGTGGAGGAAGTGGATTTTGGGGATGGTGGATATGGTACCAATCATGCTAGCTGCTTTTCCTGGATGGTATTGAGCTTCTTGAGTGTTGTTGGAGCTGCACTCATCCAGGCAAGTTGAGGGTATTCCATCACACTCCTGACTTGTAGCTGGGGGAAAGACCTACAGGAGTCAGGAGGTGAGTTCATAGAATAGAATTTACAGTGTAGAAGGAGGCCATTCAGTCCATTGACTCTGTACCGGCCCTTACAAACAGCACCCTACTGAATCCCACGTATCTACCCTATCCCTGTAACCCAGTGACCCCTACTTAACATCTTTTGGACACTAAGGGCAATTTAGCATGGGCAATCCACCTAATCCGCACATCTTTGGAGTGTGGGAAGAAACCGGAGCACCCGGAGGAAACCCACGTAGACACAGGGAGAACGTGCAGACTCCGCACAGACAGTGACCCAGCCGGGAATCGAACCTGGGACCCTGGAGCTGTGAAGCAACTGTGCTAACCACTATGCTACCGTACTGCACGTAGTTGAGTTGCTTCAATAGTAATCCCAGAGATATTGACACTGGTGGATTCAGGGATGGCAATGCTGCCGATCAAGAGTTGACCGATATGGCTGTAATTGGCTGAGTTGGATTTGTCTTCTTTTTGTGGTCAGCACATACACCTGGGCAATTGCCCACAATATTATGTAGATGCCAGTGTTGTAGCTGTAACAGCTTGGTGAGGAGGGCGGCTATTTCTGGCTATTGCTACCACCAAAATGTTTTCAGGGCCCATAGTCTTTGCTCTATCCAGTGCCTTCACCATTTCTTGATGTCATGTGATGTGATTCGAATCAGCTGAAGACTGACATCTATCATACTGAGGACCTCAGGAGGAGGCAGAGACAGATTATCCAACTGCATTTCTGGCTGAAAAACATTACAAATATTTTAATTTTGTCTTTAATGTGGAGAACCCATAAAATTAGCCAGTTAAACTCTTACCTGTGGTAGCCTGCAGGATTGAATTGGAACATTTTTAAAAACATGACACCAAGTTGGGAGGAAGGGTGAGCTGTGAGGAGGATGCAGAAATCGTTCAGTGTGAATGGGACAAGTTGAGTGAGTGGGAAAATGAATGGCAGTATAATTTGGATAAATTTGAGGTTATCGACTAATGTAGCAAAAACGAGAAGGCAGAAAATTATCTGAATGGCTATAAGTTGGGAGAAGGGAATATGCAACGAGACCATGGTGTCCTCTTATACCAGTCATTGAAGGTAAGCATGTAGGTACAGCAGACGGTAAAGAAGCCAAATGGTATGCTGGCCTTCATTGCGAGAGGATTCGAATACAGGAGCAATGATGTCTTGCTGCAATTATACAGGGCCTTGGTGAGGCCACACCTGGAATATTGTGTGCAGTTTTGGTCTCTTTATCTGAGGAAGGATTCCTTGCCCTAGATGGTGTGCAGGGAAGGTTTACCAGACTGATTCCCGGATGGCAGAACGGACGTATGAAGAGTGATTTAGTCGGTTAGGATTATATTCGCTGGAGTTCAGAAGAATGAGGGAGGATCTCATAGAAACCAATAAAATTATAACAGGACTAGGCTAGGTAGATGCAGAAAGGGTGTTCGTGATGGTGGGCGTGTCCAGAACTAGGGGTTACAGTCGGAGGATACGGGGTGGACCATTTAGAACAGAGATAAGGGGAAATGCCTTCACCCAGAGAGTCTGTGGAATTCATTACCACATGAAGCAGTTGAGGCCAAAACATAATGTATGTTTTCAAGAAGCAGTTAGATATAGGACTTAGGGTAAAGGGGATTAAAGGATATGCGGGGAAAGCGGGATCAAGCTATTGAGTTGGATGATCAGCGATGATCATAATGAATGGTGGAGCAGGTTTGAAGGGCCGAATGTCCGCCTCCAGCTCCTATTTTCTATTTTTCTATTACCTGGTTGGCTGTAATATATATATGGAAACCCATCACTGCGCTCAAACGAAGGCTTATGAGAAATTCAAACATAAAGCAAAGGAAGTGCCAATGTTGGAAAAGAAGTCAGTGATGACCTATACTGGAAATGCTAGCTTGTATTTTCTTCCCACAATTGCTGAATGACCTGTTCACTGTTTCCAGTATTTTCTGTTAAAAGATAAATGTGTACGTTTTTAATTGCATCCCTGGCGTAAAGCTTGTATTACAGAATGGTCGTTTTATGAAAAAAAACATAATGTTTGTTTCCATGGAGGTCATTGATTTAAATAGAAATTAAAATCAACCAATTTCTATAATGAATTCAGTGGCTGCACCAAGCAGATATAGCTTTGTCACTGTCATAATATGCACTCATGTACATAATGAGATACAGACAGGCAGTGACAGACACCCAGTACAGCCAATCAACACACAGGACAGAACACAACCAATCACCAGGCAGAACACTAGAGGGTGGTCTCCCACTATAAAACACACGAGGCATCAGCACTCTGCCTCTTTCCACTGGTGACAACTGTAGTGACATTTAGGGTGTATATATCGGTTAGCACCTTCTACACGTGGCTCAGAGCTAGTCTGATCTAGTTAGTTATAACAAGCACGCTTAGATTAGTAGAGTGTCAAACCTACAGCGAACTGTGTGCACTGCTTAACGAGTTCAATAAAGCATATTGAACCAACATCACAGTTTGGAGTCTACTTTCAAGTATAACTGCATCCAGTTGCAGTCCGTGTTACCCCAGGGTGAATAACACGACAGTCACTTGGATGTACATCCACAGGCCGATCATCTGCCTCCACCTCAATGTCAGCCCATCGACTGCTGAATCTGTCATCCAGGCCTTCACAATCCCCATGCTCGACTACTACAATGTTCTTCGAGTTGGTCACATATCCTGCATGAACTCAACTTATCCAAATTTCTGTTGCCATTATACTAAGTCCTCCTCACCCTTCAGCTCTGTTTTCCCTGGCCTCACTGGCTTATCCTGGCATTTAGTAGATCTCTCCTTGGCCTCATCTCTCCTTATCTCTGACTACCTCCAGCACTACATCTATAATTTGCATCTATGTAGTTTCTTGAATGTGGTGGAGTGTCGAAAGACATTTCACAGGAATATTATCAGACAATTTGACACCCAACAACACTGTGAGCCATGAGGATATTTTGGTCAAAGCGATAGGTTTTAAAAAGCAACTTAAAGGAGGAGAGAGGGAGGGAATGTCAATGTTAAGGGAGGGAATTCTGAAGGTAGCTGAAAGTGTGAATGCTTTGGAAAACTGGGGTGGGTGCACAAGAGGCTGGAATTGGAGAAGCACAGAGATCTTGGAGGGTTGTTTCCCGATACACCCAGGCTCTTTTGAATGCCCTTCCCTTTCATCTATTGTTGGTGATGACATTTTCACCCATGTATGCTTTCTTTTCTTAACTTCCCTGATTCTACTTTTAAGATCCTGCTTAAAATCTCTCTCTTCACTTGTGTCCTTTTAATTCCTTTGTGTTTCTGTAAAGTATCTCGGGATGTTTTCTGTTTTAAAGTGCTATATATATATGTGTGTGCCTTTAGCAATGCTAAAATTTACCCAGCTTAGCAGTGCAAAGCTGATTAATTGCCAACAGTCTATTGAACTAAATATGCTTCCCACTACTTGACAAGCTAGTCCCATTTCACACGTTGGCATGATTTTCAATGGTCTGTGGGGGCTAGGTCAGGTGTGGGTGTGTTTTGATGGTAGTGCTCCAAGATGGTGTGTCAGTCTTTCATTGCTTCTGGAACAGATTGCTATTTTCAAAGCAAGGGTGAGCTGTGGGCAGCTGGCAGTCTGCCTGCCTCTAATTAACTGGCTGGTAAGTTACTTGTTTATAGAAGATAGAACTTAGAAGTAGGAGAAGATCACTTAGCCTTTTGAGCCTGTTCCACCATTTAATATGATGGCTGATCTGGCTGTGGTCTGAATTCCACTTTCCTATCTGCCCCTCATAACCCCTGACTCCCTTGTCAATCAAAAGAAAAGTCTGTGTAACTCCGCCTTAAATAAAGTCAATGACTCAGCCTCCACTGCTCTCTGGGGAAGATAGTTCCACAGACCAACAATCCTCAGAGGAAAGAAATTCTCCTCACTTCAGTCTTAAAAGGGAGATCTCTTATTCTCATTCGTGAGCTGGGGAGACCCAGAAGGCTATTTTCAAACCACGGATTGGGAAAAGTGAACTGCCTGGCGTATGTTTAGCGCAGAGCTGTAGGGTGCAATGAAAGGAACTATTAAGATATGGTCTTGCTGAGGTAAAATTGTTGGGAAATAAGGATTATTCACATAGAACAAGTCTAGTTCTTCTTTATTGACCATTTGACCACTTGTCTGCGCTGTGAGGATGCTGGTCCTCTGTTCACCTGCCTGCACGACTTTGCAAGGCAGTAGTAAATCAGCTGCCTTTCAGCATTGCACTCTGGAGTCAGATCCCTCCTCCCAGGAGTGTTGTGTTATTCACCCTGGGGTAACACGGACTGCAACTGGATGCAGTTGTACTTGAAAGTAGACTCCAAACTGTGATGTTAGTTCGGTCATAATATACACCAGTATATCATGGTGCAGACACACACTGATGGACACACAGTGGGACCAATCAACATACACAACACCGCAGCCAATCACCAGTGAGAGCACACGCACTACAAAGACAGGGGACATCAGAGTTCCCGCTCATTCGAGTAGCAGCTATCGAGGAGCACAGAGCTCACAGCCTGCAACACAGACATTCACCATGTGCTGAGTGCATCAACTGGTAAGGACAAGGCAAAGGTCTTTAGTTAAAGCTGGTATCGTATTTACCCACAGTTCAAGTATGTTTAAATAGTTAACCTTTTAATAAAATAGTGTTGCACTACTTCAAATGTTGGTGACCTGTATGTGATCCAGAACACCCAACACATCAAGTTCAATACGCTTTATTGAACTTGTTAAGCAGTGCACACAGTTCGCTGTGGGTTTGACACTCTACTAATCTAAGCATGCTTACTATAACTAACTAGACTGGACTAGCTCTGAGCCACGTGTAGAAGGTGCTAACTGATATATACACCCTGACTGTCACTACAGTTGCCACCAGTGGAAAGAGGCAGAGTGCTGATGCCTCGTGTGTTTTATAGTGAGAGACCAACCTCTAGTGTTCTGCTTGGTGATTGGGTGTGTTCTGTCCTGTGTGTTGACTGGCTGTACTGGGTGTCTGTCACTGCCTGTCTGTATCTCATTATGTGCATGAGTGCATATCATGACATCCCCCCCTTTAAAAAAAAATGTTGGTTGCTTGGAGCATGTGCGACTGTAATTACATGTATAACTATTTACATTAAATGGCGAATGGGGTTGAATATATACATGAGAGGTGTCTAGCGTGCAGATACAGAACAAGATTTACAAGATAAATGTCTGTAAGTCCAATCTTGCGTCGGATCCTTGTCGACCGCCTGAGAGGTGGAGGTGGGGATGACGGCGCCTTGACAGGCGGGATTGCTGCCAGATTGGTGCCCTCGTGGTGCGAGATGTCCGGAGGAGGCATAACAACATCTGGAAAAGTAAGATCTGGTGGTGGGCAGGCAACTTTGCGCAGTGCCCTTCTGTTGCGCCTGACAATGGTGCCATCAGCCATACGAACTACAAACGAACTGGGAGCAGCCTGTCGAACAACAGCTGGAGCTGACCAGCCTCCATCAGGTAGCTTGATCCGAACAGCATCTTCCAGAGAGAGCACAGGCAAATCGGTAGCATGAGCATCACACGTCAGCTTTTGCCGGTTCCTGAATTGCTGCACCTTTTGCAGCACTGGGAGGTGATCCAGGTCTGGTAAGTGAATGGCCGGAACAGTCATTCGCAGGTCTCTATTCATGAGAAGTTGAGTCGGAGACATACCGGTGGATAGAGGGGTTGCCCTGTACGTCAGAAACAGAGTCCGCAGCCTTGCAGAGTAGTTGCTTCACTATATGGACCCCTTACTCGACCTTCCCGTTGGACTGCGGGTAGTGTGAGCTTGAGATAATGTGTTTGAATTGGTACGACTTGGCGAAATTGGACCACTCTTGGCTGTGGAAGCAGGGACCATTGTCACTCATGATAGTGAGTGGAATACCATGCCTGGCAAATGTCTCCTTGTAAGCCTTGATGACTGTCCTTGATGTGAGGTCTGATAGCTTCACAACTTCCGGGTAATTTGAGAAGTAATCTATGATGAGCACATAGTCACGCCCATTGGCGTGAAAAAGGTCGGTTCCCACCTTGGACCACAGAGAGGTCACGATCTCGTGTTGCTGGAGTGTTTCTTTTGTTTGAGCAGACTGGAAACGCTGGCAGGTCACACAATTGAGGACCATGTGGATATGTCCTGGCTGATTCCAGGCCAATAGACAGCCTGCCGGGCCCTGCACCGACACTTTTTGACACCTATGTGTCCTTCATGGATTTGTTGGAGCACTAAGCTCTGCAGTCTGCGAGGAATAACGATACGATCTAGCTTGAGGAGGATCCCCTCTGACTGTCAGGTCATCCTTTACATTAAAGACCTGAGGGCATTGCCTTTTTTGCCAGCCATTTGCCAGGTGGTGGATTACACGCTGCAGAAAAGGTTTTTTGGCAGTCTCTTCACGAATGCTGATCACTCTTTCATCTGAGGCCGGGAGGTTGCTGGCACACAGCTGCACCTGTGCCTCAATCTGGCGGATGAAGTCAACCTGTTCACAGGACGAGGTGTAGGAGCGGGACAGGGCATCCACAATTATTAGCTCCTTGCCTAGTGTGTATACTAACTCAAAATCGTACCGTCGGAGTCGAAGGAGAATGCGCCGCATTCGCCTGGGCGTCATGTCATTCAAGTCCTTATGAATGATTGGACCAAGGGTCTGTGGTCAATCTCCACTGTGAAGGTTGGTAGACCGTAGACATAGTCATGGAACTTTACAATGCCGGTTAGGAGGCCCAGGCACCCTTTTTCTATTCAGTAGGATTCATGACCCTTGACGCATAAGCAACTGGAGCCCAGGACGAGGAGTCATCCCTCTGGAGGAGCACCGCACCAATACCGTCCTGGCTTGCGTCCGTTGAGATTTTTGTTTCCCTGTCCGGGTCAAAAAACGCTAGTACTGGAGCAGTGGTGAGATTTGCTTTGAGCTCGAGCCACTCTGCTTGATGTGTGGGTAGCCACTGGAATCCAGTGGACATCTTCACCAGATGCCTGAGAGCCGTGGTGTGTGAAGCCATGTTGGAAATGAATTCGCCCAAGAAGTTCACCATTCTGAGGAAGCGTAGTACCGCCTTTTTGTCTTCCGGGGTCCTCATGGCGTTAATGGCCTTGACCTTGTATGAATCTGGTCGCACACCGTGCTGGGATATCTGGTCGCCCAAGAACTTGATGGATGACATGCCAAAGGAGCACTTGGCCTTGTTCAGCTTGAGTTCGGTTGCATGGACAGGTCGAAAAGGCTTGTTTGAGCCAAGATATGTGTTCCTCGGGGGTCGTGGGTCATATGATTACATCATCTACTTAGACACGCACACCCTCAATGCCTTCCATCATCTGCTCCATGATCCTGTGGAAGATCTCCGAGGCTGAGACAATGCCGAACGGCATACGGTTATAACAGTACCAGCCAAATGGTGTGTTGAATGTGCAGAGCTTCCTGCTGGACTCGTCCAGTTGTATCTGCCAGAAACCACACGATGCATCTAGCTTTGTGAAGAAATTGGCGTGTGCCATCTCACTGGTCAGTTCCTTACGCTTCGGGATCAGGTAGTGTTCCCGCATTATGCTCCGGTTAAGATCTTTGGGATCTATGCATATCCGCAACTCTCCTGAGGGCTTCTTCACACAGACCATCGAGCTGACCCAGTCAGTCGGTTCCGTCACTTTGGAGATGATGCCCTGGTCTTGGAGCTCCTGTAGCTGTGCCTTTAAATGTTCCTTCAGAGGACCCGGCACCCGGCGTGGTGCATGGATTACAGCCGTGGCATCAGGCCTGAGTAGGATCTTGTAGCAGGATGGCGGAGTGCCCATTCCATCAAACACATCTGGGTATTGAGCAAGGATGTCATCAATGTCAGCCTGAATATCCGCATTGGACGAAGACATGGCATGGACTCGCTGTACGAGGTTGAGTAAGCTTGCATGCATGGGCACCAAGCAGGGATGCCTTATCAGGCTGGACGATTTTGAATCGCAGTGTGGCATTGATGGTCTTGTTGGAGACGAATAGATGACAAGATCCTAGTGCAGTTATGGCATTGCCATTATAATCGAGGAGCTGGCAGGCTGGCGGAAGAATTTTGGGTTGCTTTTTAATGCGGTCAAAATCAGCTGGAGAGATGAGGTTGGCAGAAGCACCAGTGTCCAGCTTGAACTGTATGCTGCATTGATTTACGTGTATGACAGCACGCCATTCGTCCACGGAATCTACATTGATGATAGATAGGCGGCTTGCTGAATTTGAGGAGGCATACTCAAATGTAGTGATGATGCCCACACGATAGGTGGACTCCAGGCAGTCGTCCTCTGGCTTCGTAGTGCTACAAAGATCAGAATCCAATAAACCTTGCTGTACACACCGAACGTGTTTGCGTTGGAATTGGGATCGCTGGCCCTTGACTGGTGATGCAGACCTGCAGAAGGCTGCATAATGTCCAGGCTTCCCGCAATTTAAACATCGCCTAACTTTTGCAGGGCATTGCTGCTTGAAGTGGGCGGTGCCGCAGTTCGGGCACGCCATGACATCGCACATGCGCAGTGCGGTTAGCCGACATTCGCACCTGTGCAGTTTGGTTTTCGGCCGCTTCGTTCTCCCGTTTGCGTTGCGCATGAATGGTGCCCAGGAAAAGCGCGCAAAATGGCCACTTTCATCGATTCTGAGGCGCTGCATCTGGGCGATGGCCTGTACACTCTCTGCCTCGTGGGAGGCAAGTTTTTATATTCTGCCGATTTGAGATGGAAGTACCAATTTCTCGCATGCTCATGCACTATACACGATTGCGACTGGCAGGGTCATGTGCTTCATTTTGAGAAGTTGCTCCCGCAAGGAATCGGAGTGCACCCCAAACACGATCTGATCCCTGATGATGGAATCAGCGGTGTCACCATAATTGCAGGACTGCGCTAATATACGGAGATGAGTTAGAAAGGATTGGAACGGTTCATCCTTACCCTGAAGGCGTTGCTGGAAGATATAGCGCTCAAAGCTCTCGTTTGATTTGACTTCACAGGGACTGTCAAACTTCTCCAAAACGGTCTTGAATTTGGTCTTGTCCTGGCCGTCGGTAAAATTAAGCGAGTTGAAAATCTGGACGGCTTGGTCCCCCGCAGTTGATAGGAGCAGCGCGATTTTTCTGGCATCGGACGCATCCTCGAGGTCAGAGGCCTCAATGTAGAGAAGGAACCTTTACTTGAAGACCTGCCAGTTGGCGCCGAGATTGTCGGAGATCCGTAGCTGTGGAGGGGCCTGGATCTTCTCCATGCCGCTGGAAGGCTCTTGCTGGTTGTCACGGAATCACTTGAGGTAAACCATTTAGAGAAAGTAGACTACTGGTACCATGTCATGTTATTCACTCTGGGGTAACACGGACTGCAACTGGATGCAGTTGTACTTGAAAGTAGACTCCAAACTGTGATGTTGGTTCAATACGCTTTATTAAACTTGTTAAGCAGTGCACACAGTTCGCTGTGGGTTTGACACTCTATTAATCTAAGCGTGCTTGCTATAAGTAACTAGACCAGACTAGCTCTGAGCCATGTGTAGAAGGTGCTAACCGATATATACGATATATACACCCTGACTGTCACTACAGTTGTCACCAGTGGAAAGAGGCAGAGTGCTGATGCCTCGTGTGTTTTATAGTGGGAAACCACCCTCTAGTGTTCTGCCTGGTGATTGGTTGTGTTCTGTCCTGTGTGTTGATTGGCTGTACTGGGTGTCTGTCACTGCCTGTCTGTATCTCATTATGTGCATGAGTGCATATCATGACAGGGAGCACCCAGCACCACCACTTGGGTGCCAAGCTCACCTCTGGCTAGAAGCCAATCATTTCAGTCTGGTCCTATCTACTGAACTTACTTCCTCTCACCGTCACTTTATGCCGCCGCTGGCACCGCAGCCACCACCCTGGTGTACTGCTGTCCGCCTTGGTAGCACTCAGGAGGTTGTGGGTTCAACACTTCCATTCCATCACTCACACTGCCATCCTCAGTCCAGTACTGAGGGAGTGCTGCACTGTCTGAGGTCCTGCCTTTTGAATGAGATGTCAGGGTGACAGAAACATTCCCGTGGCACTTTACGAAGAAGAACTCGGGAATTCTCAACAGACAATCTGGTTCTTAATATCAATACTGTTCACTGGACTTTGTAGTGCACAAATTAGTTGGTGTTTATCTCTTCATCACACCAATGACAACACTTCAAAAGCTACTTCATTGGCTCGAAAATACTTTGAGAAGTCTTAAGTTTGCAAAAAGGACTCTAGAAATTCGATGTATTTCTTTACACCTCTGCCCATCACTAGAGTAACCCGAGGGCCTTGGTCTCCTTCAAGATGCCGCTTAGTCAGTCCATGAACACCACCACTTGGTTAACCTTACTTCCGATCGACTCATGCAAAGGCATCATTATCGGAATTTGCATGGTTCTAATTTATGACCCTTTTTGTAGAATGTGGTGCACACGCTTTGTTCCAGTCCCACACAGATCCCCTCTGCGCTTCCTTATCAATACATCCAATATTGTCAGTGCTGCTTCCCATTCTCAACCAGATGCCAACAATTTCATGATTTTTTTCTTCCAATCCTTCTTTGCTTCTTCACTGTCAATCTCCAACACTTACCATCCTTCTTAGACTTATTTTTCTGGACCAAGCGATGGCTTTTTATTTGATATCTGCTATAAGTCCACCAACTCCTCCAACTATTTAGATGACGCTCTTACCACATCGTTTCCTGTAAAGACTCCACTCCCTTTTCCCAATTTTGCCTTTGCAGCTGTTCTAATGCCACTTTTCATAAGAGAGCTTCTGAAACGTCCTATGCTCCTACCATCATTCGTTCTCTCCCAGAGGCATCTTAGAATAGTATCTGGACATCACAACAAAGCATCTTCGCCCAGGGATAATGTCTGTTCAGTTTCCAACATTCTTCAAAGCATTTCTACCATTATTAACCTAATCCAACCATCAAAGGCATCAAAGCATGTAGCTTTTCAGACCACGAGGCCATCAATCGGTGTTCAGTTGCCTTGATGTTGTTGGTTATGTTGGAGTAATTAACAAAGAAGACCACATGAAGATCAAATCAAAGCAACAATGGTATTTGTGGACTTGACTGCATTATGCAGTGTGGAGGAATGGTCCACTGCTGAAATTGACCAGGATCGCATGATGCTAATATTGCTTCTACTAAAAGCCAACCTTGGAAACATTAGTTCCACGGAAATCTTGTGCAGCAGATTAACAACCTGACTAATGGACTCCCACAAACACTCAATCTTGGCATCATTAGTTTTACTATTTATATCTGTAATATCCCCTGATCCAGACAAGGACATTTGAAAATGCAGATCGCCCTGCGATAGCCATCCAAGCATAAAACATGTGAGCACTGCTATAAGCTCTGGTGGCCTTCTCCAAGCAGGCAATAAAGACACCTGGGTACTCTCTTCGGTGATACTGAACTCAGACAAGAGGACTTTCCAGGTGATCTTAGAGTGGTTCTGGATAATAATGATGATATGTGAAGTTATCAGCCAAAAAAGAACAGGTTTAATGAATCCACCGCCGCCCGCCCCCCCCAGGCCGCCCCCTGACCCTGCGTGCAGAGCTCCCGCCAGCTGTAACCAGGTGTGGACGGCACTGGCGGGACACTGCCTTTTTAGAGCGGCTGCTCGGCCCATGTGGGCCGGAGAATCTGCGGCCCGGCCGCGCAGACCGGCCCGCGGCCGGCGCCGGCGATTCTCCGCCCGCCGGTGTCGGGGGGGCGTGGCGCGGTTGCGGGGATTCTCCGGCCCGGCGTGGGGTTGGGAGAATCCCGCCCTACTTGTGAACCTCATTTAAATATATATCATTAGCGAGCCTTCCCACCCAGACTTTCCCCCCTCATTGGATATTCATCGGTCACACTGGCGCGAATTTACAACAGCTGCATGAAAACAAGAACCTGGTGACCTCACCTCTGCAGGGGATATCGGCAGCGAACGCTCAGGTCACCATTACCCTCCAAGGTGCCAATCGCAGAGGGCACAACGGAGCGGGTGCGGGCGACCCAGATAAGTTCAACTCGGGGTTCTGGGTATGTGGTCGGGTTCAGTCTCGTCATCTCGGGACGGGGGGGGTTGGGCCGCTCGCAGGCCTTAGTGGCCCTTCATGGCCGGAAGTTTCCAGGTTTAAAAGGGTCTGGCAGCTGGTATGCAGGCAGCGATTCCCGTGTCCTCTTTGCTGGGCTTGTGGTGATATCACCTCTGGGATTGCCCTTCCGCAGAGGCAGCTGAACTTGGTTGGGAGCAGGTGAATTCATCGGGTCAGCACGGGGGGTGACTATGAGATTCTTGGGTGGAATCCCATGAGATGGCTGGCTGCATGGGCAGAGTGAGAGACCACGAGGAGAGGTGTTTTCCTGCCTCATAAGGCCTGAAGACCTTCACAGTGTGGGGGAGGATGTCTGCGGAAGAATGAACCCCCACACAGCCAACACTATGAAACCAGAGGGCATGAGATGTCTGGAAGTTCAAGGCCACTAGTTATGGAGGCCATGTTGTCAAGGATTAAAGGTAAGGTAAGGTAAAGTCACCACAGTCCCCGACCATAGGTTGCTTTCCCCTTTGAGGAGGAGAGCTGACTGGCGGTGATTTAATCTGAGGATCATCACACCGCAGACGAGGTTGAGAAGGCAGGCCTTCATGAATACTTAGGGATTAGTGTATGGGTGGCTGGCTGATCAAGTTGGAAGGCTAGTTTAATCCGCAGCCCTTAAGAGTTGGGGGAATGAGGGTGCCCCGTGAGGAAGAGGATGACATGCTATTTTCCATTTTCACAAGCATCAGGTGTGCCAATTTCCTCATCAGGTCCCTGACCATTCCTTCACAAAGTCATTTGTGCCACTTTACTCAGTACTGCAATGCTCAAGCGTGCCACTGATTGGCACCCAATTTTTAACCTTTTGATGTTTTAAGTTTCATTTATGATTCTCTTTTTGTTTAAGACAGTTTCCCTTTTAGGGACTGTCTCTTAAATTTGTCCATCAGTTTATTTGTTTCAGCGGCAATTTAGTATGGTCAATCCACCTAACCTGCACATCTTTGGATTGTGGGAGGAAACCGCAGCACCCAAAGGAAACCCATGCAAGCACTGGGAGAAAATGCAAACTCCACACATACTGAGGCCGGAATTGAACTCGGGTCCCGGGAGCTGTGAGGCAGCAGTTCTAACCACTGTGCCACCATGCCACTTCTTCACCCTTCATCTATGTCTGGCTGTTTCCCCAGGGTCCACAGCTGTGGTTGAGGTGGCCTGCTGCCTTCCATGCTCAGTTGCCTGAGATGACCTTGGCAGGAGCCCCCAGGGAGAGCCAGGACCTTGTGGGCAGCACGGGTGTTGCAGTTCTAGGTATGCAGCGCTGGAAGTGTTTTGCTCACAAGGAGGTGGGTATTAGATGGGCTGAGCACCACCAGGGTCTCCTGGGTGGAAGATCAAGTGCTGCACTCCTGCTGATCCTCTTCCCTTTGGGTGCCTGGGGGCCTTTGGGCTTTGGATAGAGGGGCCATGAAATGAGATCCTGGAGCCCCGCCATTCTCCACCACTGACACTCATGGATTCCCACCAGTGCCTTCACCATGGCGCTGATTCACTCAGCCATAGTGATCATGAGCTGAACCATGGAGCGGACATCCCCCGTCATGGAGTATGCATCCTGTGCCAAGATCTCTACTGTGGACTTGGTATTTGGCCTTATTTCATCGAACTGACAGCACCATCTCCTCGGACGGAAGGCAATGGAACTTGCATTCCGAGGAGGGATGCTGTCATCCCTACGTGATGCTCGGGATTCTGCTTTTGCAGCTCCATCAGCTCTGGGATGACAGGATCCATAGGCATATCATCAGCCTGGGGGACAGCAGAGTCCTGAGCTCTGGCATTCCTCCAAGTGCCAGATCCCTGGGACATTACTGCCTCTGCCTGCTGTGGGTAATCAGCTGTGAGTGACCCAGAAGCCTGCCTACTACTTATTCTCACTGAAGTGTGAGTATCTGGAAGTGACAAGTGTGATGCCTCTTCAATGCTGGTCTCCAAGATGTCTGCCTCAGAGCTGCTTGGTTCCGTGGTGTCCAGGGGCTGTGAAAATGGTCCAGGCTGGCCTGCTGATTGACCTGCAATTGAGGGGGGGTGGCATTAGTGCAGGACAGGGGAACACAGATAAGGAGAAAGGTCACTCACCTAAGGCTTGCGCGATGGCTGACTTGTGTGTGAGGGTTCTCACTGTGTCTTTGCCCCCACCTCACCCTTTGTGCAGGAGAGGTCCTGATCCTCGCTGAAAAGCTCAAGGGCTCGTTTCTCAAATGCGGTTAAGGTTTTGAGATCCTTTATCACTCCGGGCATCTGTGCCCGCTCATGCCTGTTGTGCTCAAGTTTATCCTGCAATCAGACAGATGGGAAGAGTGTAGGTGGGAGTCCTGCCACATCAGATGTAGATGGAGTATGGCATGCGTGGGAGCAGGCATGTGAGGGGCACCAGAGCTACTGGGGGGGGTTAATTGGGAAGAGAGCATATGCCAAGTGCTGTGACCCCGCGAGGTGGGTGGGAGTGAGATCACCCTGGAGGTGTGAGGGCTGCATTAAGTGGTACAAAGGGAGACATGAGGAGGCAGACTTACCCTGGCCTGCACGAAAAAGGTCATCCATCTTTTTATGGCATTGATGCCCGTCCAAGCGCGCGTGATTCACATGGAGAAAAAAATTGTTGTTGAAGAGGCTGAATACATGCTGAGTTTTCACACTGTCGGCACTGGAGGAATTCTCCTGGTTTTCTTGCCGGAATCAACACTTTGAAAAAATGTGGCAAGGTTCCACCCTAACAGTTGGACTTCCTGACGTTTCTTCTATCATGCCACCATCTCTCTGAAGCAAGGAAACAATAATGATAAAATGCAATGGGTCTTCGCAAACTCAGATCTTCTCTGCACGGTAGCACAGTGGGTAGCACAGTTGCTTCACAGCTCCAGGGTCCCAGGTTCGATTCCCAGCTTGGGTCACTGTCTGTGTGGAGTCTGCACGTTCTCCCCATGTCTGCGTGGGTTTCTTCTAGGTGCTCCGGTTTCCTCCCATAGTCCAAAGATGTGCAGGTTAGGTGGATTGGCCATGCTAAATTGCCCTTAGTGTCCAAAAAGGTTAGGTGGGGTTACTGGGTTATGGGGATAGGTTGGAAGTGGGGGCTTAAATGGGGTGCTCTTTCCAAGGGCCGGTGCAGACTCGATGGGCCAAATGGCCACCTTCTGCACCGTAACTTCCATGATTCTCATTAACGAAAAGCTCCTCAAGCTTGTCAGATCATGCCTTAAATTTAGGAACCCCCTCCATGTTAGCAATCAAAGCTCTCAAAACATTGGAACAGGTTTCATGAGTATACAGGAAGCCAAGGATTATAAATCAGAATCCGCATGGACCTTGTGGAGCAGACACCCGGTTTCACCATCCCATGTATACAGCGAACCACATCTGAACTTCATTTCGGCACTGCAGCCTCCTGCTAAACAGTGGAAGATGAGGGGTAGCAGGAGGCGGCGAAGAGGCAGCACGATAGCATTGTTGATAGCACAATTGCTTTACAGCTCCAGGGTCCCAGGTTCGATTCCCGGCTTGGGTCACTGTCTGTGCGGAGTCTGCACATTCTCCCCGTGTCTGCGTGGGTTTCCTCCGGGTGCTCCGGTTTCCTCCCATAGTCCAAAGGTGTGCAGGTTAGGTGGATTGGCCATGCTAAATTGCCCATAGTGTCCAAAATTATCCTTAGTGTTGGGTGGGGTTACTGGGTTATAGAGATGGGGTGGAGGTGTGGACCTTGGGTAGGGTGCTCTTTCCAGGAGCCGGTGCAGACTCGATGGGCCGAATGGCCCCCTTCTGTACTGTAAATTCTGTGAAATTATGGAATACTTTGCGAATCATTCCTCACTAACCCTAATTCTATTCATTCCATAAGTGCAGGGGCCAAGAAAGATAATGGATCAAAGACAGAAAGAGTTCAGAAGCCTTGACTGAGTGAATTGAAATCATACGAGGTCAAAGTTAGTGAGTTAAATGCACTTATTGCATCACTGCCTTTTTCCTTTTCATCCATAATCCCCACAACATTGCATTTAGTGCAGCACAATTCAGTAATCATAAAATGTTCTTTTTCAAAGTCACAACAATCATTCCCAGGGAAGCCTTATCTTCAAACCCACCTACAGCCTGGATCAATCTTGTGATTGTAACCTTCTCCCTCGCACATGCCTTCCACTCTTCCCACTTTGATCGACTCCATATCACTTCTCCCTTTCTATGTTCCACCTGAACATCACCTTTCTATTGTTTTGATGCATCTCTCTCCTTTAGCCCTTGCATCTTTGCATACTTACATTTTCTTCCAAATCCCTTTTGCCCTTTTACCTCTTCTCCCATGTTCAAAAGCCTATCCAAATCCTAATTCTTTAAAGGAGCTTCCGGCCACTTTTATCTGTTTCCACTCCGTATCCACTGCTATTTCTGTGAAGCTCTTTAGGACATTTTAATTTAGTGAAAGCCATTACCTCAAGATGGGTTATGCAAATATTACTCATTTTATGCCATGGTGAAAATGAGTTTTTATTATAATAATAAGAGTTAAGGCATCTGTCGCTTGGTTTCAGAATGTGGTGTGTCTGGCCACATTTTGCCTATTGGTTTACGTGGACTATGAACTAGAGTATAAGATACAACAAAGAACAAAGAACAAAGAAATGTACAGCACAGGAACAGGCCCTTCGGCCCTCCAAGCCCGTGCCGACCATACTGCCCGACTAAACTACAATCTTCTACACTTCCTGGGTCCGTATCCTTCTATTCCCATCCTATTCATATATTTGTCAAGATGCCCCTTAAATGTCCCTATCGTCCCTGCCTCCACTACCTCCTCCGGTAGTGAGTTCCAGGCACCCACTACCCTCTGCGTAAAAAACTTGCCTCGTACATCTACTCTAAACTTTGCCCCTCTCACCTTAAACCTATGCCCCCTAGTAATTGACCCCTCTACCCTGGGGAAAAGCCTCTGACTATCCACTCTGTCTATGCCCCTCATAATTTTGTATACCTCTATCAGGTCGCCCCTCAACCTCCTTCGTTCCAGTGAGAACAAACCGAGTTTACATTTTGTAACTTGTGTTATCTTTATGAATCTGGATGTCTGTAAAAGTATAGTTGTGGGTGAATGAATAGTGTATTATGGTTCATCTTTTCGTGTTGAATTTTCATTCAATGTTCATTCCTTTGTTAAAGTACACCAACACTCTCTCTGACTTTGTTCAGCAGCTGCCCTCCATGTTTCTCGACAAAAATAAGTTAGGCGGTGGGATTTTCTGTCCCCTCCTCCTGGTGGGATTTTCTACACCCGCCAAAGGTTTACCCCTCCCCCCCCCCCCCCCCCCTCCCCCCCCCCCCCCCCCGCCACCAGGTTCTGAGGGTGGTGAGTGCCTGGAACGCACTGCCAGGGGAGGTTGTGGAAGCAGATACATTAACGGCGTTCAAAATGCATCCCGACAAATACATGGATAGGATGGGTATAGAGGGATATGGCACCAGGACATATGGCACTGAGGGTTTTGGCCAAGGGTGGTATCATGACCGGTACAGGCTTGGAGGGCCGAAGGTCCTGTTCCTGTGCTGTATTGTTCTTCGTTCTTAATGCTTCCACGCCGTTAAGACAAGAGTGAGGAAAAAATAATTCTGACTTTCAGATAGTTGACTCAAAAGAAAAAACTAGGCTTGGCTCAGAACCAGACTGGTGTCAGCCACGTTTGTTGTAATGACACAATTGCATTTGAGGCCATTTATATAAATGACATATTGAAGAAAATGTTGTGTGGGTTGAGTTTTAAATATGTATGAAGCTTATTTGGACCAGTAAAGATCCTGTCACTTCAGTATTTTGAGTTGGCCAAAGATAAAACGCACTAGTCAGACACGACAGAAGAGAGAATGTTGTTGGTTTACATATTAGCATAATTTTAAAAAATAATTTCTTTTTTTAATTACCTTTTTCATTGATTTCCACTTCAGAGAATTTTAAATCCCTTCAACAGAATATAAACCCAAATCACCCCTCCCTCATTGTGACATGACTTCACACCAAGTCTGTAATATCTGTTTTCTTCCAGTCCAATCCAATTTCACACCTGTGCAGCTACTGTAGCTGCCATGCACGTTCATGAATACTAAAGGAAAAAACTATTTAAAAAAAATAGAATCACTCGAGCATTAACTTTAAACATCAGCTTCACACAGAAGACACAGTCTAGTGCCATGCAACAATAAGAGCTTTGAAAGTGTGCCAGAAAAGGATTTTAAGCACCATATCCTTGAAATTAAAACTTTAACCATGTCACTGCCACCCCCACAAGTATCAGAAGAATCCTATTGGTAAATGAAGTTAATTATTCAGTACTGTCGGTCACAGATACTCACATGTAGGTTGTGCCTGCACCCACTGAGCTACCCTTATCAAACGGTGAGCACATGATGTGTTGCGTTGGCATTGGTGAAGGGCCAAAAAGGTAGAGTGCTAACATCAATTGATGGACTGCCAGTTGACACTTTTTTCCTCCTGTAAAACCATTTAGTGGCATGTGACTCCTTTCAGGGCAGACAATGGGCACCCACACAAAAACAGGATTTCAGAGGAAAGATGAGGCTTCGAAACATGGTGAGGACCACCAGGAGATCAATGCAACTTGTACAAAAGCACTGGCTTCCAGTGAAGTACTGTTGTCAATAGCAGGCATCATAGATATTGAAATCCAATGAGAAAATTTTAGATCAAGTAAGGTTAATAGGGGAGCCAAATAAGGGGACAGTTTTAAAAGCTCAGGAGATCCGAGAAAGTGATTCAAAACGGAATTTCCAACCAAAATAAAGGCGGCAACGAGGTGTAAAGCACATAGGTCCCAACTGGCACTACCGATCATGCCGGTCCCCATACGGGCCAGCTTTTAAGGATTGATTCTACGATGCCCCAGCTGATGGGCCTCCACCCTACGGCGGGGGAGCTTGTATTCCACAAGCCCCACGGGAAGATCAATCGGGTCATCCCTGTGGGTCGCTTGAGGGTTATTACAAAAGGGAAATGAAGGAGTGATAAGGAAAATGGGAAGGGGGCAGGAGAGGAAGTGGAGTGTGAGGTAGGAAAGGAAGGGAGAGGAACAGAAGGAGAAGGGAAACAGAGAGATGATAAGGAAGAGGGTAGTAAAGTGATAAGAGGATGAGAGGGAGAGTGGGAGAAAAAGGTGGGGAGTAGAGGGGGGGTTGATGAGGAGGAGTGGGAGGAGAAATGGCAACTTTCAGAAAGTTATCTTGAGGAAGGGGCTGTAGTGTGAAAATCATCTTGGCTGGGTGTGAAGGAGGCAGTGAGGATCTGCTGAAACATTGCTGGCAGAGCTGGAGCGGTTGATACATAATGGCAACAAAATTAATTTTTCGGCTTCAAGTTGCTCTGCTGGCCAATGGGTCTTGAGATAAAAAAAGACACGTGTAAGTCACTAAAGGGGTGCCTATGGAGAATGCTATAAAAATCACAGGGGAGAGCCTCAGATAAGAAATGTCAGTGCGTGTGCTTCATCATTTAGGGATGACTGAGCCCATCAGGCTGGAGGGCTGCAAGTCCAGCGATAGGAACAGTGGAGCGTCGATGAGCTAACAGGAGGAAGATTGAGGAGAGAGAGAGAGAGGAAGGAGTGAGGAAATGAAAGAAGGATGGAAGGGGGTGGACAGGAGAGGGGAAAGGGAGAGGGAAGACAAGGAATCAAAATGCATGGAAAACCAAAGCTAGAAAGTGGGAAAGTGTAAACAAAGGGCAGTGAATGGACAGATTAGAGAGACAGTGGCGAGTTCCCATGGTATCTATGTTAGCCTGGTAAGGACTAGCAAGTGACATATTCAAAAATGGTAACTTCGATTTATAAGAGTATCTGACCTGGAAAGTCCCACAATGTATTAATTTATATGTATTACATGTAAATAAATGCCTGCAAGTAATAGATAGCTTCAGATACCAAACCACAAAATCAAAGCTGAAGTCGTTTTTAATTGCCAGCTGAGCTTGGAGGATAAATTATAGGCTTGAAAAGTATTTTTACTGTGTACTGTTGCAGTTTGATGAGAAGTTCTGATCTCTTAAGGCTGATTTTGTATTGCCAGTTGCTCTGAGTGCCTGGCATCTCAGGTTTGTGGCACTCTTACGACAAAATTAATTGCAACATCACGACTACAACTTTATCATCAGCAAATCTGAGTTTATCACAGAAATACCAGGTCAGTCCCAAAATAAGTGTCTTTGTGAAGTTGCTGCCTTGAACTCAGATGAGGGTTGTGACATTATAGAAATGGTCATTGTACAAAGAGTTAATGCCATGTTACAATTAACCACTAGATGGAGCTAGATGCAGTCCTAGATAACGCACATACTCTCAGACCTCTCGGAGAGAGAGTTGAAGGCTGGAATAGAATGCATTGGAGACCTTGAGAGAGGACAGAGTACAGTTAGAGTTAGAGTGTAAAGATTAGTGTTAGAATAGTGCAGATTATTATAATTATTGTTTACTATATTGTTTACTGGCTGCATCACAGCCTGGTGTGGCAACTGCTCTGCCCAAGACCGCAAGAAACTTCAAAGACTCGTGAACACAGCCCAGTCCATCACAGGAACCTGCCTCCCACCCATCTACACCTCCTGCTGCCTGGGGAAAGCGGGCAACATAATCAAAGACCCCTCCCACCTGGCTTACTCACTCTTCCAACTTCTTCCACCGGGCAGGAGATACAAAAGTCTGATAACACGCAAACACAGACTCAAAAATAGCTTCTTCCCCACTGCTAAAAGACAACTAAATGACCCTCTTATGGACTGACCTCATTAACACTACACCCCTGTATGCTTCACCCGATGCCGGTGTTATGGAGTTATATTGTGTACCTTGAGTTGCCCTATTATGTATTTTCTTTTATTTCCTTTTCTTTTCATGTGCTTAATGATCTGTTGAGCTGCTCGCAGAAAAATACTTTTCACTGTACCTCGCTACATGAGACAATAAACAAAATCCATTGTCTTTTGGAGTAAGTGGTCAAGCTTCATTTAAGTAGTGTAAATAAATGTTAGCTTCGTTAATGAACTTAGCTTCTGTGGTCTTTATGAACACTATGACATCCATCCTGAAAACAGCATCACATAGAACACCACAAGGGTGATTTGCAGTGGTCTATGCTTGAGGTTAGAGTTATAATCCACTTCACTGAGGACGTCAAGGTCAGGACGCTAGCTACCTGGACATAACCGCAATACTGGAAAAGTTTAATGACCTCAGTGGAGTTAACAAAGTAAGAATATCAAACTTAACCTCAGGAACTCTCTGCTGATTTCTGCACCATTTTAAATCCCACGGCCCACAATAAAACTTTATTTCCCTTCATTTCTACAACCACCATGCCACACATTAACTCCTTCTCCTCCAGCCACATACTCGGCACCTCCTTCCCTCTGCAATACTTCTGCACATCTCACATACAATTGTAAGGGGAGTAGCTAGGCGGTTCTGTGGTTGAAAACGAGACTCCCGAATGGTATGTTGCCTCCCAGGAGCATGGGTCAGGGATGTCTCAGACAGACTGCAGAACATTCTGAAGGGGGAGAGTGAACAGCCAGTTGTCGTGGTGCATATAGGCACCAATGATATAGGTAAAAAACGGGATGAGGTCCTACAAGCAAGATTTAGGTAGTTAGGAGCCAAGTTAAAAAGTCAGACCTCAGAGGTAGTAACCTCAGGGTTGATACCAGTGCCACGTGGTAGTCAGAGTAGAAATGAAAGAATAGGCAGGATGAATGCGTGACTTGAGAGATGGTGCAGGAGGGAGGGATTCAGATTTTTGGGACATTGGGACC
Organism: Scyliorhinus torazame; assembly: GCF_047496885.1. NCBI lineage: Eukaryota > Metazoa > Chordata > Chondrichthyes > Carcharhiniformes > Scyliorhinidae > Scyliorhinus > Scyliorhinus torazame. The sequence continues at coordinate 257,289,825 of NC_092713.1, forward strand.
GGTTCTGGGAGAGGTGGGACTACTACAAGTTGGACGGTCTACACCTGGGCCGGACTGGAACCAATGTCCTTGGGGGTGCTTTTGCTAATGCTGTTGGGGAGGGTTTAAACTAATGTGGCAGGGGAATGGGAACCAAATGAGGAGGTTAGTGGACAGTAAGGAGGTAGTAACTAAAGCCTGTAAGGAACTAGATCATGAAGTCAGCGTGACTAAGGGGAAAAGTAGGCAGGGAACAGATGATGAATGCAAAGGGACTGGTGGTCTGAGGTGCATTTGTTTTAATGCAAGAAGTGTAGTAGGTAAGGCAGATGAACTTAGGGTTTGGATTAGTACCTGGGAGTATGATGTTATTGCTATTACTGAGACTTGGTTGAGGGAACGGCATGATTGGCAACTAAATAACCCAGCATTTCGATGCTTCAGGCGGGATAGAGAGGGAGGTAAAAGGGGTGGAGGGGTTGCATTACTGGTCAGAGAGGATATCACAGCTGTGCTGAAGGAGGGCATTATGGAGGACTCGAGCAGTGAGGCGATATGGGCAGAGCTCAGAAATAGGAAGGGTGCGGTAACAATAGAACATAGAACAATACAGCGCAGTACAGGCCCTTCGGCCCACGATGTTGCACCGAAACCAAAGCCATCTAACCTACACTATGCCATTATCATCCATATGTTTATCCAATAAACTTTTAAATGCCCTCAATGTTGGCGAGTTCACTACTGTAGCAGGTAGGGCATTCCACGGCCTCACTACTCTTTGCGTAAAGAACCTACCTCTGACCTCTGTCCTATATCTATTACCCCTCAGTTTAAAGTTATGTCCCCTCGTGCCAGCCATATCCATCCGCGGGAGAAGGCTCTCACTGTCCACCCTATCCAACCCCCTGATCATTTTGTATGCTCCAACCCCCTGATCATTTTGTATGCATCACAATGTTGGGGCTGTACTATAGACCTCCCAACAGCGAGCGTGACATAGAGGTACAAATATGTAAACAGATTATGGAAAGATGTAGGAGCAACAGGATAGTGGTGATAGGAGATTTTAATTTTCCCAACATTTGACTGGGATACACTGTGTTGGAGGTCTAGATGGAGCAGAATTTTTAAGGCGCATCCAGGAGGGTTTTCTAGAGCAGTATGTAAATAGTCCAACTCGGGAAGGGGCCATACTGGACCTGGTGTTGGGGAATGAGCCCGGCCAGGTGGTTGAAGTTTCAGTCGGGGATTACTTTGGGAATAGTGATCACAATTCCTTAAGTTTTAGAATACTCATGGACAAAGACGAGAGTGGTCCTAAAGGAAGAGTGTTAAATTGGGGGAAGGCCAACTATGCCAAAATTCGGTAGGAGATGGGGAATGTGGATTGGGAGCAGCTGTTTTAAGGTAAATGCACATTTGATATGTGGGAGGCTTTTAAAGAGAGGTTGATTAGAGTGCAGGACAGACATGTCCCTGTGAAAATGAGGGATGAAAATGGCAAGATTAGGGAACCATGGATGACAGGTGAAATTGTGAGACTTGCTAAGAGGAAAAAGGAAGCATACATAAGGTCTAGGCCACTGAAGACAGACAAAGCTTTGGAAGAATATCGGGAATGTAGGACCAATCTGAAGCGAGGAATCAAGAGGGCTAAAAGGGGTCATGAAATATCTTTAGCAAACAGGGTTAAGGAAATCCCAAAGCCTTTTATTCATATATAAGGAGCACAAGGGTAACTAGAGAAGGGTTGGCCCACTCAAGGACAAAGGAGGAAAGTTATGCGTGTAACGAGTAATTTGCATCGGTATTCTCCGAGGAGAGGGACATGACGGATGTTGAGGTTAGCGATAGATGTTTGATTACTCTAGGTCAAGTCGGCATAAGGAGGGGGGAATGTGTTGGGTATTCTAAAAGGCATTAAGGTGGACAAGTCCCCAGGTCCGGATGGGATCTCTCCCAGGTTACTGAGGGAAGTGAGAGAGGAAATAGCTGGGGCCTTAACAGGTATCTTTGCAGCATCCTTGAACACGGGTGAGGTACCGGAGGACTGGAGAATTGCTAATGTTGTCCCCTTGTTTAAGAAGGGTAGCAGGGATAATCCAGGTAATTATACACCAGTGAGCCTGACGTCAGTCGTAGGGAAGCTGCTGGAGAAGATACTGAGGGGTAGGATCTATTCCCATTTGGAAGAAAATGGGCTTATCAGTGATAGGCAACATGGTTTTGTGCAGGGAAGGTCATGTCTTACCAACTTAATAGAATTCTTTGAGGAAGTAACAAAGTTGATTGATGAGGGAAGGGCTGTAGATGTCATATACATGGACTTCAATAAGGCATTTGATAAGGTTCCCCACAGTAGGCTGATGGAGAAAGTGAAGTCTCATGGGGTCCAGGGTGTACTAGCTAGATGGATAAAGAACTGGCTGGGCAACAGGAGACAGAGAGTAGTAGTGGAAGGGAGTTTCTGAAAATGGAGAACTGTGACCAGTGGTGTTCCACAGGGATCCGTGCTGGGACCACTGTTGTTTGTGATATACATAAATGATCTGGAGGAAGGTATAGGTGGTCTGATTAGCAAGTTTGCAGATGACACTAAGATTGGTGGAGTAGCAGATAGTGAAGGGGACTGTCAAGCAGAATATAGATAGATGGGAGAGTTGGGTGGAGAACTGGCAGATGGAGTTCAATCCGGGCAAATGCGAGGTGATGCATTTTGGAAGATCTGTTCAGGTCCATTGTACCCTGAAGGTGGCTGCACAGGTCGATAGAGTGGTCAAGAAGGCATATGGCATGCTTTCCTTCATCGGAAGGAGTATTGAGTACAAGAGTTGGCAGGTCATGTTACAGTTGGATATGACTTTGGTTCGGCCACATATGGAATACTGCGTACAGTTCTGGTCGCCACATTACCAAAAGGATGTGGATGTTTTGGAGAAGGTGCAGAGGAGGTTCACCAGGATGTTGCCTGGTATGGAGGGCACTAGCTATGAAGAGAGGTTGAGTAGAATGGGATTGTTTTCATTAGAAAGACGGAGGTTGAGGCTGGACCTCATTGAGGTCTACAAAATCATGAGAGGTATAGACAGGGTGGATAGCAAGAAGCTTTTTCCCAGAGTGGGGGACTCAATTACTAGGGGTCACGAGTTCAAGGTGAGAGAGGGAAGGTTTCAGGGAGATATACGTGGAAAGTTCTTTACGCAGAGGGTGGTGGGTGCCTGGAACGCATTGCCGGCGATGGTGGTAGTGGCGGGCACGATAGCGTCATTTAAGATGTATCTAGAAAGATACATGAATGGGCAGGGAGCAGAGGGATACAGATCCTTAGAAAATAGGCGACAGTTTTAGATAGAGGATCTGGATCGGCGCAGGCTTGGAGGGCCGAAGGGCCTGTTCCTGTGCTGTAATTTTTCTTTGTTCTTTGACACACAAGCGGTTGACTATGAAAGACACATTTTCAAAATAGCCCTAAATGTCATCACAAACACATTACCCCTTCTTGCAGGAGAATGCAGGCAACACAATGCCGTAGTTAGCTATTAGAATCCAGAGTCTGTTTCTATGCACTCTCCCCAATTGCGGAGGACATCGTGGTTTTCAGGGCCAAGAGCCATGGCTGTGGCAGTGGAAATGCTGGAGGACATGGCGCATCGTGTTTCTTCACACCTTTCCACTTCCTTGCTTCTCACTTTTACACAATCTGGATTAGAAATTGCAGCTTTCAGCAGCCAGTCAGCCATGAGCTTTGGAGATTGAGCAGCAGCTCAACTCACAGTGGTGCATCCACCAGTCAGGCAATTTCGTGGATAGAATGTTACTGGACGTGGTAACCCTGCAGAGTGCAGGCAGAGTGGGTCGTGATAGAATAAGTTGGGATAAACTGTTTTCATTTGTGGAAGGGGAAAAGATGAGGACATTGATTTAAGGAGATTGGCAAGGGAACTAAAGGCGACAAGGAAAACTTTTTTGTCCCAAATGGTTTGAATCTGGAACACACTTCCTGAAAGTGTGGTGGAGGTAGGTCCAATGGTGGCTTTTAAAAGTAAATTTAACAATCATTTGAAGAAGAAAACAAACAATGCCTAGGAGAAAGGACGGAGTGGGACTAGTTGAGTTGCTATTGCACAGAGTCAGCACAGCCACCAGGGCTGAATGGTGTCCTTCTACACTGTAGCCAGTTTATGATTGCATGGTTGGCATTTTGGCCTCATGGTGGGGTTCCCACCAACAGGGTGGAGAGTGGCACCACTTTAAATGGCTTGGGAACTTTGAGCTGCGTTCTCTGGCTGGCAGCTGGCTGCTGCTGGAGGAGGGATAGTTACCTACCTTCCGAAGCTGCTGGCCAATCACAGGGTTGTCAATTCATCTGTCTCAGCAGTACCTGTCCACAGGCCCTAGCCAGGCGGGGAGAGTAGGGTACAAGCACATTGGAAGGCCACCACGCTTCTCCTGGAACTTTCACATGTGGCAGAGGGCCAACCCACCACTGGTAAAATGCCAGTGGAGATGGGAAGATGTTTTTAATTGGCCACTTTATGTGGTTCGATTTGATTCTGAGTGGAAAAGCCATCTGCTTGCTTCCCTGCCACTGGCAGTATGGCATGGAGGTGGAGAGATGATTGGCACTCTCCCCCACCTTCCTTTTCCTTCTTACGGGAAGCACCCTACCCGCAACATTTTTCAGCCCGGTCTCAGAAATTTGGTAAAATTCAGTCTTATGATTTATCACTCGTTCTGTCCTTTATACCAAAAATTAACCCTTTTGTTCCTGTTGTTCATTGTGTGTTGAAAATGTCAAGGCTCCTGTATCACCAGGCAGCTTTTGAAGATGCAGCATGATTTGGTCATGCCAGGCCAGGCAAGCACTAGCTCAAAGGCTGAAACCATGCTTTAGAGAGGCTAGCTTAGAGGAGGGGCTTTCACATGGAGGACAGGGCTAGATGCCAGCTGCAGATGACTGGTACTGCAACTGCGAGGATATTGATTACAGCAATAACAGTAGGTGTGATGGGCAGCCCCTGCAAACAACCATGCACAATAGCCAAGACCATAGAGATGTCGAACTGCAACTTGCAGAGAAACTTCTGGACATTATTTTCCCAATTTTCCCAAGCCGCCATTGGTGAGTTCAATTATGGGCAAGGGAGTGAATTCGACAGGTGGCCCAGAAACCTGTTTTACGCTGGTGTGGATTTAAAGCGGGATCTTCCACTGGTGCCCATCATGGAGGATTGGGAAACCTGCTGGAGGTTGGCGCGAAACACATTCGCTAATGGAATGACGATCCAACCACCCACACCAGATTCTTCCTGCGGTTCCATTGGGAAACATGCCGATGTGAAACATATTTGGAACCAAAGTGCGTGCAGCCGTCGGGATCCGTCTGAACAATACCTGGGGTTTCCTCTGGAGTTCAGGATGGAAGCCGATGGCAACCTTGGATCCTGGAACAGCACAGCAGTGGGTGGGGGGAGCATATACAGGTGAACCTTCCAGATTCGGTGTCTTGGAGGGTGTCCAAACTCCAGCTTCTGAATGTTCCTGGGGATCCATCTTCTTCCTCAGGTGATCCATCTTCCAACCCCAGAGTGCATCCAGAGATCTATCTTCATTTTCAGAAGTTCCAACCTTATTTCTTCATTTGCAAATAAATGAATTTAGAGTACCCAATTAGCGTAGCCAACTCACCTACCCTGCACATCTTTGGGTTGTGGGGGTGAGACCCACGCAGATACGGGGAGAATGTGCAAACTCCACACAGACAGTGACCCGGGGCCAGGATCAAACCCGGGTCCTCAGCGCCGTGAGGACGCAGTGCTAACCACTGCACCACCGTGCTACCTACCTTATTTTCTTCAATAATGGGTCAGTGATGTTGGGCGCATTTTCAATATGGCGCCTGGATAGGACGGCTTCGGCATCGAATATGGTGTAAGACACCCAGTTGCAAAATTAACGAGGTCGTGGCGGAAGATTTCATTGATCATAGAATTTACAGTGCAGAAGGAGGCCATTCGGCCCATCGAGTCTGCACCGGCTCTTGGAAAGAGCACCCTACCCAAGCCCACACCCAGTAACCCCACCTAACATGAATGGCAATTTTGGACACTAAGGACAATTTAGCACGGCCAATCCACCTAACCTGCACATCTTTGGACTGTGGGAGGAAACCGGAGCACCCGGAGGAAACCCACGCACACATGGGGAGAGCATGCAGACTCCGCACAGACAGTGACCCAAGCCGGGATTCGAACCTGGGACCCTGGAGCTGTGAAGCAATTGTACTAACCACTATGCTACCGTGCTGCCCCTTGGCATGTTTATTGGTTGGCCTCTACTTCAGGAAAATACTCCACGTTTCAACCCCGGCTTGGGACTTAGTCCCTGGGTGGGAGAATTTAGCCCAATGTCGGAACAAAATCAATAGTCACATGGACAGATGCAGGATAATTAAGGAAAGCCAGCATGGATTCATTAAGGGAAAATCATGTTTAACTAATTTGTTGGAGTTTTTTGAAGTGGTAACAGAGAAGGTGGACAAGGGCAATGATTTTCGAAAGACATTTGATACAATGCCTCATAACAGACTTGTGAGCAAAATTCTAGCTCATGGAATAAAAAGAAAAGTAGGTACTTGAATAAGAAATTGGATGAATGACAGGAAACAGAGATTAGTGATAAATAGTTGTTTTTCAGATTGGAGGAAGGTTTGCGGTGGAGCTCCCCAGGGATCGGTTTTCGGAACCTTTATATTCCTGATAAACAGTAACGCCCTAGACTATGGGGTGCAGGGCATGATTTCAAAAGTTGTGGGTGATATGAAGATTACATGCGTTGTCAACTGTGATGAGGTTAGTCTTGAGCTTCAAAAGTACATCGGCATGTTTGTTTATTGGGCAGACAAGTGGCAGATGAAGTTCAATGCAACAAAAACTCTCAAAGATACACAGAAACAAAGGGGCCTTGGTGCATATGTATGTAAGTCTTGAAGGTGGCAATGTATGTTGAGAGTGTGAGTAGTTAATAACGCTCTTGATATCCTAGATTTTATTAACAGAGGCATTGAGTACAAGAGTAAGGGGACTGTAATGTCCCACACGGGACTTAAGGGCTGGGAATGATTATCTTCTTCTTGGTTCTCGTGGAGTACGAGATCTCCGCTGAGGGGCGGGGGAAGCTTCATTTGGCTTTCTATAAAATGTCGGCCAGAAAGAGACCCAGTAGAGATCTACTGGTAAGTGTATATACCATAATTGTAAATAAATCAAAGTTCTTTATTTCACACGGTGTGGACTCCTCGTGTCTTTATTAAAGAGACCATGTTGAACTTGTATAAAACATTAGTAGGCCTCATCAGGTGTACTGTATCCAGTTCTAGGCACAGTACCAAAGGAAGAATGTGAAGGCATTGGAGAGAGGACAGAGGAGATTCACAAAAATGTTTGCAAGGATAAAGAATTGTAGCTATGAGGATACACAGAATAGGTTGGGTCTGTTTTTCTCTGATAAAATAAGGCTGAGAGGAGACTTGCTAGAGGTACTCAAGATCCTGAGGGGTATGGACAGGTTAAATAGTGAGAAACCATTGCTTTTCAGGCGAGCATCAGGAACTAGAGAGCACATTTCAAATAATTGACAAAAGGAGTAAAAGTGATGTGAAGAAAACTGTTTTCACCCAGGGGATGATTGGAGTCTGGAACAAACTTTCTGAAAGGGTGGTGGAGACAGGTTTGATCGAGGTTTTGATAAGAGAAACCGGATTGCTGTCTCAAAAGAAATAACGCGCACGGTTAAGGGCATAAGCAGGGCAGTGGGACTGGTAGAATGCTCCTACAGCGAGCCAGTACACACTCGATGGACCGAATAGCCTCCCTTTCTGCACTGTAAAGATTCTATGATTCTGTGATAGTGTCAGAGCTTTGCAAGTGGTCAGATCCATGAATGCTATAGTGAGGCTCACCATGATGCTGTTTTTGCCTACAGCTTGCATGGTGGCTCCGCCTGCTGCCGTCCAGATACAGCTGGCCAGTGTTGACATGGCGTTGCAGCGAATCACATTTCCCCTGTGCTCCATTCTCCATAGAGTCATGGGACTGCAGAGATGCCCCCCCCCCCCCCAGGAGAATGGCCTTGGCTTCATGTGAGCAGAGCCCTGTACCCTCTTTCAGGATGACAGTGTGCCTGAACCCCTGCCACCCAATCCACCAGTGCCCTCGTCGGTGCCACGTAGCCAGCTAGGCTGCAATTCCTCCTTCTCAGAAAGAATGCAATTTCATCTTCATATATCTCCATAAAGTGATAAAATTGTGACATTACAGTACACCTTCGCTTTTACTGCACTTTAACATCTTATTTATTATGTCTGCCAGCTGTATAAATGTGAACATAAAAGTTATGACTCTAAAATCTCCTATTTAATAAATCGAAATTGGAATAAAACAGACCGACAGCCAATGCTCAGAGCAATGAAAGGTAAAATGTTTATTGCATATTTTTAGCCTATTAATAACTAAGCCAAAAAGCTTTTCCCACCATTTTAGGTGAGTTTTATGGCCTTCAAGAGGAATGATGTTGGTGTTAGGAAAGGGAACACATTACCATTTCAGACACTGTCAGTATTATATAGTTCAAGGTCAAATATGGCCAAGTTACATGTGAATGAAAGCTCACTCCGCATGTGCCCTTATTACACCAGTGTGCCATTCTTCCTATTTCCCACATCAGCTACCCTGTAACCTCTCCGAGTAAAAATGCCAATTAGAGACACATTAGGGACAATTTTGTGACGCTCACCCAGCCTATTAAGAACTTGGTCAGCACTTCTCCAATTTACGCTTCCAGCTAGCAGGGACAGGAAACGTCACTCAGTGCTGGATCTGAACACAGCTGTGGACAGTGAAAGGCTCTTTGACTTTCTGAAAATATTTTAAAAAGCCGATTTCTGTTATTTTGCAATGCAATTACAGTTCCAATCTTAACAGCTGTAGTACTGTATTTGAAGATTATGGCTTTAATGTTCAATTGACTGTCAGCAGAGAATGTGTCCACACCAACTCTGACAGGCCCGCTGCCAGTTTACACTCAACTGATTGTTGGTTGGCAGCAGGTGAAACTTCCTCACCCTTGGGTGGAAGTCCTGCCTTGGAGAGCTTTCGGCCAACAGCCCCTCCAGACATATTGCTGGGGTGGCCAAAAGAGGTACTGCAACACCATGCCTGAGCCCAAATCCTGGGATTGCAACCTGGGGTCCTGTGGGCAGGAGGGTAAGGGATGGCCTGGGAGATCGGGAGGGCGGAGGCGATTTCAGTGTCAGGAGATACACCAGAGGTGGGGATGGTGGAGAGAGCCGAAGCTCCCAGGCCCCTGAGGGGAAGTACATCCAAATCTGAAAGGGCCTTCAGATTGAGGCGCTACCTTCCCCGTTCCTGCCCAAGATGGAGATAACTTTTTCTATTTTGCACCCTGCTCCAACCGGTGCCCGCCAGCCTAGGAATTGTGGCTGGTCTGAAAAAAAATCATTATTTGTCCAAGGATCTTAATAGGAGCATGGGCATGCTTCCCAATTGAGATCCTGCCTGCCCCACCGTGATACTGCGTCTGGGTGGGGGCGGGTGGGATCTCGCAGGAAATCCTGTTCATGTAATGTTATGCTCTCCTCACGCCTCAGAACCTGCCATGATGGAGGGCCCATAAAATTGTAGTCTTGCTGGGTTCTGCAAATAGCACATCCTCAGCCCATTCAGTCACGCAGAACAAATAATGCACATGAAGCAATGCTTACAGCCGGGATTCTCCGTTGAGAATCCGCCTGGCTAACGCTGCTATCGAGGGCGGAGATATCATAATATACACCAGTATATCATGGTGCAGACACACACACTGATGGACACACAGCAAGACCAATCAACACACACAACACCGCAGCCAATCACCAGTTAGAGCACATTCACTATATAGACAGAGGGCATCAGAGTTCCCGTTCATTCGGGATGCAGCTTCTCAGCAGGACAGAGCGTACAGCACAGATCTTCACCATGTGCTGAGTGCATAGACTGGTTAGGACAGGCATAGGTCTTTAGTTTAATCTAACATCGTGTTAACCCACAGTGAAAGTATGTTCAACAGTTTCTAACTTAATAAAATAGTGTTGTACTATTTTAAGTGTTGGTGGCCTGTATGTGTTCCACGGATCCAGAGCACCCAACACAACATGGTACCAGGAGTTGAGGGATGTTAGAACTTCTTAGACCTACCTGCAAGTGATCTGCCTTCCGCCAGCATACAGCCATCCTGCAAAATGGACAGCGACCGCCCGCCGCCGCCGCTCCGCATCACCAGTAACCTAGGGGCCAACTGGAAGATATTCAAACAACGCTTCCAGCTCTACCTTGAAGCCACAGACCGGGAAGCTGCCTCAGACACCAGGAAGTTCGCTCTCTTCCTATCCACGGTCGGGGAACATGCCATCCACATTTTCAATTCTCTCACCTTTGCTGATGGTGAAGATAAATCAAAATTCAAGATGGTCCTCCTCAAGTTTGACAGTCACTGCAAAATCGAGGTGAATGAAAGTTTCGAGCGCTATGTATTCCAACAGCGGTTGCAGGGTAAGGTAGAACCTTTCCAGTCCTTTCTCAACCACCTCCGCATCCTTGCGCAGTCCTGCAATTACGGGCCTACCGCCGACTCCATGATACGCGACCAGATCATTTTCGGTGCTCAGTCGGACCTCCTACGCCAGCAGCTCCTCAAGATAAAGCAGCTCACCCTAGCGATTGCCATCGAGACCTGCATGATACACGAACACGCCATTAGTCGGTATTCCCACAACCAAGCGGCTGAAACGGTGCGGCAAGGTCCCCACGAGGCAGAACGGGTCAAAGCAATCGAGCAACTCCAGGGCCTCAGCCTGGATGAGGGCGGCCATTTTGCGCTCTTTTCACGGACTCCCGCGCTTGTGCGCACCGAACGAGGGGACGGCGACGTCGACAAACGTATTGCGCAGGCGAGCACCACATACGACCGCACCGCGCATGCGTGGTGGTGCAGCGAACGTACTGACGCTACAACGTGCGGCAACTGTGGCTCCGCCCACTTAAAGCGGCAATGCCCTGCCAAATCCCCACGATGCCGGAGATGCGGCATGCTTGGCCACTGTGCTGTTTTGTGCAGATCAGCTCAGCCTGTCGATTCTTGTCGCTCCAGCCAGCCTCACAGGAATGTCTGGGCCATTCAACCCACGGTCACCGAGCCCGATTTGGACCTACTACCCGATATTGGCACCGAGGACCCGAAGGCGCCTTTTCGAGTCGGTATCGTTACAAAAAACAGGGTGTCCCCGAAGCAAAGAATCCAGCCTTTATCGGTATACAGCATCGATCCAGACGATGAGTGGTGGCCACCCTTACGGTCAACCGGTCCCAAATACGATTCCGCCTGGACACTGGTGCCTCCGCCAATCTCATTGCGCGGTCTGACCTCCAAAGCCTTCGGGTCAAACCAGCCATCCTGCCATCAGCCTGCCAGCTATTAGATTATAATGGCAATGCCATTGCTGCCAGTGGCTCATGCTGACTTGAAGTGACGCACAGGTCACGCAAAGCCATCCTTCCCTTTGAAATCGTGGGCTGCTCGAAATGCAGGCATGCAAGCTGTTGAACCTAGTTCAGAGAGTTCACTCTCTCTCTCCTGCTGACGTGTCTTCCTTTCAGGACACCGACTTCAGGGCGCAGCTCGACGCCATTATCAACCAGTACCATGACGTCTTCGAGGGCATGGGCACGCTCCCGTACACATACTAGATTTTATTAAAACCGAATGCCACGTCTGTGGTGCACGCACCTCGCAGGGGCCCAGCACCCCTTAAGGACCACTTCAAGCAGCAGCTGCAGGACCTCCAGACCCAAGGAGTGATTTCCAAAGTCATGGAACCGACTGACTGGGTCAGTTCCATGGTATGTGTAAAATAGCCTTCCGGTGAATTGAGAATTTGCATTGATCCCAAGGATCTAAATTGCAATATTATGAGAGAGCACTATTCAATTCCCAAGCGCGAAGAGCTCACATGTGAGATGGCTTGCGCCAAGCTCTTTACCAAACTCAACGCCTCAAAAGGATTCTGGCAAATCCAGCTTGATAAATCCAACAGGAAACTCTGCACATTTAACACCCCATTTGGCAGATATTGTTACAACAGGATGCCGTTTGGGATCATCTCTGCACCAGAAGTGTTCCATAGGATTATGGAACAAATGATGGAAGATATTGAAGGTGTTCGCGTCTATGTCGATGACATAATCATTTGGTCCACCACCCCGCAGGAGCATGCTTGTCGCCTCCAGCACGTATTCAGACGTATATATGAGCATGGCCTCCGCCTCAACAGGGCCAAATGCTCTTTTGGTCAGACAGAACTCAAGTTCCTCGGGGACCACATCTTCCAATTGGGTGTGCAGCCGGATGCGGACAATGCCATCACTGCTATGAAAACACCAGAGGACAAGAAGGCGGTCCTCCAATTTCTGGGCATGGTCAATTTTTTAGGGAAATTCATCCCTAACCTCGCCTCTCATACCACAGCTCTCAGCAACCTGGTCAGGAAGACGACAGACTTCCAATGGCTCCCTGCCCACAAGCGCGAATGGAGAGAACTCAAGGCAAAATTGACCACGGCCCCAGTCTTAGCTTTCTTTGATCCAGCAAAGGAGACCAAAATTTCGACCGATACCAGTCAATCCGGCATTGGGGCAGTGCTCCTTCAACGTGATGAGGCCCCATCATGGGCCCCCGTTGCATATGCGTCACGTGCGATGACCCCCATGGAGCAGCGCTACGCGCAGATATAAAAGGAATGCCTGGGCCTTCCGACCGGTGTGGTTAAGTTTCACGATTATGTCTACGGACATCCTCAATTCACCGCCGAGACCGACCATCGTCCACTGGTCAATGTAATACAGAAAGACTTGAACGACATGACACCTCGCCTCCAGCGTATTCTTCTCAAGCTCCGGCGATACTACTTCCAGTTGGTATATACCCCAGGCAAAGACCTCATCATTGCTGACGCTCTCTCCAGGCAAGTCAACACTCCATGTGACCCAGCGGGATTTGTCTGCCAGGTTGACGCCCATGTGGCATTCACGGCCGCCAATCTACCTGCCTCGGATGAACGCCTCGTCCAAATTCACCGCGAGACGGCGGCTGACCCCTTGCTACAGCGTGTCATGCGCCACTTTACGGACGGGTGGCTCAAGGGCCAATGCCCTCAACTCTATAATGTCAGAGATGATCTGGTGGTAGTAGAGGTTCTTCTAAAACTGGACCGCATTGTCATCCCGCATAGCATGTGCCAGCTTGTCCTGGAACAACTACACGAGGGCCACCTTGGCGTGGAAAAGTGCCGCCGACGGTCCCGAGAGGCAGTGTACTGGCCCGGCATTAATGAGGACATAGCCAACACAGTGCTCAACTGCCCCACTTGTCAGCGCTTCCAGCCGGCCCAACCACGTTAGACCCTGCAGCCCCATGAGTTGGTCACGTCACCATGGACCAAGGTGGGCATCGACCTGTTCCACGCGCTGGGTAGAGACTACGTCCTCATCGTGGACTACTTTACGAATTACTCGGAGGTGATACGGTTGCACAACCTCACCTCATCTGCAGTCATTCGTGCATGTAAAGAAACCTTTGCTCAACACGGCATCCCACTCACGGTTATGTCGGACAATGGCCCCTGCTTTGCCAGCCAAGAATGGTGCAACTTTGCCAGGCGGTATAATTTTGCCCATGTGACGTCCAGTCCCCAGTACCCCCAATCCAACGGCAAAGCGGAGAAGGGAGTGCATATCGCCAAACGGCTCCTATGCAAGGCTGCCGATGCTGGGTCTGATTTCTACCTTGCCTTGCTGGCCTATTGCTCCGCCCTACTGTCCACTGGCCTGTCGCCAGCCCAGTTACTCATGGGTCGCACCCTGAGGACGACGGTGCCGTCCATCCATGTCCCAGACCTCGACCACGTTCCGGTCCTTCGCCGGATGCAGCTGTCTCGTGCACAGCACAAGGCGGCTCATGACTCCCGTGCAGCTGATCTCCCTGCTCTGGCACCAGATGACAACGTCTGCGTCCATCTTCCGGATGGTGGCTGGTCTGCAACTGCTGTTGTCCTTCGGTAGGTGGCCCCCCGCTCGTTCCTGGTTTGTATACCGGATGGCTCTGTTCTGCGCCGCAATCGACACGCCCTTCGTCTCGTTCCACGCACGCCACGTGATCCTCCAGTGTCGCCTCGCCCTCCTGCTGACCCTGCCACGGACTATGCAGAGCTCCCTGTCACTCTGCCTCCCCCTGACTTTGACGCAGCCCAGCCCGCTTCTGAACCGCCGGCTCTCGACCCACCCTTGAGGCAGTCAACCAGAATTCGTCGCCCACCTCAGAGACTAAATTTATGAACTCTTCGAACTTATGGAGTCTTTGAATTGGTTTGTTTGATCATTTCCCTGGTTTTTATATAGTGTTGATCTCGTTACTCTTGTTGCATACTGCTTCTCTGCACCAGGCACCTGTAAATATGTCTTCGCACCCCACACGTAGATAGGAACATTCTCATCACACATTATTTATTGCCACACACATACATTTCTTTATAAAAGGGGGATGTCATAATATACACCAGCATATCATGGTGCAGACACACACACTGATGGACACACAGCAAGACCAATCAATACACTCAACACCGCAGCCAATCACCAGTTAGAGCACACTGGCTATATAGACAGAGGGCATCAGAGTTCCCGCTCATTCGGGATGCAGCTCCTCAGAAGGACAGAGCTTACAGCTTACAGCACAGATCTTCACCATGTGCTGAGTGCACAGGCTGGTTAGGACAGGCATAGGTCTTTAGTTTAATCTAACATCGTGTTAACCCACAGCGAAAGTATGTTCAACAGTTTCTAACTTAATAAAATAGTGTTGTACTATTTTAAGTGTTGGTGGCCTTTATGTGTTCCACGGATCCAGAGCACCCAACACAACAGGAGAATGTGGCGCTCAGCCAAATTTCCCATTCACTGCAGCGGGACCGGAGAATCCCAGTGCTGGGAATGGATAGAGAATTCCGTCCTACATTTCTGCACTGTCGCCATCATGCAAGGAAATCTTTACTTATATGTTGCTAAATTCAGGTAAAGAATCAGATTTTATTTGAACAGTGCTCAATTAATTGCCAGCAATTGCTTTAGGAGATCAAATATTTGAAATAACATTGTTTGAAAACTGACAACAAGAATGTTGCTGGAGGAAAAATCCACAAATTCTAATGTATGTACAGTAATGCAAATGTTAGGATAAGGATATTAACAGTTTCTTCTCAGATTATGAAAAATGCTGGTCTTGCCTATAGGTGAAAAATGACTGATTTCACGAATAAATATTCTGATTACAGTCAATCCAAATGTCCTTCATTTCTGAAGCCACAATGTTTGAATATTCCAGGAAATGACTGATGACTTGGTATGAATTTACTTCAAATCCTTCAACCAGTTAATGGTCTTCCCATTTTTAATGGTCTTCAGTGAGCTTGCGGTTTGCCTCCTCACCTGCAGTTCAAATTTAATATTTTCACCTTTTGTGTTTCAATCCTCTATGGCCCCAGCCTTCCCTAGCTCTACCAGACTACACGCTCACCATTCCTCTGACGTTTCTTCTTCAGAAACCCTCCCTATATTTATATTGCTACGATTCCAGTTGATGTTATAACTGGATGGAAATATTCCAGAATGGAAGCCTTGCTCAAAGACCTTCTTTTACTTTTTAAAAATATAAAACATGGAGGAAGAGAGTCACAGGACTGCTAATTAGCTTTAACAACAAGAACATTTTTTAATTAAACATGAAGAAATTGGATTATGATACAATACGCCTTTATCCCCCCTTATCTTAACAATTACACACAGGTTTTAAGATTAACATGGATTACAAAGTGCATCTTAGTCTACAATGCTCTCATTAACACCAAGTCCTTTTCATGCACATAAGGTAACTGTGGGCAAATACACTCTCCACTCTGAAGCCCAAGTGAATGTTTGTGGATTTCTCCTCAGAATCCCGCCAGACAGTTGCCATGTGAGAATTTCCAAACACCGTTCCCAAAAACACACTTTAACATCTTCTCTTATAAGTATTCTATCCCTTAACAGTTTTCAGACCAGGTTTTCCAAATGACACTTTTAAACATACTTCCACCCCACATTTAACAGCAAATCTAGTTGAGGATTTTACACCAACCCCTTTAGGATTTCTCTGTCATGACTGTTGTGTAAAATGCTCACAATTGCTTTAACTCTCGATTCCCAAACTGTACTAAAATGGCATCAGAGGTTTAATTTACCTTTTAAGGCTGCTGTCCCACTTTAAATGTAATGATTGTAATTGTCTCGTAATTCAGAACATTTGTTTACTCATCCTGAATTCTTCTGAATCATATTTTGTTGTCTGTTCACTTAACTCCAGACTTCTTGGACACTTCTCTTCACTTGTTTATTTTCCTTAACCAGTTGCTCTTCAGATCATGGCACTTGCTTTCTTAACCATTACTCCATGGTATGGCTTTTCCTCTGGCAAAGCTGAGAGAGCTATTCACTCTCTAGATTTCTAAACCAACAGCTTCTACCTTTCTCCAAATTCAATCAAATTAGCTAATCTAAAACTTAAAATCTTCTCTGCCTTATCAGTTGCGAAGAAACCAATGATGGTTTATTTATTCTTCATGAAATAGCCATCTCTAAGCAAAATTGAATCAGTTGGAACTTCACCAACCCCCACACATATTAACACCTTTGTCCAGCATGAATCTAACCATAGGTTTTATCGTTCCAGGCACAGAAACATTAAATTAAACTCACTTAAAACTATATATTATTTTTAATGTTTACCAATACAAATATAAATCAATTATAACTACCTTTGTTTTCTTAACAATACTGTCTTAATTCCCATCCTGAATCCTTCCAACTCTCCACTTCCCTCTCCTCCTTCAAGCCTCTTCTGAAAATATATCTCTCTGACAAAGATTTTAATCACCCTTCCTCTCCGGTGATTCAGCATCCTTTTTCTCCTCACATCTCTGTAAAGCATTTTGGGCTATTTTCTTTGTTAAATATTATGCAATCTATTGGTAATGTAACACTTTAAATATATTTAAAGTAAAGAGTGTACCAGATTAGCAAATGTACAAAGTCCATAGCGGCAATATGGATTCAGCGCGTCAATCATGACAGAGCTTTGTATCAAAGATCTAGTAATAGACATAATGCTTAAGTCTGTTCAATGCTAAAAGAGCTGACAGTGCCATTCTTGCATGTTACATTTGTAATATGGGCACATTTCCTTTGGTGCTGCTCACAGTTCAATAGGTTATGTTGCTACTAAGGTGGGCTGGTGTATTAGATTGATATTAACCACTTGAGGGATTATGACAAAATTTAAGTGCTTGGCTCAGAGATTATGAATTTACCTTTGTTTTGCTCCTGTGACAAAAATAAGCAATTTCCCCCTCATTTCAATTAGTAAGAAAATGTGTTCAGATGAATGGCAAACGCAGTTATTAAAAATAAACCTAACAAGCTGCTGGGTATGTTCAATCATTTTATAGTAAGTCTAAGCTAGAAATGTATCATTATAATAGCTACAGTCATAAACATGGTCCGGAATTCTCCGCCGTTCACCCGGCAGAATTATCTGGTCCTGCTGACATCGCACACCCTCCCGCAGGCGGGTTTCCCGGCGGAATAGAGCGACTTCAATGGGAATTCTCATTAACAGCGGCGGCACCAGAGAATCCCGCCACCAGTGAACGGCACACTGCCTCCTGCTGGCGAGAAACACGTAGCTGGGAGGACAGTGAATTCCATCCATGGTTTATGCCTTCCATATACGGGACGCTCTTAAGTGCGAAAATATCTCGGCTTGCAGTGGTGTTACCAAAAATGTTAAGGATGCTTGGAAATCCTAACATTCGAAAGGTTAGGAGGGGTTATTGGGTTACGGGGATAGGGTGGAAGTGAGCTCTGAAAGTGGGTCGGTGCAGACTCGATGGGCCGAACGGCCTCCTTCTGCACTGTATGTTCTATGTTCTAAAAGAAATAAACTGCAACTTTGCTTCTTTCCTCCTTGTTCTCCACGGGTAAATTGAAGTACCTGTTTGCTTTGGTAAACAATGCATCAGTCAAGCTGCCTTAAAGCAGTGATACATTGCAAACCGAGTGATGTAGCTAATGACCCTGAATTGGCCCTTGCAAAGAGTCTGTAGCAGAAACAGTTTACAGCAAGGCCTTGTGCAGCATGTCACAGAAACCTGTCACTGCCTCCTCGGTGACCTGGATCAGTTGAAGTCTAGTTTGGCTCATTCCTTCATCATTGATATAGTCAGTTAATATGTGATTCTGCTGTTCGCCAGCATCCAAACATTCTTCTCTCGTCTTCCCCCCCCCCCCCCCCCAGTATTCAATGTACATGGTATTCACATTCAGAAACCATGGTGTTAAATTGAGTGGTAGGAACAGAAAAGTGAAACTCCCTACTACAATATTTGAAGCTTTGATTGGTTACAGGCTTGAACAAGACAAAATTGAAATTTAATCAACGTTGTGTTTTTGGTTCTGTTTGTATTTATGTTCTGAATTTGAGAAGTCAGTTCTCAAAATATCATGATATAAAATAAAACTTCTGTTTAAAACAACTGGACTGGAAAATCCCATGGATGGAAAGAGTTTGAAATCTCAGGAGAAACACTCAATGCTGATTTGCTCAGTATCCAAAGGGGGAGAAAAAGTAAGGCCTGAATCATCTGGTCCCACTCACGATGGAAATGATTGTGGGCGGGACAGAGAACTTAATGGACAAGCACAAGACCTATTGACCTGGATGGGGACAGGACAGGAAAATCCCACCCTAAATTTGAAAGGTATTTTCAAAGACTTAACTTTGTTCTTAGTTGCAATCTTATTTTGTTCCATCAAACAGTTAGGTGTAAAATTGTCTGATATAAATATATCATTAAATTAACATCCCTAATTTGTTAATAGCATTAAAATAAATTTGCTCGATATTTTCAACTTCAAAGTCTATGGCAGTGAACATAGAACATACAGTGCAGAAGGAGGCCATTCGGCCCACCGAGTCTGCACCGACCCACTTAAGCCCTCACTTCCACCCTATCCCCGTGACCCAATAACCCCTCCTAATCTTTTTGGACAGTAAGGGCAATTTAGCATGGCCAATCCACCTAACCTGCACGTCTTTGGACTGTGGGAGGAAACCGGAGCACCTGGAGGAAATCCACGCAGACGTGGGGAGAACGTGCAGACTCCGCACATACAGTGACCCAGCGGGGAATCGACCCTGGGACCCTGGCGCTGTGAAGCCACAGTGTTATCCACTTGTGCTACCATGCTGACCCCATTATGAAAGCTATACTTACCTCATCGGACAGTGGGAGGTCAGGATCTCCAGACCCCAAAAGTCCTTGGGGTTTTCACACGTGCGCAGACCAGGAGTGCGCTACATGGCCAGGGGTGCGCTGCGCATGCGCAGACCGGGAGAGTGCTGCAAATGCATTTTTCTTCAGTTCTTTGGGCCCAGCCCACCATGCAGGAAGAAACAAAAGTCTGGTTCATGTGACCTGGAATAAAGAGCCATGGAAGACTAGTGTCCCAGATAGGAGACAGGGAGAGAAGACATGGAGCGGTCACAGAGGGGACAAGAAGTCCTAGGCAGGGAACAGAAACAGGGGACAGAAACAGATCCCCGTTAAGGTACAAAAAAAGAGGAGCAAAGAAACAGGTTTCAGCCAGGCAATTGGCTGCAGGTAGAAGACTTTATGTGAATAGTGCTCAAAGGAAGTCTTGGTAACTGAAGTAGATTCAGGGGAAGCTCCAGTAATTGAAGCAGGCTCAGGGAAAGCACTGGATTCGAAGAAGGCCCAGGACAAGCCCTGAAGGTCGAATAAGGCAGCTGAAGTTTGGTAGGTCCATGCTGCAAGCCGTTGGGGCAAAGTAACCCCTTTGGAACAGCAGTGTTCTGCTTTGTACAGCCAAAGAGCTGAAGTTGTGCCTACGATTGGTGCTCAAGTGTATATTTGGGAATCCAGGGAACGGAATCTCAAGTGACAAGAATGAAACCCTATGAGGTGCTGTTGTTGTTGCTGCCCGATTTGGAATTACTTTTGGAGTGAATTAGGTTAGATCTCTGAAGATGAAGACCTGGAACGCCTCGAAAGAGAGACAGAGTTTCAGTTTAATTGGTTGACTCAGGGTATACTGACTTCTGGGTGGGTTGTTGAGAAGCCCATGGAATCTGTCTTGGTCATTATTGCTATTCAGTGTTTGCAGTGTGGGGTGTTTGACTGTAATTTGCCTTTTAACTCCGAATGTTAGAGTGTAAGATCGATATTGTGAATAATTTTATCTTTCTGACCATGTATAATCAAGTTCATATTTGTTTATCCAAGACCGATGGAATCATGTGACATTACTCACTGAGCAAGTGTCTTAAATCACAAAATTTGACTACTTTATGTTATTGATCCCTAACTGGACTTTACCAACAACTTGGGGATCTGGCCAAGGATCATAACTCACCTCATCAATTCATAGTTCAGTAGTTAATATCAGCTATCAGAAAGGGTTAACTATTCCATTCCTGGGCATTTTAGTGAAAGTTTACCTAAATATTAACGTTTGGCACTCTCAAAAGTGCGGAAATTGGGACTCCTGAATGAAAATGATCAAAGAAAGAAGAGCTGAAATAATTTATGAGGTTAGAAAAAGAAAATCTAACAGCTGTTAATCGGAATCTTGGCAAGTTGACTGGTTATTCCGCAAGTTTCTTTCATTCCTGACATAAGACATACGAGCAGAATTAGGTCACTTAGCCCATCGAATCTGCTCCGCCATTCAATCGTGGCTGTGACTTTTCTCATCCCCATTCTCCTGGCTTTTCCCCATAACCCCTGATCCCCTTATTAATCAAGAACCTATCTATCTCTGTCTTAAGCACATTCAGTGATTTGGCCTCCACAGCCTTCTGCGGCAAAGAGTTACACAGATTCCTTCTCCTCTCTGTTTTAAAGGATCGTCCCTTTAGTCTGAGATTTAGTTTTTCCTACAAGTGGAAATATCCTCCCGATGTCCACTCTACCCAGGCCTCGCAGTATCCTGTAAGTTTCAATAAGGTCGCCCCTCATCCTTCTAAACTCCAACGAGTACAGACCCAGAGTCCTCAAACTTTCCTCATACGACAAGCTCTTCATTCCAGGGATCATTCTGGTGAACCTCCTCTGGATCCTTTCCAAGACCAGCAGATTCTTCCATAGATACGGGGCCCAAAACTGCTCACAACTCCAAATGTTGTCAGATCAGAGCTTTCTATAACCTCAGAAGTACATCTCTGCTCCTGTATTCTAGCCCTCGGTATGAATGCTAACATTGCATTTGCCGTCCTAACTGCTGACTGAACTTGCTCGTTAACCTGAAGAGAATCTTGATCAAGGACTCCCAAGTCCCTTTGTGCTTCTGATTTTCTAAGCATTTCCCCATTTAGAAAATAGTCTATGCCTCCATTCCTCCTTCCAAAGTGCACAACCTCACACTTTTCCACATAGTATTCCATCTGCCACTTCTTTGCCCACTCTCCTAGCCTGTCCAAGTCCTTCTGCAGTCCCCCTGCTGCCTCAATACTACCTGTCCCTCTGCATATCTTTGTATCATCTGCAAACTTCGCAACAGTGCCTTCTTCCAAATTGTTAACGTATATTGTGAAAAGTTGTTACGTGCACAAGAATGTCAAGTAAGCAAATGCATAATTTTTAAAAATACATTCACCTAGCAATGATAGTGACAGCTTAACAGGTAAAACACACTTAAAAGCAAATTGTGAGAGAGGTCATGCCAATCATTTAGTGTTACTAACAGAGTTATTTAATTAGTTGTGTGAACAAAGCTTTTCCCTGATATTTTGAGAGAATTTTTAAAAATTCCTTCATGTGATGTGGGCGTTGCTGGCTAGGCCAGCATGTATTGCCCATTCCTAAGTGCCCTTTCGAAGGTGGTGGTGGTTACCATCTTGAATTACTGCAGTGCATGTGGTACAGACACACCCATGGTATTATTAGGCAAGGAGTTCCAGGACGTTTCCATAGTGACAGTGAAGCAAACGGTGATTTTTTTCTAAGTCAGGGTGATATGTGTTTTGGAAGGAAACTTGCAGGTGGCCCTGTTCCCATGTATCTCTGGCCCTTGTCTTTCAAGTGGTACAAGTCGCAGGTTTGGAAGGTGCTGTCGCAGGAGTCTTGGCCAGTGGCTGCAGTGCATCTTGCAAAGGGTAGACACTGCTGAATTGGTGGTGGAGGGAGTCAATGTTTAATGGGGTGAATGGGGTGCTAATCAAGCAGGCTGCTTTGTCTTGAATGGTGTTGAACTTCTGGAGTGTTGTTGGAGCACTCATCCAGGCAAGGGGAGAGTATACCCCAAGTCACACTCCTGACTTGAGCCTTGTAGATGATGGACACGTTTTGGTGAGATCTGAGGTGAGTTCTTTGCCACAGGATTCCTAGCCACTGACCTGCTCCTGTAGGCATGGTATGGCTAGTCCAGTTCAGTTTCTGGTCACTGGTAAGCTCCGGGATGATGATAGTGGGGATTCAGTGACGGGACTGCCACTGAATGTCAGGGAGAGATGGTTAGATTCTCTTTTGCTGGAGATGGCCATTGCCTGGCACTTTTATGACATGAATGTTATTTGTCATTCAATGTTATTTAGCACCCTGTCAGAATGCTGAGTAGCAAGGTGATAAAGATCAATTTTATTCAATAATCAAAATAGATTCAATAAATTAGACCTTTTATGTTGCATATGTTATAAATAACATCCATATACAACAGAACGCAGGACCTGAGAGACACCTCGAAAAGCATTTGAAAAGAAAATCTCTGGTTCTGGAAATCTGAAATAAAAACAGATAATGCCGGAAATATTCAGCAAGACGGACAGCATTTGTAGAGAGAGACGTTTCAGGCCGGTGACCTTTCATCAGAACATGAGCCAGGATTTGATGGCCCCGACACAGTGTGTCTCCTCCGGCGGATGTGGCAGGCTACTTAACATGCCGTTTGCCTTGGCACCCACTGGGCCAGAGTGGCAGTAAAATCCTGGCCATGGTTAAAGAAACAAACCTTGATCTGTGAGTGTGAAACTGTTAACCCCTGTATGGAGAAGTGATGAACAATGATTAAGAGTGAATTCCTACAGCTATCCATAGAAGGTCAGTAATGAGATAAAAATACATGAGGGTCAATGAGAACAAACTGTTAACAACAGAGCAATTTAATCTCGTCAATAGGGTTCACAAAGCCAGACAACGCGCAAATGTGCAACATTGTATGAAATTGTCAACTAGATTACTCACTGAAATCACATCAAGATGTGTGAAACATTAGTGCTGCAATAACTTCCACATGATACACATTCCCAATCACGATTACAGTAGGAAGGAAATGTCACCGTTTTTAATGTGATCCAAAGAAGAGTGGTAAAAAATAGTTGGCAGACAGAATCAACTTAGATCTCTCCTAAAACACTGGGCTACAATGTGTATCAAAAAACCCCTCAAATGACAGCTACTTAAATTGCATTCCCTGTGCCGAGAAGCACTTCCACAACTTCGTCAAATCTGTCAGGTGTTAGACAACACAATCATGAGCAAAAGGACAAACAAGTCCTCGGGTTGACAAGATGATTGTGGGATTTCTAGGTATTCAGGGATGAATTTAATCAGTCCTTTGGGGACAAATTGGGAGACGGGAAGGCTGGCAAAATTACTGTAAGAAGGCATCAGGTGGCGTACCGAAGATCGTCCTGCCGTCACACCATTTTGCCAGCAGTGGGAAAGACCATAAGGTGTCGGAGCAAAAGTAGACCATTCAACCCATCAAGTCTGCTCTGCCATTCAATGAGATCATGGCTGACCTGATACAATCCTCAACTCCACTTTCCTGCCTTATCCCAATAACTCTCGATTCCATTACTGATTAAAAATCTGTCTGTCTCAGCCTTGAGTATACTTAACGACCCAGCCTCTGCCGCTCTCTGCTGAAGAATTCCACAGATTCATTACCCTCAGGAGGGAAGAAATTCCTTCTCATCTCTGTCTCAAATGAGTGACCCGTAACTCTGAGATTATGCCCTCTGGTCCTAAACTCTCCCACAAGAGGAAACAATTTCTCTGCATCAACCCTGTCAAGCCCCCTGAGAATCCTACATGCCTTAATAAGTTCGCCTATTATTCTTCTAAACTCCAATGAGTACAGGCTCAACCTACTTAACCTCTCCCCAAAAGAAAATCCCTCCATACCTAGGATCAACCTCGTGAAATTTCTCTGGTCTGCCTCCACTACCAGTATATCTGTCCTTAGATAAGAGGACCAAAACTGTTCCATGTGTGTTCTAACTAGTGCCTTGTATAATTTTAACAGGACTTTCCTAGTTTTATATTCCATTCCCTTTGAAATGAAGGCCAATGTTCCATTAGCCCAATTACCTGCTGAAATTGCATGCTAGCTTTTGTGATTTATGCACAAAGGCCCCCAAATCCCTCTGTGCTGCAGTTTTCTGGATTCTTTCTCCATTTAAATAATATTCAGCTCTTTTACTCTTCAAAGTGCATAACTTCACACTTTCGTCCATTATGTTCCACCTGCCATGCTTTTGTCCACTCACATAACCTAACCATATCCTTCTGTAGACTATTTCTGTCATCCTCATGTTAGGATCCTGGACAAGAAACCCAACAATTTTAAATTTTCAAAACTGTGAGGAAAGAACATTCACCCCAGGAGCAATAACACTGTCAAATAGTGTCTTTGATGTTGAAACAAACTTTAATTTAAACACAGAATTAATCACATCAGTGACAATGTAACAGCTTTATAGTTAACAGTTCTTAAATAAAAGGGAAAAAACCTACCCCCTACACCTGCAACTATATATATATATTCCAATTAAGCAAACCAATACAGTCCAAATATCACTTATAAATAAAGTTAGCAATCAGGTTTGCTTGTGTTTCTCTGTGCAAAGACCTTGGAGAAAACCTTCCAGGAGTCACTTCCTTGGATAACCATGGTTAATTTTTCCCCTTCCTGGAATCCTTCTTCCTCACTGGGATATATATTTTTGTGAGTCATGAACTATTTTCAGCAACATCGACCATTGTTGATTAACCATCTTTCCTGCTGAACTCCTTTCCCAGTCCATGCCAACCAACTTTTCCCTCATTCCTTTACAATTATGCTTATTTAAATGAAGTACAGTTGTTTCTGACCCAAATTTCTCATTCTCAGATTGAATGCTAAATTCTAGCATGTTAAAGATCACTGCTCCCTCGGGGATTTTTTACTCTGAGATTGTGCCTCACTACATATTACCAAATTCAAAAAAGATAGATCCCTGGTTGGATCCACAACATTTATTTCTAGGAAACTATCCCAAATACACTCTTATGAATTCTTCCTCATGGCTAGCTTTGCCAATTTATTTTCCTAACCGACATGAAGAATAATGTCACCCATGATTAAAGTACTGTCTTTTTCCATGTCTTTATTATCTCCTGATTTATTCTCCATCCGACAATAAAGCTACTGTTTGGGGGCCTGTAGATTACTCCCATCAGCATCTTATTCCACTTGTTATTTCTTACCTGCACCCACATGGAATCTATATCTTTCTATCTAAGATGGGCTGGTTTAGCACAAGAGGGGCTAGTTTAGCACAGTGGGCTAAACAGCTGGCTTGTAATGCAGAACAATGCCAGCAGCGCGGGTTAAATTCCCGTACTAGCCTCCCCGAATAGGCACCGGAATGTGACGACTAGAGGCTTTTCACAGTAACTTCATTGAAGGCTACTTGTGACAAAAAGAGATTATTATTATTAAGATCATTTCTTGCTATTGTACTTATTCCATCTCATACTAACTACCCCCTCAACCCTTTTGTTACGAAAAGTCACATACCCCTGATCAGAACAGCCGTCAGAGACCAATTCAGCCATTTAAAAGGCCAAATCAGAGTCTATTCACTCCTCTGTTGGCATCTGTGTATAGCGTGTGAAGCCTGGCTCTCTCTCATAGAGCTCTGGCAGGGGAAGGGAGGGAGGTGTCCTTTTTGAGCATACCACGGCCCACGAAGAGTCCCTTGGCAGCAATAGCCACCCCACGACAATGGCATCCCCTTCAACAGGCCACCAACCCCTCCCCCCACATCCAATTGGTGGAGCTTGCCAGCCTAGTCCCAGAGTCCCAAACCCCACTGAGCTATTTTCAAGGATGCAGGTCATCGATGTGCTCTCAAACCTCCAGGTATAACCCCGGCAATGACCACCGCTAGCAGTGATGCTGCTGAGGGTCTGAGCTGCCAGTCCTCTGATTGGGCTAGCAGGTCTTGGGGGTGGCGGCTGTCCTTCAGAGCACAGCAGTCCCAGAAGCAGCTGGTTAAGTGGCTACCACCAACAAAATGCGGCTCTGGGTCCCGCCACCCACTGAAGCAGTGTCACCCCGCTCTCAACATTTAGCCTTAGCAGCAGGACTGCTGTTGCCTGCTCAAAATTCTGGTCCGGATCTATGACAGACTAACAGACAAGAGTGATGTCTCCTTTCAAATTAGCTTGTGCTCTAACGAAAACCTGACAGCTATACTTCAAAACCCAACCATTTCTTCCCAGTGTAACTGAAGTTTCAGATGAGTTTCTTCTGCTTCAGGACTAATGTGCAAATTACATATTCCATTTAACCAGCTAAAGCTTATGCAAGACTGAAGAAATTTTTACATAAATAATTTATTGTCCAGAAATATGTAAATAGAATTCAATAACCTCAAGTCTTTGGAAGGCATCCATATAACACAATGATTTTAAATACATATTCAATTAGAGACCTCTTTGTGCAAGTTCTGTATTCGACTTAAATCAAATTGCACAAGTTAATTTGCTTCAGATTACTATAATGCATATTTGTAACATTTGTGCTGTAGCTGTGGCTTATTCCTGTTTCCCTGACAAGTGCCAAAACTACAAAGGTACAACAGAAACTGCTGGAATTAGACACCAGGGGCGGGATTCTCCCCTACCCGGCGGTACGGGGGGGTTCCAGCGTGATGGAGTGGTGGGAACCACTCCGGTGTCGGGCCGCCCCAAAGGTGCGGAGGTCTCTGCACCTTTAGGGGCCAAGCCCTCACCTTGAGGGGCTAGGCCCGCGCCGGAGTGGTTTCCGCTCCGCCGGCTGGCGGGAAAGGCCTTTGACGCCATGCCAGCCGACGCCGAAAGGTCTTCGCCGGGCGACGCATGCGCAGGAGCGTCAGCGGCTGCTGACGTCATCCCCGCGCATGAGCAGGGGAGGGGGTCTCTTCCGCCTCCGCCATAGTGAAGACCATGGCGAAGGCGTAAGAAAAAGAGTGCCCCCACAGCACAGGCCCGCCTGCGGATCGGTGGGCCCCGATCGCGGGCCACGCCACCGTGGGGGCACCCCCCGGGGCCAGATCGCCCCGCGCCCCCCCCCCACCCCCACAGGACCCCGGAGCCTGCCCGCCTTGTCCCGCCGTTCAAAAGGTGGTTCAATCCACGCCAGCGGGAGAGAGTTGACTGCGGCGGGACTTCGGCCCATCGCGGGCCGGAGAATCGCCAGGGGTGGGCCTGCCGACCGGCGCGATTCCCGCCCCCGCCGACCGGCGAAGCGCGATTCCCGCCCCTGCCAAATCTCTGGTGGCGGAGGATTCGGGACACGGCGGGGCGGGATTCACGCGAGCCCCCCGCGATTCTCCGACCCGGTGGGGGGTCGGAGAATCGCGCCCCAGGTCTGCAGCATCTGAGAAGAGAACAGAGCTAATGTTCAGAGTCGAATATGACTCTTCCGCAGAACCAAAAGTGGCTAGAAATGTGATGGGTTTCAGGCCGTTGAAAGGGGGAATTGGGAGGAGGAGCAAAATTAAAGGAAAGGTCTGGGATAGGGTAGAGAGTGGGAGAGATTAAACGACAAATATATGATGGAACAAAAGGCAAAGGAAGTTGTAATGGTTGTAGTAAAGAGACAAAGGGCTGGATTCTCCGCCACCCCCGCGCCATAATCGCGGCTGGCACAGGGGCGGAGAATCCACTTTCACGGTGTAATTGGGCCCGGCGCCGGTTCGGCGATTCTCCAGGCCCCAAAAATCGGCATGACCGCGGAGTACGCCGCACGGCCGGGGGACCATTGCCAGAGGCCCGCCCAGCAATCCTCCGCTCCCGACCAGCCGGGTTCCCGACGGCATGGAACTAACCATCTATTGTCGGTCAGGATGCTGGTGTGGCGGCTGCGGACTCAGTCCGCATCAGCCCTGGTCGGGGGCGGGCGAATCGCAGAGCAGGCAGGGCCTTAAAGACGGCCGGGGATTAACTGTGTGGCGGTTGAGGCTCAGGCGCGTGGCCGATCGCAGGGTCTCTTTTTTCGGTGTGGCTTCGCGGTCCGTGTCCGCCATGGAACACGGCGCGGCCTCTGGAGGCCGCCGCCATGCGCATGCGCGGATTCCAAATGGAGGTGCAGGGGCCCGTATCCACAGTTAAAGCCAAGAGATTCACTCCGGGTCCCTGCTAGATCCCTGCAGGGCATTGAATTCGTTCAACTTTTTTCTCAGAATTTCGGGACTAAAACCCCACTGTATCTACGCCAGGGTGAGGACGTAGTCTCATTTTGGGAGAATCCTGCCCAAAGTATTTGCCCAGAGTGAGGGTGAATGCCAGAATAATGAACAGCTGTGTCCAAAAGCAAAAATACGGAAAACCAGATTCAAATCGGCACATTGCCAAAAAAAATGGGAATCAAATGGTGTAGCAGAGTTCACTGTGAAAATGTTGAACTCAATATTGAATCCAGAACAGAAGTGGACGTCCATTTTTGGGGTCCCACGCTCTCCCTCTTTGTGGCGGCCACACACGCCCTGCCCTCGGTGACGTGGCGGCCTATCCCCAATGACGTTGAGCCCCATCCCCAATGCCATCGAGACTCACCCTGAATGACGTCAATGACCACTTGACCCTGCCCACCCTCAGATCACACAATGGAAGGCACAGAAATCCAAAATCACTGCTTGACAGACTGCTGCAGGGCTCTTTAACTTCAGCCATCAACAAGCTTATACTAATTGATAAATTGAAATCCAAGCTGACCTGGTCATAGAATCAAAGAATCCCTACAGTGCAGAAGGAGGCCATTCAGCCCATCGAGTCTGCACCGACTGTCTGAAAGAGCATCCTACTTAAGCCCATACCCCCCCCATCCCCGTAACCCCACCTAACCTTTCGACACTAAGGGGCACTAAGGGACACTAAGCATGGCCAATCCACTTAACCTGCATATCTTTGGACTCTGGGAGGAAACCTATGCAGACACAGGGTGAACATGCAAACTCTACACAGTCACTTGAGGTCCCTGGCACTGAGGCAGTAGTGCTAACCACTGTGCTACCATGCTGCCCCTGTCAGCATAACAGTAGAGATAGTCAATATTGCGATCAATGTGTTTTGAGATGAGCAAACATGAACTGGCGGATGAGCAACAAGATCAGCTGATGATATGACTGCAGCACAGCACAGACCAATGCAGTACAGGATGAGGCAGAAAAAGTTCAGTGCAGGAGCAAATACTTCAATGAAATGGAATGTGCAGCCCAAGTCTAATATCAGTGGCTTTGCTGGCAACTGTCCAGCGGGATTTTGTTCTTTAATTGTCTAGAAGAGTAAGAAAAGACTTTCTGAAGGCCAGTAAAGAGCAATGGCGGATGAGCGTTACACACCAGGGATGAGCGTTACACACCGGTTATAACTGCATGTGACCACTAGCCACTATATCAGACCAGTATATCTCCCCTCTTGAAGAACATAATTTAGACTGCAGAATATGGTCGAGGGACAGGTTGTTTAGATTTTCTTGCTACATCAGTTGTTTGCAATCCATGGCAACTTAGATGGATTTTCTTCTGTACTTTTTCTTCATAAATCATCAATCATATCATCATAGGTACAATCTTGGAAGGATATATTTTCAATTGTCAGTATTGCTCAACTTGTGAAATATTCCTGGCTCTTCGTATTTCACAGATAATTTTTCAATACAGAGAAAAAACATTCACCAGAATCATTTGTGACAGGTATTATTAAAAAAGATCTTCATAATGGTTTCCACATGTGGAAAGGTTGCCTGCAAACCATCACGTACAAGTTTGGACACATTAGCTGGTGATCACAAAGCACAGAGCGCATCACTATCGATGAAATGAATGAACTGTTTCACTTCACCTTCAAAAAGGTTTGTGTCTATATCCTCCCATTAGAATTCAATTAACCTCTTACTGCAGCGGCTCATAGTGTTCTCATCAAAACTTTTGTCGAGAAGCACACAAAATTATTCAACAGCCTTCTTCATAAATTTACTTCTACTCTGCAGTTGCACCATTATTGTGTCACAAATAATATTGACAGTCTCGATAATGATCTTCTCTTTCCCTTTTAAAGTGATTTCATTGTCTCTAACTACATTAAAAAAAACTTCCTGTGTCTCGTGCGCTTCTCATCATCAAAGGGACCTGTATTCTTAGTTATTGCTGGTGCCTCTCCTGCCACTGAGGCATAGTAATTTCTAACTTCCCTGACAAAATGTCTAACTGAGGCTAACAATTGTGAAGTATTCAATGAAATTGTGTCAACATTTTGCAGTGATTTGCTGACAGCATTAATTCTTTGAAGCAAGTGGTTCCACAAAACAGAAAAAACAATATTGTACTTTTAAAATTTCTGTGCTCCGGATTTTGTTCCAGCTTTCAAATATTGTTTTCCTGAACTTGATGCAACTATGTCTGATAGCATTCCTTTAAGTTCAGCCTCAAGGTCAGAACCTCATCTGCACGAGCAGACCACCCAGTGTCACAAATTCTTTCAACTGTCAAATGTTTTCCATGCGCCTGTTCCAAGTATCATTGCAATATATTCCACCAATGTGTGGAAACCGAAAAGAAGGCAAACAAAGTCAAAAAAATTACAGCTGCCTCACATGATTCAGATGTTGCATTGCAAATTAAATTCAAGGAGTGACTGGAACATGGGATGCGTAATGCATAGGGGCTTCCATTGTTCAGTCTTGTTTGTAGACCTGAATATATTCCTGCCATATTTGCAGCATTATCAAAGTTCTGTCCACAGCAATTTTTGATGTCCAAACCATAATTTGAAATGATATCCAAAACGGTTGTCTCCAGACACTCAGAAGTGTGTGATTGTATCTTGACAAGACAGAGAAATCGCTCTACAACTTCACCATGGTAGGTCACTTATCTTAAAATTAATGTTAATTTGTCCACATGACTCAAATCTGGTGTTGAATCAACAATAATAAATAGTATTTAGCATCTTTGACGTTATTAGCGAATTGGTTTCTGATCCGCTCTGCCAGTATAATGATGATGCCATTGTAGGTTCTGTGCGTTTAAAAATCTGGTCTTCCCTGAGCCACAATATTGATAACTTTTCAAATGTTCTTTAAGAAGCTTGTAAATTTCACTGAGATATTCAAGACAGGTTAAAAAATTACCTCTTGGACTTGACAACAATTACCTTGTCCTCTTAAAGCAAGTCCCACGGAAGACAGCCAATTGACTGTGTCAACAACACGTCTCAGCACTTTGCTCCATAAGAACACTACTTTTCAAACTAAGCCGAGAATGCAGAATCAATTCTTCTAGATAATTTACATCTTTGAACAAATGCACACATAGCCTTAATATGACTTTTGGAATTTTCAAGATCAGCCATATCTCTTCCAACATTTCTCCAATTAAAGTACCCATTGACAAATGATTGTTTCCTTTTACTAAGGTCAGGGAATATTTACAAATTTGACTTTAGGCTGTCTTTCCGTAATACCATTTCTCTTCAATGGGAGCAGTATCTTGTAGTTCCATTCCCATTTCAGAGTCCACATCTTATTCAGGTTTTTCAGGAGATGTGTTGTCTCCTGAAATCGGCAGGTCAAAGTTATCAAATAAGTCACCAAAATGTTTTGTGGATGTTGTTGTTGAGGATGAATGTGTAGGTTGGGCACCGCTCAATACTTCAAACCTTTTAAAGTTAAAGTGCCCAACTGATTTTGTTGCCCAGCTTCGTCCTCTTGCCTCATCTTCAACTTCCTGTATTTTGGACTGCCAGATTCATAGTTAGTGTCTCTTCATAATGACTGGGGTGATTGGTCTTAATTTCAACGATTTATGAATAAGTCTTCAGAATCTTCTGTTGAGTGAAGCCTCCTTGAGCAAAAGCAGCCAATTGTCCAAGCTGCTCAAAAGCAGTGACAAAGTAAACAAAGTTTATGAGTTGGTAGGGGGATAGTCTTCAGAAATTGTGAAAAGAATTGGTGTGTGGATGAGCCGGAGTTCACTGCCAAAATCTTACCAGAGTAATTGGCTGCTGGCAATCATTTTTTGGAAGGTTGTGATGCCGATGGATGATCACATGAATCGACCAGAGAGAGAAATGACTGACACCAAAAAAGGCAGTAAATTCAACATGCAAAAATACGAAGCAGAAATAAGGGGCGAAATTCTCCAGTATCGGCACGATGTCCGCCGACTGGCGCCCAAAACGGCGCAAATCAGTCGGGCATCGTGCCGCCCCAAAGGTGCGGAATGCTCCGCATCTTGGGGGGCCGAGCCCCAACCTTAAGGGGCTAGGCCCGCACCGGACTAATTTCCGCCCCGCCAGCTGGAGGAAAAGGCCTTTGGTGCCCCGCCAGCTGGCGCGGAAATGACATCTCCGGGCGGCGCATGCGCGGGAGCGTTAGCGGCCGCTGACGGCATTCCCGCGCATGCGCAGTGGAGGGAGTCTCTTCCGCCTCCGCCATGGTGGAGACCGGATCGCGGGCCAGGCCACCGTGGGGGCAGCCCCCGGGGCCAGATCGCCCCCCCCCCAGGACACTGGAGCCCACCTGCGTCGCCTTGTCCCGCCGGTAAGGTAGGTGGTTTAATCTACGCCGGCGTGACCGGCATTTTAGCAGCAGGACTTCGGCCCATCCGGGCCGGAGAATCGCTGGGGGGGCCCGCTAAACGGCGTGGCGCGATTCCCGCCCCCGCTGAATATCCGGTGCCGGAGAATTCGGCAACCGGCGGGGGCGGGATTCACGCCAGCCCCTGGCGATTCTCCGACCCGGCGGGGGGTCGGAGATTCTCGCCCCTGATGTTGGTTCCTGCCCAGTCCCCTCACTCTCAGCCCTGCCTGTCTGGCCTCCGGCTCTGGTCGAGTTTCCCTGCTCCTGCTGGTCGCTGCTCCCCAATTCCCCGAGATACTACGCAAGCGCTTGCCTGGCATCCTTCGCTCCTCCATACTGCTGGTTCGCTCACCTCTTAGCTCTTGTTCGGGTGCTGAGTCTCGATGACTGTGTGTGCTGATGGCTGCCTCGCTGTCTGGCTTAGCCTCTTCTCTCTCTCGC
The DNA here is from genome assembly GCF_047496885.1 of Scyliorhinus torazame. NCBI lineage: Eukaryota > Metazoa > Chordata > Chondrichthyes > Carcharhiniformes > Scyliorhinidae > Scyliorhinus > Scyliorhinus torazame. The sequence goes on from NC_092713.1 coordinate 257,323,352, forward strand.
CTTGCTGCCTGGTCTGGTTGCTGCCCAGTCCAGCCCTCTCACTCTCAGCTCTGCCTAGCTAGCCTCTGGCTCTGGTCGAGTCGCATGCTACTCCCCAATTCTCCGAGACATGATGCTGCTGCTTGACTGGCCTTCTTCCCACCTCCGGACTGCTGCTCTGCTCATCTCACGGCACTCACTCGAGGCCCGGCCTCGAGTCTCAATGACCATGTGTATTTCTGGATAGCTGCCTGACTGCTGCTGCTGGCTATCTGACCTGGTGGTCTCTCTTCTGTTTGGTTATTTGCCCACCCTCTCACCTCAGCCCTGGCTTAGAGGTCAAGAGTCACCCCACAGCACACCTTGATGGCTATTGGCCAGTGCATTTGCCTCACTGAAGGCTTCGCAGGCTCGCACCCAGATGTCAGGTCGGTGATCTCACTTTTGCCTCAGGCGTCTCACCCGACCAAATGTCGGAACCTTGGCTGGTGCTTTGCATTTTCACTTAATGAAAGTTCAGAAACTCCACACTAATTCAGGAGATGAACTGCTCAAAGTCTCCACCGCCTCACAACGTCTGACAAACTGTTTTCCCGCTTTAAAGGAGAGTCCACCAATCAGAGTTCGATGTTGTTCGACATTGCCTGCTGATAAGCTCATCAGCAAATTTAGAGCTACAAAGGCTCTGATTGGTGTTCCCAGCACAAAAGTCACCTCACCATATGGGGCCCCCTCATTGGCTGGGGCCCCGCGATACAGCGCTCTGTGTTTCAGTGAAAGTCCGCCTCCGAACCAGAAGACTGTCAGCTGCTTAATTGGAAGATGAGGTTCTGTTTTTTGATCTTGTGTTGAGTTTCACTGGAACACCGCAGCAGGCCGAGGACAGAAATGTGAGCATGAGAGCAAGGTGGCCGGAGGCTCAGTTTCATGCTTGTGGACTGTTAGGATCCCGAGCGAGAACCCAAGTATTTTTAATTTGTAAGATTGTGAAGAAATGTTACTGCCCCACAGGAGTGATATCACTGACCAATAAGTATCTTCATGTTATTCCAAACTTAAATTAAATCACAAAATTAATCACATTAATAGCAAAGAAACAGCTTTACAGTTGAGTAAAAATAGCAACCTTAATTTACTTCCTAAACCTGCCACAATACTCCAATTAAGTAAAGCAATATATATTAAATACCACACATGGACAGAGTTAACAACCAGGGTTGTACTTGCTTTTCTCTGTGCAGGGTCCTTGGAAAAAGAACCTTTCAGGATCAAACGTAAACACCTCTGTTCAGATTATAGTTCCAATATGTACTGACTCTTCAGACAGACCTGGCTCCTCCCATTAACTGCATCATCTGTATCCATAACATAAAACATTATTTTGTCTCTTCTCACAAGACATCCCTTGACTTGTTTAGCCAGGTCCAAACACAATGGCCGCTATTCTCCCCCCCCCCCCCACGCCAGCTGGGAGAATCGCCGCGCGCCGCGCGAATCGCGCCGCACCGCATGCGATTCTCCCACCCCCGGAAACCAGCGGTGCGCGATTCGCACCGGGCCGCTCGGAGAACCGGCGAGTGGCGATTCTCCAGCCCGGATGGGCCGAACGGCCGCTATGACACGACAGGTCCCCGCCGCCGCCGTCCGCCCCTGGTCGCTGCCGCCGGGAACTCTGCAGGAACGCTGGGGGGGGCGGCACGGGGGGGGGGGGCTCCTTCGCCGGGGTGGCCTCCGATGGGGTGTGGCCGGCGATCGGGGCCCACCAATCGGCGGGCCGGCCTTCCCCCCCCCCCCAGGCCTAACTCCTTCCGCATGCAGCCCCAGAACACTGGCTCCATGTTGGTGAGGTGCCGGCGTGCGTAAGACGTTCCCCGCGCATGCGCAGGATGGCACGGCCCAACTGTGCATGCGCAGGATTGGGCTGCCCCAACTGTGCATGCGCGGGTTGGTGCGGTGCCCATTTGGCACTGCGTAAGGATGCTGGAGCGGCATGAACCGCTCCAGCGCCGTGCTGGCCCCCTGTGGGCGCCAGAATAGGTTGTGTCCGGGCCCTGTTTGCGCCGTCGTGAAACGCGACGGCGTTCACGACGGGGCGAACACTTGGCCTCAATATCGGAGAATCGCCCCCAATATCCCTCCTCAATTAACCCACGGGGTCCTTCAAACCTAAACAATAAACAATATTCCATTAGCTAGCTATCTGAATCAAGTAAATGATTCTCCAGATCTATTAGCAGATCACTTCACCTGCAAATCAATGATTACCTGACTTTTACAACACATTAATCACTGCTCTAGTAATCATACTGTATGCATCTTAACTCAGATTTTATGACAATTTGTTACATTCATCATGGGACATGAATGGAGATGTTCCACAAAGCAGTCACCCAACCTCCCCCTTTTCAAGGACATAAAACCAATCAAATTTCTACCCTCCTTTAGTTCTGATGAAAAGTCATATTCATCTCGAAACTCTGTTTTTCCCTCCATAGATAAGTCAAACCTGCTTCGTATTTCCACCATTTTCTGTTCTTATTTCAGATTTCCAGCATCCACGGTATTTTGCTTTTATTTTGTACAAGTAAAACAACTGATTCTACTGTTCTGATTAGTATTAAGAAATATCTGTCAGGGGCCCAAAACCAAAAACAGAACAAATACCCGAGGATTGTCAGACAAAGTTGAAAACATTGATTACTGTTTGGATTGCCGTTTGATCAGCTAAGCAAAATGTTGATGGGAGCACATGCAGCATCCATTCTGCCACCACCAATGGTGATAGGGAGGCCCAGGGGAAGACTGCTAACATGGATAAGGTTACTACGGCCATCGTTCCCACCAATGATAACAGCGAGATCTAGGGTGAGATGAGCACTGAAGATTGCATGGCTACCATGGCCACCGATGACAGCGGGGCAAATGCAAATCGGAAGAGCACCCCAATTACCCAAGATTTTATAATCGCCGGTGAAGAATCACCCGTGCATTTAGACAGGGCCTTGGTGAGACTTTGGTGAGACCACGCCTGGATATTATGTGCAGTTTTGGTCTCCTTACCTCAGGAAAGATGTTCTTGCTCTCAAGGGAGTGCAGCAAAGGTTTACTAAACTGATTCCTGGGATGGCAGTCCGGAAGTATGAGGAGAGATCGGGTTGGTGAGGATTTTATTCGCTGGAGTTCAGAAGAATGAGGGGAGAACTTATAGAAACCTACAAAATTCTAACAGGACCAGACATGGTCGATACAATTAGGATGTTCTCAATGGTGGGGTGTCCAGAATCAGGGGCCACGGTCCTAAATGGTCTACCTTGTATCCTCCGACTGAGACGAGGAGGGATTTCTTCATCCAGAGAGTGGTGGGCCTGTGGAATTCATTGCCACAGGAAGTAGTTGAAGCCATAACATTGTCTGCTTTCAAGAAGCAGTTAGACATAACACTTGGGGCGAAGGGGATCAAAGGATATGGGGATGGGGGGGGGGGGAGCGGTGGGAGGGGGGAATCAGGCTATTAAGTTGGATGATTGGCCATGATCATAATGAATGGTGGATCATGCTTGAAAGGCCGCATGGCCTTCTCCTGTCTCAGAATTGGGACCTGCTAAATTCCCTGAAGGAACATTTCTCAGATGGCAATCGGCGCTTTTCCAAAGAATATTGTTTTAAGCAGCTAGCAAATGGGGAACAAGTTGAATGCGACTGGCTCATGTATTCAAAACAAATGAACAAAGTGTTCGGCTCCTCATGTAAACTTCATGAGGGACACAGCAGCCGCTTATTTAAAGGATACAACTGGTGAAGTCTCTCACCTAGACTCCAACACTACAAAATGGGGAATAGTCACATATCGGCTTATCTTGCTGGAAAAAAATGGGGACACGGTTAAGTCTGGGAAAATGGATCGACAGACAACTGCAAAATGCTATCGAAGCAGAGAGGCGGAGAGTCCATTTCTGGCTAGAGTGCTGGATAGCATCCTGTTCCCAGCAGAGAAGAATTTATCATTGAAAGGTACAAATGCTGAACTGGGGAATTCAAGAAATAGACATTTTCTTAGACTTGTAGAACTCTCAGCTTAGTACGATAATGTGACGGCACAACATTTCCAAAATAATAATATAACAACCCACCATGTAGACATTGCCGAAATCAAAGAGGCAAAGATTGAAGAGTCAATCATTAGATTCACAACTGTTACTGACACAACAGGAACAGGGCGAGCAGAGACTTTGATGAGCACTCTTGACAACCTAGAGATTGATCTTGCAAATTGTCACGGCCAGAGTTGTGATAATGGCTCAAACCTGAGAGGAATTCACCGTGGTATTCAAGCATTAATACTTAAATCCGGAGGCCTAATTTGTATTATTTGCAAGTATTATTTGAACTTACTGCTGTGTGATGCTGCCTCTTCAAACAGAAAGTTGGCTGATTGGCTGAAGCTGCCCCCTCCCTAATTGCTGAGAGGCACTTATCTGGGAGTCACCTGAGGCCTGTTTAGGGGTACAAAGGTACATATTGTATTCTTCTCTTCGAAGTTTTAGTGTGAGTCATCCTAAAGTCTGTATAAAAGACAGACAGAAAGCGCACTCAGTAAGCGTTGCGCAGGTCAAAGAGACACAGCCTGAGTGAGTGAGACACAGACAGAGTGAGAATTTGATTTGAAACTTGGTAATTTGCTGCAGTGAGGTAATTCGGTGCAGAGTGGGAGAAGGTGCTTTTTCCCTACTGTTTTGTTCTCTCTCTTTCTTCGGGCCTAATTTCGGGAGCCATTCGGAGGAGGAGGAGCAGTCTCTGTGAGTATAAAAACCTAACGGTAACTTCCTGTTTTCCAGTTGTTTTTTTTCAAAAGTGACGTCAGAGGGAAGCTGTGATCTGATTGGTTGATAGCAAATCTGCCCCAAATTAAAAAAAAAACACAGCTAAACTCGTAAACTTAAATTAAACTAATTAATTAATTAGAGATGGCTGGTCAGAGGATGTGAGCTGCTTGATGTGGGAGCTGGCAGATCCCATTGCAAGCTGCAGCGACCACATCTGCAGTAAGTGTTGGCTGCTCGAAGAGCTCCGGCTCAGAGTTGATGAGCTGGAGTCTGAGCTTCAAACACTGAGGCACATCCGGGAGGGGGAGACTTACCTGGACACTGTGTTTCAGGAGGCAGTCACACCTGTCAGAGTAAGTAGTTTAAATCCTGCCAATGGCCAGGGACAGCAGGGTGTGACTGCAAGTCAGGCAGGTAAAGGTAACCAGCAGTCAGGAACTCAGGAGCCTCAGCCCTTGACCCTGTCCAACAGGTATGAGGCACTTGCTCCCTGTGTGGATGGCGAACAGGGCTGCAGGAAGGATGAGTCAGCTGACCAAGGCACCATGGTTCAGCAGGCCATTCAAGGGGAGGGAGTAAATAGGCAAGTTGTAGTTGTAGGGGATTCTATTATCAGGGGGATAGATAGTATCCTTTGTGAGTCCCGCATGGTATGTTGCCTGCCCGGTGCTAGGGTGCGGGACATCTCTGACCGGCTTGAAAGGATACTGGAGAGGGAGGGGGAGGATCCAGTTGTTGTGGTCCATGTCGGTACAAACAACATAGGCAAGTGTAGGAAAGAGGACCTGTTTAGAGATTATAAAGAGCTAGGATTCAAATTTAAAAAACAGGTCCTCAAGGGTCATAATCTCCGGATTACTGCCCGAGCCACGTGCAAATTGGCATAGGGAGGCAAGAATAAGGAAAGTTAACACGTGGCTGAAAGAGTGGTGTGGGAAAGAGGGGTTCCTTTTCATGGGACACTGGCATCAGTTTTGGGACAGGGGGGACCTATACCGTTGGGATGGTCTCCACCTGAACTGAGCTGGGACCATTGTTCTGGAGAAAAGAGTAAATAGGATGGTCAATAGGACTTTAAACTAGAGATTGTGGGGGGGAAGGGAAAGTCAGGGAACCAAGAGGTGAAGTAATCAGTGGGAAGCATAGCTGCTTAGGAATACAAAAAAGCTCGAAAAGACAGAACTCAGGAGAGGTTACGATAGTCCCCATCCCACAAAATATGACACAGTGTATGGAAAGGCTCAGTCAATCAAGGTCCACCACACTAAGAAAACAAAAAGGGACGGTCAATAGAGAATTAAAGGTGCTATATTTAAATGCGTGCAGTGTACGGAACAAGGTAGATGAGCTTGTGGCCCAGATTGTGACTGGCAGGTATGATGTCGTAGGCATCACAGAGACATGGTTGCAGGGGGTTCAGGACTGGCATTTAAACATCCAGGGATTCACAACCTATCGAAAAGACAGAGAGGTGGGCAGAGGGGGCGAGGTTGCCTTGTTAATTAGGAATGAAATTAAATCAATAGCACTAAACAACATAGGGTCAGATGATGTGGAGTCTGTGTGGGTAGAGTTGAGGAACCACAAAGGCAAAAAAACCATAATGGGAGTTATGTACAGGCCTCCTAACAGTGGTCAGGACCAGGGGCACAAAATGCACTACGAAATAGAAAGTGCATGTCAGAAAGGCAATGTCACAGTGATCATGGGGGACTTCAATATGCAGGTGGACTGGGTAAATAACGCTGCCAGTGGACCCAAGGAAAGGGAATTCATTGAATGTTTACAGGAGGGTTTTTTGGAACAGCTTGTGATGGAGCCCACGAGGGAACAGGTCATTCTGGACTTAGTGTTATGTAATGAGCCAGACTTGATTAAAGATCTTAAAGTAAGGGAACACTTAGGAGGCAGTGATCATAATATGGTAGAATTGAATCTCCAATTTGAAAGAAAGAAGGTAAAATCAGATGTGAAGGTGTTACAGTTAAATAAAGGTAACTACAGGGGCATGAGGGAGGAACTGACGAAAATCGACTGGGAGCAGAGCCTAGTGGGAAAGACAGTAGAACAGCAATGGCAGGAGTTTCTGGGACTAATTGAGGACAGAGTACAGAGGTTCATCCCAAAGAAAAGAAAGGTTATCAGAGGGGGGATTAGGCAGCCATGGCTGACAAAAGAAGTTAGGGAATGCATCAAAGCAAAAGAGAAAGCCTATAATGTGGCAAAGAGTCGTGGGAAGTCAGAAGATTGGGGAGGCTACAAAAACAGAGGATAACAAAAAGAGAAATAAGGAAAGAGAGGATCAAATATGAAGGTAGGCTAGCCAGTAACATTAGGAATGATAGTAAAAGTTTCTTTAAATACATTAAAAACAAACGGGAGGCAAAAGTAGACATTGGGCCGCTCCAAAATGACGCTGGTAATCTAGTGATGGGAGACAAGGAAATAGCTGAGGAACTAAATAAGTACTTTGCGTCAGTCTTCACAGTAGAAGACATGAGTAATATCCCAACAATTCAGGAGAGTCAGGGGGCAGAGTTGAATATGGTAGCCATCGCAAAGGAGAAAGTGCTGGAGAAACTAAGAGGTCTAAAAATTGATAAATCTCCGGGCCCAGATGGGCTACATCCTAGAGTTCGAAAGGAGATAGCTGAAGAAATAGTGGAGGCGTTAGTTATGATCTGGAGTCAGGGAAAGTCACTGGAGTCAGGGAAAGTCCCAGAGGATTGGAAAATCGCTGTTGTAACCCACCTGTTCAAGAAGGGAACAAGGACAAAGATGGAAAATTATAGGCCAATTAGCCTAACCTCGGTTGTTGGCAAGATTCTAGAATCCATTGTTAAGGATGAGATTTCTAAATTCTTGGAAGTGCAGGGTCAGATTTGGACAAGTCAGCATGGATTTAGTAAGGGAAGGTCGTGTCTGACAAACCTGTTCGAGTTCTTTGAAGAGATAACAAATAGGTTAGACCAAGGAGAACCAATGGATGTTATCTATCCTGACTTCCAAAAGGCCTTTAATAAGGTGCCTCATGGGAGACTGCTGAGTAAAATAAGGGCCCGTGGTATTCGAGGCAAGGTACTAACATGGATTGACGATTGGCTGTCAGGCAGAAGGCAGAGAGTTGGGATAAAAGGTTCTTTTCGGAATGGCAACCGGTGACAAGTGGTGTCCCGCAGGGTTCAGTGTTGGGGCCACAGCTGTTCTCTTTATATATTAACGATCTAGATGACGGGACTGGGGGCATTCTGGCTAAGTTTGTCGATGATACAAAGATCGGTGGAGGGGCAGGTAGTATTGAGGAGGTGGGGAGGCTGCAGAAAGATTTAGACAGTTTAGGAGAGTGGTCCAAGAAAAGGCTGATGAAATTCAATGTGGGCAAGTACGAGGTCTTGCACTTTGGAAAAAATAGAGGCATGGACTATTTTCTAAACGGTGACAAAATTCATAATGCTGACGTGCAAAGGGACTTGGGAGTCCTAGTCCAGGATTCTCTAAAGATAAACTTGCAGGTTGAGTCCATAATTAAGAAAGCAAATGCAATGTTGTCATTTATCTCTAGAGGCTTGGAATATAAAAGCAGGAATGTACTTCTGAAGCTTTATAAAGCTTTAGTTAGGCCCCATTTAGAATACTGTGAGCAATTTTGGGGCCCACACCTCAGGAAGGACATACTGGCACTGGAGCGGGTCCCCCCACAGGCGGCCCCCCCAGCGTTCCCGCGCTGTTCCCGCCGGCAGCGACCAGGTGTGGATGGCGCCGGCGGGAACCTGTCGTGTTGCGCAGGCCGCTCGGCCCATCCAGGCCGGAGAATCGCCGCTCGCCCATTACCAATGGCAAGCGGGAATTCTCCCAGCAGCCAGCCATGATTCGCGCCGCGCCAATTTGGGGGGGTTGGGAGAATCGCGTGCGGGCGTCGGGACGGCGTGGCGGGACTCAAGCGGCGCCCGGGCGATTCTCCCACCCGGCGTGGGGGGCGGGGGAGAATTCCGCCCTCTATGTTCCTCCCCCTGTACCTATCCATTCCCCTGACGATCTAAGCACAATGGACAACGGTGCAATCGCTAACACGAACGATAGTGAAGACAGCGGACATCCTTGCCTCGTGCCCCTATATAGTTGGAAATATCATGACCTCACCACAGTGGTTCAGACACTGGGGGAATTATACAACAGTTTCACCCAGGAAATGTTGTACCAGACACAAATCACCCCAAGACCTCAAAGAGTAGCTCCACTCCACCTTCTCCGCACCCATGGAGATGACTACCTCCGGTATCTGCTCCACAGAGGGTGACATGACTACATTTAAAAGCCTTCTGATGTTGGACATGTCAGCCACTGACAAACCCTGTCTGGTCTTCAGGGATGAGTTCTGGCAAGCACCCCTTCAGACATTTTGCCAGAATGAGAGCTAGTACTTTCGCATTAGTATTTAATAGTGAAATAAGTCTGTAAGACCCACATCCTAGTGATCCTTTATCCTTTTTGGGGATTAGAGAAATCGAGGCCTGCACAGGTGTGGCTGGCAACATCCCCTTTAGCAGAGAGTCACTGAACATTCCCAGTAAGTGTGGTGAAAACAAGGCCGCAAGCCATTTGTAAAATTCTGCCGAAAACCATCTGGCCCGGTGCTTTCCCCGATTGCATTGAATTGATACAATCCATAATTTCCACCAATCCCAATGGTACCTCTAGCCCCCTCCCTCTTCACCCTTTCCACCAACGGGAAGTCCAATCTGTTTAAAAATTGCTCCATGTCCGAGCTATCCTCCTGTGGTTCAGACTTGTACTGCCCTCAATTAAAAACCTCAAAAGCTCCATTAATCTTGACCGGGGCAGTAACCAGCTCTCCCCTCTCATCTTTAACCTGGGCTATCTCCCATGTGGCTACCTGCCATCTCAACTGGTGAGCCAATAATCGACTAGCTTTACCTCCGTACTCATAAAATGCCCCTCGCAAAAGGCAAAGCTGGCTCACCGCATTCCCTGTCGATTCAAGCTCAGACATCGTTTGTAGCCTCTTTCTCTCTGCTGTAGGGGCCGTGGAGGACTGCCAATCCAACTCCAAGATTAAGTCCACCAACCTCCTGTCTTTCAGCCCTGCCATATTTATCCTTGTGGGCCTTGTACAATATTATTTCACCTCTGACCACTGTCTTCCCAAACCTGGAAGGCAAGATCTCCCATTCTGGTTGGAATCTACAGAATTCCCTATGGCCGAAGCCGCCCTTTCAACAAACCCCTTATCTGCCAGGAGAGATGTGTACAACCTCCATGGCGGGTGCTGGGCTTGGCCATCTCTAATCGCATATCCATATAGTCTGGAGTATGGATCGCTGAGTACCCAGCTTCCATCACCCCTGTGAGTAACGCCTTATCCACTGTGAAAAAAAATCTATTCTGGAGTAGATCACCGGGTGCATGTGAGAAAAAGAGGAAAACACCCTCTTCCTTGGATGTCCAAACCTCCATGGATCCAACCGCCCCCCCTGCTATCTGTTCCATGAACACTAGCCGACTCTCTTGCCATTCCAGAAGTAACCACGGATTGGTTACCTGTGACCTGGATTGGTCAGTGACCTGACCACCCTCGGATCAAAAATGCAATTGAAAACTGCCCCCATAATCAACTTGTGTGAGTCGTGATGCTTCCATCTCACGGATCTTCATGCTTTGTGTCTCCATTCGCTACTCTACCCTCTCCAAGGTTACCTGAAGGCGGGGGCCACCTCTTCCTTGATTATTCTGGAAAGATTCTTTAATATCTTCTGCCTTTGTTTATGGATCCCCCCCAACAAGGAATTCCATCAATTTCTCCGGTGGTTCCAGAAAAGGCATCTACGATCCAGGGGGCTCTAGCATGTTTCTTTTCTCCTCATTATGAGGTACTGCCGAATCTGGTGTGAAATGTTTATTCATCTTCTGCCTGGTTTTACCCCCTGCAGGCATCCCACACTGGAGGGGAGACCAGTAAGTTTTCCTGAAATTACACCTGTAAATTGGGTGCCAGGGCCAAAAGTGCATCACTGAATGGGACCCGCCTTGTACGTGACCGTTCACTGCATCAGCGCCACCGCAAGTCTTGATATCTGCATATTTGTCTGTTTGATGCTCTAGAAAAGCTGGAGCTCGAATCAAAAGATGGCAAAAGTTGTTCAGAGGCGCATGCCCTGTCGAAAAAATCACAGAGGGCTGGAGTCTTTGGTTGCGCCCACCGCAAGATCACCATGGGCGGGACTTGAACCATGTAAAGGTCCATTGACCTCGGGCGGGAATTTCCGGTCGGCAAGCGGGCATGGTCGAAGAATCCCGCCTAGGGTATAGAATTTCTGACTGGTCTGGTTATCTGACACAACCTGTTAGCAGCAATCACTCGCATTAGCATGCAATACAGACCTTGGACATATCCTTCGACACAGTTGTTATGCTGATCGACAATCAGAAAATGTTACGTTCAAAGTATCGAGAGGATGGATTTGAGGAATCTGTAAACACTGCTCACAACGGAACTGGATGCTTTTACAGAGTTTCTCGAGAGACACAAAAGAAAACGCAAAGCTTTTCATGATGAACTGGATACTGTGACCCCCAACACAGTTTTAACCCCTGCACATTTTATGTCATCGTTTTATGACACAGTCGGCAGTGAACCTGAAGACAGCTCAAGAACCTCTGACAAATTTGAGAAATGTTGCTTTCTTATTGAAAGGGATGCATATTAAATAAGATTTGGAGGGGTCAGTGGCATAGTATGCAGCCCATCATTGGATATTTCCAATGATATCATAACGGAAATCTACCCTGCAAAGTGTCTGTTAAAGATTTGCAGATCTGCCCTGGAGATACTGAAATTCATGCTGAAATGGAACCTTGAATCAATTTTCCCGAACTTGGCAGTCGCCTGAAGAATGTTTGGCACCATGTCAACTACAGTGACATCCACGGCGAGATCATGCAACAAACTAAAACTGATTAAGAATTACATGGGGTCTATTATGGGCCAAGAGAGACTAAAGCATCTGGTTGTCATATCAATTGAGCACCAAGTTGCTAAATCGACATCCACGCCCTTTGATGAAACATTGGACAGCTGAGCAGGCATGAAACCAAGACATGTGAGACTGGAACAAATTAATTGTGAGTACCATACAATGCTCATTACTTATAAGAGTACACTGAAATTCTGTCCCTCAAATGAGTTGTTGTTGTTATTGTTGTGTGATGCAGACAGTGATTGCTCGTACCTCTTAATGTGATTAATTTATCAATGTCAATTGTTGTGTAATGGTTACTGCAATGCAGGCGGTGGTTGCATTTAAATTTTGAATATCATTATATTAACGTATTTGGCTCACGTTCCTGTAACCGCATTACACGGTGAAATTTAAATTACATCCATACAGCGATACATTGTTAATGTTGACTTGCTCAAGTTAAAAACATCCAAAGTTATTTCAGTAAGAACTGAGTTGTGGGGGCAGGGGGTGGGGACGAGCCCCAAATTCACTTGAATACCCCCCACCCCAGAAACAGGCTATTGCAACCAGGAGTGCTAGTGGAGACACACGCTGGAGGACAGGGAGACATTGCTTAAGCAAACTGGTCTTTGACAGATCTGAAGAGGCAATAATATCTTCAGATAGAGAACAAGGTCATACGATTAGTCTGGGCATGTGAAAGATTCCATGCATACCTGTGTTGCATCGAATTTAAGTTGCTGACAGACCAGAAACTACTGGAAACAACATATTCTCGGATATCCTTCTGCACTGTAAATTCTATGATAATCTATGATAATCAAAATCATGTGTACATAGAAATCCTACAATGCAGAAGGAGGTTATTTGGTCCATTGAGTCTGCACTGATCCTCTGAAAGAGCATCCCACCCAAGCCCAATCCTCCACCCTATCTCCTTGACCCCACCTAACCCGCACATCTTTGGACACTAAGGGGCAGGTTAGCATGGTAAATCCACATCTTTGGACTGTGGGAGAAAACTGGAGCATCCGGAGGAAACCCCACAGACACGGGGAGAATGTACAAACTCCACACAGTCACCCGAGGCTGGAATCGAACCTAGGTCTCGAGAGCTGTGAGGCAACAGTGCTAATGGCTGTGCCTCTGGTGCGAGGACCAAGAGATGGGTAATTAGACTTCAGCAGTACAAGTACAGGGTTGTTCACATTATTGGGTAGATGAACATTGCCGATTCATTATAAAAGCAGTGAAGGTGTACAAGTAGGAAGGGTCTGAGCTGGAGAAGGAAGATGAATCATTCATGCAATTGTAGTGGTACACTTAACATCCAGAGAAATGACAACCAGGGACACAGATGGGCAGAGATCCAGAGTTAGAAGACAGTGGCAACAGGAAATAACATGTTGAGGGAGCCAGCACCTAATCCCATCTTTTTCCACATTTCATGTCACACCAGACACCTAGAACCTCCACCAAAATCCACAGGACACAGACAACCTATTAAAACAGATCCTTTGAAAATTGACTAATGAAGGAACTTTTCCTCCGAGCAGAAAATCCAGGCTGATATTTCAGTGCAGTACTGAGGGAATGCTGTACTGTCAGGGGTGCCACCTTTAGATGATATGTTGAACCAAATCCCCTTCCGCCCTTTCAGATACAAGTAGAAGATCCAATGGCACTATTCAAAGAGCCAAGAGGCCTTGACCAACATTTATTCCTCAGCCAACACCTAAGGCAGATAACAAAGTCAGATATTCCATAGTTATCTGCGGGTGCTTGCTATGCACAAATTGGCGGCTGCATTTCCTTAATTGCAGCAGTGACTACACTTCAAAAGCACTTGAGTGACTGTAAAGCATTTTGAGGTATCCAAAGATTAGAAAAACATTATAAAACAGATATTACTTCCTGTGCACAGCAGGGTATTGAGGGCTGATATGCCAGTCACAGGCTGATGAGAGCCCAGAGGAGGGGTAAGGTCCCTTTGGAGATAGTTACCTTTGGAGTGGGGACACCTGGAATGGGAGGAGATTTGCTTCTGCCAGCTAAACATACAGAAGGATGTTCAAGAGCAATAAGCACTGAAAGCGGCTAGGAATTGAAGGGATGAAAGTTGTACTTTTTTTCTAACTTTTTGCTGTGTACACGATTGGGTTGTTCAAGGCAAAAAGAAACGCCAAGCTGATAGGAGCTTTAACAATGGAACTAAATGTTTAAAATTCACACATGAGAAAACAGTGAATTTGATTCCCACAAGTGGTCTGACGTTTTTAGCAATTACAAACTTAATTGCCAGAATCAATTTGCAACAATGCCATTCATTGGTATGATTAAGTATTGTAGCTTACCAGCAGGAGTCATATTGTTTATCGAAACAGAGAACATTTACTGTGAGCTGATCTTACAATGTAATTTAGCTTTCAAATCATTCTGTGCTAGGATTGTGATTGGTGATAAGAAAATTGATGCAGCATGAGGTAGAGCTGGGCAAAAACAAAGGGCCGGTAGAACAACACCACAGAAAAACTGGTGAACTGTGGTGCTGCCAAACCCATGACCTCTACTGCAAGGGCATCAGACACATGGGAGCACCGCCATCTGCAAGTTCCCCTCTAAGACACACACTAGGCTGTTTAGCACAGGGCTAAATCGCTGGCTTTGAAAGCAGACCAAGGCAGGCCAGCAGCATGGTTCAATTCCCTTACCAGCCTCCCCGAACAGGCGCCGGAATGTGGCGACTAGGGGCTTTTCACAGTAACTTCATTTGAAGCCTACTTGTGACAATAAGCGATTTTCATTTTCATTTTCACTACCCTGACTTGGAAATATATCGCCGTTCCTGCAATGTCGCTGGGTCAAAATCCTGCAAGTACCTTCCTCCCAGCACTGTGGATGTAATAACACCACGTGGACTGCAGCGGTTCAAAAAGGCAGCTCACCATCACTTTCTCAAGGGCAATTAGGGATGGCAATAAATGTTGGCTTCGTCAGTGACGCCCACTTCCCGTGAACGAATAAATAGAGTAAAAACACTTACTTTCTTCGTAACTGTTGTTGTTATTTCTCTTCCAGAACCTAGTGGTGCACTGGACAGAATTTCCTCTGATTCCATAATATGTTTTTACTTGGACAAAGTCACTAAGCCTGTCGCCAGAGGCTTATAGCTTGAGGAGTGTCACTCTGCATCAAGCAGAGCTGACCAGGAATTTCTCCCACTCTTACTATCTGCCATTGACGTGTAGGAAAGACTTTGGAGGCTGGTACTCAAGCTGATGGCAGTATTATGAACTAACCTTCTTCTTAGTAATGGTCAACACAAATTGAACAAATGTCATTGTTGCACTGTGTGAATATATCAAAAATATTATTGACGGAGGATCAGCTGGACGTCCAGCGGCTATTTATTTAGGTGGGCCTCCGAGAAGACCTTCATGAGTTGTAGTTCCTTAATTTGGAGAGGAAAGAACAAACTTTTTCAAGACTGACACCAATGCAGTGTGGCTATTTTGTCAAGTAAAACATGAATACATGCAAGTACTTAAACAATAGTTTACAGGACAGAAGGTAAGAATTGTCACTACCCATTCCGATTCTGGGTAGAACAAAATGTCCCTGTGCCAAGAGTCCATCAATGTGTGCCTTCCTCCTGACTCCACATTCTTCAATGTGACGCTTCATTTTGAGCCTCTGAACTAAACTGCAAACTTGCCTCTGCTTTTGAACCCAAGGAACAACAAAGCGGCAGCATACATTCTTGTCCTCCAGCGCGTCAATTCAATACCTCCATCCATTTCCTGAACCATCATAATTGTAATTAGCATCTCCACCAACAGATAAGTAACCATATTGTTAGTTTGCCTATTGCTCAATTTTAACTTTGTGCTTCAAAGGAATATGAGATCACATCCAAACTATCTCAGGTGGTGAATGTGATTCTGCAACTAGTCGGTTCGCTTTTGCGTCTCTTAATCTGGCCAATCTCATGCTACAGCCTCCTGGAGGGTCCTCCACACAATCTCAGATTTTTGCCAGCCTATCTGCTTTTCCCCAGGGCCCAACTAATCTGCAACATAAATTGAGCCATGGCCCACTTGCGTATGGTTCTGGATTTAAGCCCTATTTGAGTCTTGAGCACACAAATTAAAGCGGACGCTGGAGTGCTGCACCGAAAGAGTGCTGCACTGTCAGAGGTGCCATGTTTAGGATGAGATGTTGAACCAGGCTGCATCTGCTCAGGTAAACATAAATGATACAAAGGCACTATTTTAAAGAAGAACAAATGGTGTTACATGCAGTGACCTTGCCAATATTTATCCTCAAACAACATCATGTTTATACAGCCATGATCGCTTTCTTGTTTGTGGGATCTTGCAGTGTACAATTTGACTGCCATGTTTTCTACATTACACCAGGAGCTACACCTTAAAGAAAATTTGAGTCATCCTGTGGCCATGAGCGGTGCCAAATAAATGTGAGTCTGTCTTTTTTTCTTCATTAGCATATTCGGATTATGATGTCATAATCCTGGTTTGATCAGCTTTTGACTTTTGTCACGAGTCTGTGGATTTAAGCGGCACACTTAATGGGCACGATTCCCCGGCCACGTCGTGCTCTCGCTTGAGCACAATGTGTCCGGAGAATGCTGGGAGAGCATGCAGCGAGCCTCCCAACAGTCTCCGCGCCTCCCGGGATTCTCCGAAGTCCCGCAAGATGTTGGAGTCTGCACCCCGCCCCAAATGAGGGTGGAGGGGGGTTAGAAGGGTGGGGGAGTGTGGGGCAGGTATGTAGGGGCCTCCGGGAGGTTGGGGGGTGATGGGTGGGGGTCCTAGATTGGAGAGGGTTCAGTAAGAGGGCTTGGGGGGGGCCTGAAAAGGGGGGACCCCATAGCAGGGTGTCCTCACTTGGGGGGTGTGGGGTAGTGTCCATGTTTGTGGAGGATGATATTGTCCATGAGTGTGGGTGGACCCACAAGTTCACTGAGAGATTGGGGCACCCTTTCAAAATGACGGCACAATCTCGGAATTCAGCTCCACAGTGCTAAAACAAATTCGAAGTGTTTGCTAAACTGGTGAGAATCTCCCCAGGGCCCAACAAAGTGACTAAGTGGCATTGAATAGCGGTGGGGAGCTTGTCGGCAGCAGCCGGCGGGTAACTCACTGAAAGACCCGTCACAAATTAACTTAGAAATTTTTTGGGAGAGCGCACCCAATGATTTACAATGTTAAATGCTGAATGCTTAATGTGCTGAGCAAAATATGTTAATTTTTTCCCAATATTCTTACATTGTGTGTATGTAGGGCTTCCAATTCCAGTAGCAAATTTGATAAATTTGTAATCATTAAGTTAGTACTATATAATTGATAAAGATTATAAACTGAAGGGGCTGAATTCTCTGATCCCCGCCGGCGAAATCGCTTACGGCAATGGGGCGGAGAATCCCCGATGACGCCAAAACTCGTGATGCTCCGCCCCCTGAAAAGCGGCATACTCTCCGATTGTGCCCATGCTCGGCGACTCTCCAGGCCATATCAGCAGCTAGAGCTGGGAGCTCTACGCTGCCTGGCTGCATCGCCACCCCCCCCCCCCCCCGGCCCCGGAACAGGGAATCGGTGCCCTTTTTGCACCAGTTTTCCTGGTGTAAAAAGCCAATGTTTTCATGCTGGTGAGAGGACACAGTCTGTAGAACGGAGAATCCAGCCCAAGCTGTTCAGGTGTTCAGCTTGGAGCCAAATATAATTGGAGAGCAAAGAACAGAAAAGAGACAGATTTTAAAATTATGTTTCATGAAGAACAATGTTAGAAGTTACTTTGTGCAAAGTGTCCCATCACAGTCAATCACATTTTATCAGAGAAGAATATGTTCATAGAACTGGAGCGGGGCGTTGGGGGTTGATAGCGAGCGTAGATCTGGTTTACTGGGCGAACATAGAGACTTTTTAGTGCTGCGAACGCTGTCTGGAAATCCCCTGCGTCTTCGATGAGAGAGAAAATCTCCGTGCTTAACCTCGAGTGCAGGACCTGTAGTTTTTGGTCTTCTGTGACCCGGCCGGGGGCCGTTCTGAGGTAGGCCTCGAAACAAGTCTGCCAGTGCTTGAAAGCTACTACTGAACTGTGGGGGAACAGTCACGCTTAATAAATTGTAATGCACAAAGACTCCGAGAGACGAATAGAGTGAAGTCGATGAGGATTTATTAAGCGTGACTGTTCCCCCGCAGTTCAGTAGTAGACTGCCTGCGAGGGAGGACTCCTGGTTCTTATACTCCGCCTTCAGGGCGGAGCTAGAGGTCAACGGCCAACCAGGACCCGGGATCTGTCAGCCAATGACATCACGGCTTCACAGTCCCACATGACCCCTAATGCATACTACCACAGGGGGAAATCTATGTAGTAATCCATGATCTCACACTGTCTGAAATGGTCCAGGACAACAAACTGTTCCTTTGTCATTTTCTTTTAATTTGTTCATGGATGTGGGCATCTCTGACTGGGCCAGTATTTATTGCCTACCCCTGAGGGCATTTCAGAGTCAACCACATTGCTGTGGGTTTGGAGTCACATGTCAGCCAGATCAAGTAACGATGACAGATTTCCTTCTCTAAAGGGCATTGGTGAACCTGATGGGTTTTTACCACATGGCCATCATTCGCTTTGTAACTCCAGATTTTTACATGAATTCAAATTGCACCATCTGACCTGGGCAAATTTCACCAGAACATCGCCCCGGGCTTTTGGATTACTTGTCCAGCGACAATACAACTATGCCACTGCCTCCCAAATGTTGGGCAGGAAGCATCAGGTTAAATAGAAAAGTAGTTAAATCATCAAATTGGACATTAGGTCAAACTCTGGAGGTTTGGTCAGCAGGAACATCACTTCAATATATATTCTGGTCACCATGCGATATAGAACAAAGAACAAAGAAATGTACAGCACAGGAACAGGCCCTTCGGCCCTCCAACCCCGTGCCGACCATGCTGCCCGACTAAACTACAATCTTCTACACTTCCTGGGTCCATATCCCTCTATTCCCATCTATTCCGACTCCCCGATGACTCACATTAAAGAGGAAGATCCTTTGAAGACGCCCGGAAGGACGCCCACATTTGACGGATGGCTAAAGAGGGATTGAAATGGACCGCTAGCAACCATTCTGTCATCTGAGCTCACAGGACGATCTGAAATCTAACCCCAGCAGAAGCAAAACTTGATAATGTTGGTCTGCAGGAAACCAGTTTGCATGAATTAAAGTAGAACTATATGTTATTATGCTTTGGCCATTGAATAATAACTTTCATTTGGACAAGGATGTTTGAGCCTGAACCATGAGGAATTATTTGAGTTTACATTTCAAAGAACAATATCGCACAGGAACAGGCCTTTCGGTCCTCCAAGCCTGCGCCGACCATGGTACCTGTCTAAACTAAAACTGTATGCACTTACGGAGTCCATATCCTTTCATTCCCACTCTATTCATATATTTGTGTAGATGCCCCTTAAGTGCTGCTATCGTACCACCTCCCCATTCCATATATTTACCGCACTCTGGTGTTAAAAGCTTGCCTCGCACATCTGTTCTAAACTTTTCCCCACGCACTTTGAACCTATGTCCCCTCGTACCTGACTCTCCTACCCTAGGCAAGAGCATCTGACTATCCGCTCTGTCCATGCCACTCATAATCTTGTGGAGCTATCAGGTTGTCTCTCAACCTCTATTGTTTTAGTGAGAACAGACCGAGTTTGTGTAACCTCTTCTCATAGCTATAGCCCTCCATACCAGGCAATACCCTACTGAACTGCTTCTGTACCCTCTTCAAAATTTTCCTTACATTTCTGCAGGTTTCTAAACAACGTTGTGCCAATTTCAAAGTAATGAACAGAAAAAAGTCATGTAATTGCATGAATCATTGTCCACGAATAAAAAGAGGCAGCTTTGACAAAGAGTCATCCAGATGCAAAATCTTAGCTCCCTTCTCTCTCCACAGGTTCTGTCAGACCTGCTGAGATTGTCCAGTTTTTGTCTGTTTTTATTTCAGATTCCAGCATCCAGTCATTTGTTTTTATCTTCATGAATAAAAAGAAGAGGATTGCCAATCTTAGTTAAAAAAGATATTTAAAATGTGACTGATCTATCATATATGCACTGATGGACAATTTTACAAAATGGGAAATCTTCACAACTGCTGTATTCTGGCAAGTTCCCAGCAGAATAGCAGCAGGTGCCGTATTGGAAGAAGCCTCTGTAATGAGCCTTGAAAATAATGACAAAAAATTCCTCATGAATCTTCCGAGCTAAAAGTGCCTTTCAAACAGTGACTGAGTGCAGAAGTTCAACAGTGCAGATGAAATGAGCAGTCTGTTGATGTTAAGGATAGCAATATTGCTGGATAATGTGGGTAAGATGGAAAAATCTTGCCTTTATGTCCTCAGATTATCCCTAAGCATTTTACAGGCAATGGAGTACTTTCTGGCCACTTGAACAAATGTGGCTTGCAAGCTTTTACAAATAGCAAATGAAATAAATGGTCAATTAAATATGGGGGTGAGAGAACGGCAACGCGAGCGGAAAATCCGGAGAGTCAGGAAATGCGACTCTCTCCGGAGAGATTGCGTTTCCCGATTTTCCCCACCCCACCCTGCGATGTCACGAGGTTCATGCTCACAAAGGGCGCGTACCTAATTTTAATGGATTTTAATACATTTAAATATCATTACCCAGCCCACCCCGCCGCATTCCCCCCCTTTTTGAATATTAAAACCTTGTCGTCAGCGAAGTTTACAACAACTATTTAAAGTGAAGTTCAGTCGAGGGGGTCGCTCCGTGGGTGCAAAGGTAAGTGTTGCACCCAGTGGGAGAGGGGCATTGAATGGGGAACCTGCAGGCATAGATGTTGTGGGCACTGGAGGGTGGGGAAGGGGGAAATTCCATTGGCTTTGATGGGGAGGGTGGGGGGAAGGGGGGTGGGGAGTCCTCCGTGGTTGGGGGTGGGGAATTCCACTTCAGAGCTGATTGGGACGCCCTTTAAAGATGGCACCACGATCTCTGTGGAACCCACTCTATCATGACCCGCCCCACCAGACTAATGGTGTAAACTCTGCCCACTCTTTTTTTTCTCAGGGGGGCTCATGATCTGGAGAGAAAACTGGATGTGCAGCTGGTGAGCTACACGTCGGCATTCAGTCTCAGCCTGATACTTTGAAAAAATATGGTAAGATTCTACCCTTCGCTTTGAGTTAAGGAATACATTTTGGTCAGCGAACCAAAGAACACTCCCTGCCCTTTGTTGAATATTCTTTCATGAACTCAGCATCTATATGTGACAGGACACTACTGGCGATACAGCACGACCAAGGTATTGCATTTTTTGTGGTATGGGATAATGTGCTCATGTCCTTCGAACAATGTTGTGATGGCTTTGGACCCAGAGGCGATACAGTGTAAGGAAAATTAATAATTTCTTTAAAATGTTTGCAGAGGCTGTAATTGTTTTAAAAGAGTTTGAAAAGGACTTTTGTGCATATGCATCAATTGTAAAGGGATCAATTGTAAATGTTCTTGAATAATAAGAAATTCTGCTCCATGTGACACTTGACCAAGAAGCAGAACCAACAACAAAGAAGATTGAAAGCAGTGTGGTCTGACACAAAGAAGACAGACAAAGAAGCTACTGCTGTAAAGAACAGAGGCGAGATGGATTCAGAAGGTGATCAGCAGAGAGATGGAGCCATATAGTGGAAGCAAATAGGGACAGAAGGAGAAACACAGAATTTATGTCAGGGGAAGCCAAGACAGTTCTCGACATAAAGATCAGGGGCGAAATTCTCCGGTATCGGCGCGATGTCCGCCGACTGGCGCCCAAATCGGCGCAAATCAGACGGGCATCGCGCCGCCCCAAAGGTGTGGAATGCTCCGCATCTTTGGGGGCCGAGCCCCAACATTGAGGGGCTAGGACGGCGCCGGACGAATTTCCGCCCCGCCAGCTGGCGGAAAAGGCCTTTGGTGCCCCGCCAGCTGGCGCGGAAATGACATCTCCGGGCGGCGCATGCGCGGGAGCGTCAGCGGCCGCTGACAGCTTCCCACGCATGCGCAGTGGAGGGAGTCTCTTCTGCCTCCGCCATGGTGGAGACCGTGGCGGAGGCGGAAAGGAAAGAGTGCCCCCACGGCACAGGCCCGCCCACAGATCGGTGGGCCCCGATCGCGGGCCAGGCCACCGTGGGAGCACCCCCCGGGGCCAGATCGCCCCGCGCCCCCCCCAGGACCCCGGAGCCCGCCTGCGCCGCCTTGTCCCGCCGGTAAGGCAGGTGGTTTAATTTATGCCGGCGGGACAGGCATTTTAGCAGCGAGACTTCGGCCCATCCGGGCCGGAGAATCGAGCGGGGGGGCCCGCCAACCGACGCGGCGCGATTCCCGCCCCCGCCGAATCTCTGGTGCCGGAGACTTCGGCAACCGGCGGGGGCGGGATTCACGCCAGCTCCCCGGCGATTCTCCGACCCGGCGGGGGGTCGGAGAATCTCGCCCCAGTTTTCTGTTTGGCAGTAATGAGGAAAATAGAATTCCAGAAGCTCTTGGGAAAGGGATGTGTGAGCAAGCTAAACGGGATTGACTCCTAAATGCGGTGTGAATACCTCGGGCTTGCAAAGAGCTGAGAGGTTTGATCAGAGGAACAGATTGTCAACCGGTTATTGCTGGTTGCAAAGGCACTGTGGAAAGCTAGACCATCAGGACTGATGTGAACCGAGATTCATCGACGGCACCTTGTTGGTGTTAACCATATCCGTGGACCTTGCAACGAACACAGCTGCTGTGAATGCGACGCAAGGGCCAAATCGAAAGTGAAAGATCTTGCACACCGGAGGCTGAGCTGAAGAAATTTGGAATTGCATGTGCCACGTGTGTGCAGGGAATGACACAGGTGCTTGTGGTGGTGCAAGGTGCATCTTTGTTGTAATGACTATTTAAAATGAAATTGACCTTTTTACCTGAAATATCCTTTGGCTGTTAATTCATGGTTAATTTGCATTGGTTCTGATTCCTGTTAAAGTAAAAGTTATAAAAAGTGAAATCTTGTTGGCAATTTCTCCACTTGTGGATCATTTGATAAATTTGGTTGTTTTGGTCTGTGACTCCCTCACGGGTTTGTGATGATGTAAACCTATAAACTTCTGAAGCAACAATATTACCAATGAATCAAGATTACATATGTTTGAATGTATGAGTATAACCCGGATGCGCGATCAATTAGACTCAAGACGAAGTGATTTCATAACCGAAGGCTTTAATCTACTAGAACTTGTTCCCCAGCAGCTTCGGTACAGAAAGTGAAGGCTGCTGGGACGGCACCGTCTCTTCTACTCCGCGGTAAACTCCTGGGTCTAACCAATGGTTATCAGCCTCTTAGGTACTGCAATATCTGGTACTACCACAAACCCATTAGTGAGCTCTTAATACCAGTAACTTGGATAGCAGATCCTTGACAAATATTGATCCAGAAGATGGAGGGTTGTTGGTGAACCATCAGCATTACCCCTTTGCAATTAACCACAACTTCAGGATTTTGGGTGCGCGCATAAATGCTGATGTTGCAATATGTCGCTCAGGGCTCTGACACAGACTGCACAGTGGACCTTATTCCCCCCACCTGCCCCGTCACCCCACAGCCCACAATCACAGAAATCTGAAATCGGCGCAAACAACAATGTTTCCCTCTCTCCACATTGAAACCCTTTGAAAAAGGTGTAACTTTTTAAATGAAGTGTAGCTCACAAGAACATAAGAAATATGAGCAGGAGTGGACCATATGACCCGTCGTGCCTGTTCTGTCATTCAATACCACCATTGTTGATCTTAGCCTTCAATTCCACGTTCCTGCCTGCTCAGTGTTTAATGACAATGCAACTTAGAAGATTTGAACAACAAAACTGACCGGGAAAAAATAACTTTATAATTGTGGAGTGATGTTAAATGAATAATAAGTAAATCTTTAAGCTAAAAAAAGACTTTTCAGCATATTTTAGCTTCTAACTTGTCCATGTTTATATCCTAATTTATAATTCACTCTGTCCTAAGAAAAAATCAATCTTCTTTGTGCTTTCAATTTCATGTTTGTGAAAATCCTTTAATTTGGGTTTTTGGACAGCTTGATATCACACCAGCTCCTTGCTGAGAATGCCCAGTAAAAGAACGTTGCAATCAGCCACCACAGCACTCTGCAGTGATAGAAATGAAATTCCCACCAGAGAGATGGGCACTTCATGGTCATCAGCAGGTGCCCTTGCATCGCACTGACTGTTAAATCCAACCCATTATGTCCATTCAGGCAAGGCATTCTTTGGACGAAGCCACACTAAAAACTAAAGGCAAAATTCATGAACATATGCAGAGAAGTACTAAGTGGCAGCCAGTCAAACAGATTTACTGGCAGTGAAAATCATGAATAGAGGAAGCACCACAATCTATTTAGTGATGCCGTGAGACACAACCATCTGTCACCCTGCAATTGTGTGTTATGTTTATATATACACTTGTTACTATATGATAGTAAAATTAAATGTTAAAAAAAATCACGATGGTCCTGGAGCAAAAACATAATTTAATGCCAATTATGAGACAAACATAATGCAGACTTTGAGAAATACATTACATCCACATGAGGAACATTTAGCAATAATCTCTCATTTACATGCAGGAGGACTTGTGCGCAGTGTGTAGCATCCCTGCTTCTGAGACAGAAACTCCAGGTTCGAATCCCACTCCAGGACTCAATGGTCATGGTAGAAATGTCAATACCACGGCCAAACAGTTTGGTTATAAACCTGCAACTCCTTCCAGTATAGCTATGGTATGCATTAAAAGCGAGAGATTCCTGGTCAGCCAGACTTGATGCGGAATAATGTGACTCAAGCTATAGCTTCAGCCTTCAGGCTAGTGACCTGTTCCAGGGAAAAAAAAAGCTATGGAAACAGGCATAAGCATGTGCTTTGTCTGCTTTATGTACCTCAAGGCATGGGAAGAGAATCAAGAAGTTGATTTACATTCACTTCCTGTCAACATATTCCATTGCAAATTTGATGCTGTTATTTATAACAAACTTTATGATATTTGTAGCGTTGAATTATAACCTCCAGTCAGTGGTGGTGCTACAGTACTTGTTGGAGGGTATAACTATTGAATGATAAATTTATATAGACTGTTTCCAACATAATTATGAATATGTGAACTCATAATGCAACCTGAAAGTAAAGCCAGAATGTATGTACTGGGAATTAAATTACATTTGCTTGTCCCAGTTTGATTACCCACTGCCATCTAATCTGCTTCATACGAAGACAACTCTCGTGTTCGATTGTGCATCTCGAACATCATGGGACATGGAAGGAGATGCCCCAGTCACTGTTTGATTCTTTCTTTTTATTTATACTTTGTCTGCAGATGCGTATGTAACTGATCTAAAGCCGAAGATGTTGAATGGCAACAAACTGGGTAACAGGCTTGTGACACTTGGCTTTTATACAATTATTCCACTGTGTTGGAATCTAGACTGATCATAGTCATAATGTATACTTTCAAGCAGCTCAAAAATGTGAAGCTCCTTATCTACTTTACGCTTTGCAATATTTAGACTTTTGAAAA
The DNA here is from genome assembly GCF_047496885.1 of Scyliorhinus torazame. Lineage (NCBI taxonomy): Eukaryota > Metazoa > Chordata > Chondrichthyes > Carcharhiniformes > Scyliorhinidae > Scyliorhinus > Scyliorhinus torazame. Next base: position 257,348,767 of record NC_092713.1, read on the forward strand.
CCAAGTATTGTCACCGAACCATTATTTCTCGATTTACCTTTTCTTATAATTTAATCGTGAATATTGATGGCACCACTACGATAAATATTGGCCATTATTTTTACTTTGTGACTGTAAAAACAACTGCTTTGTCATTAATTTTATCTTCCTACCAGATTATGGATTATTCAATTATTTCAACTTGACAACAAAGGCGTATTTGGCTACATTAGAAAAAAATTGTCGGCATCAATCACAGAAATTCAAAACGAGTACTCTTCAGACTATACCTACTCTGATGCATTTCAATAGTTACTGCACCTTCAAGGCTGAAATACATAGATGTGGAAGGCATTTAGATCGGTAACTTCAATGCAATGACAGGAAACAAATGCTCTAATTGTGTGATGCTTCTTAATTCTCTTAGCACAAATATATAGCTGACATTTTATACATGAGTGGTTCTTGGATGCATCCATTGATTGTAGTAAATCGTTTTACTTTTGAACAAGTTCTTATCTTTAGGGTAAGGTAACAGAAGTGTGAAGCATTTAATACTTACTCCAGCTGTAATGATAAAAGGACCACACTGTTAATGGTCTCTTGCACAATGTTGAGCAATCCTCACTGCCACAATTTAACCACAAAATGTTTATATGGTCTAACAATTTGACCAAAAGCAAGATAAGGTACTCAGAAGTACTACCATAATATACTGAAGTGAAGGTATCAATTTTAAGTATTTACATCAATTAGGGTTTTAAAAACAGTCAATTTCTCTGTCTTGAATGTAGCAATTGTACCATTTCGATGAGATTCAAACGAGCATCCTAAGCTACCTTAAAGGTGGTGCTGTCAAATTTGAGTTCGAAATATTGTTGAGCTAAGTTTGTTGATCGAGGAATCATGTCCGGTGGTTCCCAAAAATCTGAAATAATCACACTTTGAGGCATAAATATTGGAGCTGAGATTGAGTGTATACCTCCAGAATTCTCCATGTGTCGTAGAATAATATATTGTTGTTTTGGTACAGAGACTGTAGCGCAGTGGAGAGTGATCTGACACGCTTGATATACATGACCAGAATTTTACGGGGCAGTAATGGGCACGTGCCCAATGTGACACATGGAAGACTTTAGGAATAATGGATATTAATTATTAGGCAATTTAAAGGTTAAAAGCTTGAGGTTTGAGTGTGTCTGACTGTTGTGGTCATGCTTTTTTTTAATAGTTCTGTTTTGCAGTTCCTGGGTGTTTTTAGCAGCCAGCAAGTAAAATTGACAATTCAGCCTGGACTAATGAACTGTGGTTTGACTGGGAAAGTCCCTGGGGTGGTCTGCAGACTGCAGAGATCATTTGTATTTTCAGCTTGGGGAAATGAGGTCAGTGCTGGGTGGAGCCAAGAAATGCAGAGAGACATTTTGAAAAGTTTTAGAGAGACAGTATTTGAAGAAATCTTTGGAAAGTGTTTAATTCTGACCTGCCTGATGCTGAGTCCACAATTCTCCCACAGTAAGATAGATTGAGAGCTGTATGTTTAATTTCTGGTTGTTTAATGGACAATTGGATAGTGTTTAAGGAGTAATTGTAAAATGTTCTTTTGGGTGTGAAGTTTAAAAGTTTCATATTGTATTGTTTAAGGAGTAATTGTAAAATATTCTTTTGGGTGTGAAGTTTAAAAGTTTCATATTGTTTGGTTTTAAAAATAACCAAGCCCTATTTTTTCATGCAATCGCTTCTGGAGCGAATCATTCTTTCTACACAGCCTTACAAATAAACTAAAATATTGGGGTTTCGGTCCTGTATCCTAGTCACTGTTGGGATCAGGTCTGGGATCGTAAAGCCTACCCGAAATCTTGTGTGAAGATGTCGGGCGTTTGTCCCAATGTCATCGTGGAACATAAGAATATTAGGGTGGGCAGGCAGCTTTGGGATTCGGAAACATATCTGCTGACAATTAATCAACCACTTAAGGGCAATTAAAGGCAATTTTATATTGCCCTTGCGATTTGGTAGTCATTTCACTGGCAATATGGACAGGCAGCCATTCTGTTTTTTAAGGGTGGGATGAAAGGGGACAGGAGCATTGGTTGTGTGAGTTGTTATGGGTTCAGGGGAGAGTTTGCTGCTGCTTAAGACTTGAAATTTCAGACCTTTTCCAGTGGTTTATTCTGAAGTATTTGCTTTGATAGCTTTGTTTTTGAGGACTGTTTTGTTTCGCCTACTCTCTTGCAGCAGTTCTGCCGAGTACAGCCTTCAGTGCAAGGGGCAGTACTATCTGCATTTCAGCAGATGAGGATTGTGCACTCTGCTGGGAATTCCTCCTCTGAGGAGGAACAGAGCCAGCACAGGTTTATGTTGCTTCTGTAACTCTGATTCTTACACCCCTGAGGTGCCACTGGGGACGGCCACTCTTCAAGACGTCTCCACATTGCACCATGCCAAATTGGTGCTCACCCTTGCCGTGTGCAGATTATTGAACCTTACTCATCTCTGAAATCCAGTTGTGTTGCACCATGTCATGCTGCTGACTTTGGCTGCCACCTCTGCACAGGCCCCCTTTGTTTGGTGGGGTGGCGTCATCTTGCCAACCCGTGGCATCAGGATGTTCTGCCTGGCACTTAGTGTCTCCACAAGAGTGCGCAGGAGCATGTCCAGGAAGTGGTGGGATAGAGGACATGCATTCTCCTCCTGCCTGGTGTGTCAAACGGGTGCTGATCCATAACTGGTGGGCAACTCCCTGTGCCTCCTCCGTAACTCCTGGCATGCTTCAGGGAACTGCCTCAGCTGATTTGAAACCTCTTGCCAGGTCCTCATTGCACTCGGCCACTAACGTGCCCCCTGCCAGCAGCCCTTCTCAAATGTGGGGGCAGGTTTCAAGTTGGCCGGCTCTGAAAAGGACAGCCGGCGTGAAATCGCATTGTTTCAACATTTGCGGCTGGAAGCAGAAACCATGGCCGCCTCTGGCCCTGCCGACCTCGGGCGCCCAACAGAAGTGAAATTCAGGCCCATGTATACCTAGGCGCAATATAGTTGCTCAATCGTTTTGAAATAATGTAACAATATAACAGGAAGCAAGGCTGGTTTTACAATGGGTTAATTGCTATCACTTTCTCATGTACCAATTGTTTCAGTCGTTGCCAGAATTCATCATGAATAAGACGGTAACACTTGATGCTTAATGTTTTGACAAAGTCAATGTTTCTAATTGAAATGGAGAAACCTCTGTGGGGAACTAGCATGAAGTTAAGAGAACAGGTGGAATAAAGGTGACAAGTGAGTTGTGGGACGTCAGAGAATCACCACTCCCTTCGCTAAACTGCTCAGCAACATGGGCCTCGGAAAAAGGATAGGGGATGCACTTGATCTCAGATGTGATGGGAGGTGGGGGTGGAGATGAAAGTCTCGACCAGCAACAGGCTGCAGGATATGTGGAGCCAGAAGGAACAGATGGAACAAAAGTTGTTTATTCCTATTTGACGCAAGAGTAGAAAGGGAACTGTGGCGATGCCATGGCTTACGAGGGAAATTAGAGATAGTATCAGATTCAAAGAAGAGACATGCACATTAGCTAGAAAAAGCAATCGGCCCGAGGACTGGGAACAGTTTAAAATTCAGCAAAGGCAGATCTTAAGACCAAAAGACCATTAGACATAGGGGCAAAATTAGGTCATTCAGTCCATCGAGTCTGTTCCCCCATTCTATCATGGCTGATATGTTTCTCATCCCCATTCTTCTGCCTTCTTCCTAACCCCGATCCCCTTATTAATCAAGAACCTATCAACCTCTGTCTTAAAGACACTCAGTGATTTGGCCTCCTGCGGCAAAGGGTTCCACAGATTCACCACCCTCAGGCCTCATATCAGAGCACTCAGTTCAGCTGACTCAATTGGACAGGCACTCCATGTTGGCGCCATGCAAGCAAGGACCATCTACTCCAATTATGGAAGCGACCAACCCAGAAAATATGCGAAGATGGCCCATACTTTGTTGTGGTGTTGATAGCGAACGGCGCCATTTCTCATCTGAACATGACAATAACTTTGTAGAATCTACATGCACAGGTAAATGTGGAAATCCAGAAGTAGCTGCCAGTGAGTCTCTGCTTCTCCAAAGGATGTGCTATTGTTGAAACCCTCTGCTCTGCACCCCTTCACACCGCGCCCCCCCCCCCCAAAAAAAAACTACCCCCAGCTTCCAGCCTGCAATCAAATATAAATCGCTTTAGAAATAAAGTACACTTTTAGGATGGGGATTTTACAGCCGTTCCTGCTGGTGGGAGCTTCAGCTCCCGCTGACAACAACCCCCCTCCCTCCCCCTTCGTGGGTTCCCCCGTGGTGGAGCGTGAGAATAACGGGAAACCACGGTGACAGTGGCAGAACCGGAAGATCCAACCGCCGGCCAAAAGCGGGCCAACTCCGTCACTGCAAAACGTGTGCTGAGGGGGAGGGGGAATCTTGCCCTGTGTCCCTGACAAAGTTACATCTTGTTCAATAAGGTGGGACTGGGTTTTTAATGAAACAGAAGTTCCTAATTAGTGCAGAAACTTCTCCGGCACTGGAAAACCTATTTTATATTGGAATAATGTCTATTTTCTAAAAAGAACGTTTGGTATTTCAGCTTCTACCTCAACCCCACATAAATGCCCCAACTGGTTTGTACTCGGCAGATTTTAACTGAAGGCGAAGGATAATCAGTGCAGTTTAGTTCTTGATTTGCTGCCTGAGAACACATCACTGTGGTTCCCTGCCCGCCATGCTGGGTGCACGTGACTGCTGAACACCTGGAGATCGCCCCGCGTTGGGCAACAGATTGAAAGTGCCGTTGACAAAGGGGCAACCCATTGCCTGGGGGATTACTAAATCTTTGTAGGCCGCTTTCTTCGAGGTCAGTGCTGAGTGCTGTCATTTCGCTGATTACTGTGAGTCCGCATCCACTCCACTAGCCAAGCCTTGACATTTTTGAATTGATGACTGGTCAGACACTTACTCATCAATCCATGGAATGTAAAGCCTATATTAAGTGATCGGAAGAAGCCATTCTCTTTCCCATGTGGCAAGCGAGAGACAATGAAAAATGTCACTGCCGCCCGCGCACACTGAATTACTGTCTACCTATTCAATTTATTTGAAATCTGGAAATTAGATCACTCTTGCATTTAAAAACGGTTTAACAATGTAATTGATGTTATATTTCTAATTCATTCAATCATTTTATTCCTCCACTTGACAAAATTAGAAATTGCTTTGTAAGTTGTCCTCTGAACTGAACCATCAGGGAGCTCGGGTCCCTCTTGCTTAATGTGTAAATTCGTAATAAAATTTCAAACAACAAAAGGTTTTCAACGCTGAGCTCCCTGATGGTTCAGTGACATTCATACTGTGAATAACTAAACCATTGAAGAGGAAAATCCGAGATTCAACCACTTTTGCTTTTGAGAGGGGGAAAACAAAACGGCCTGGGTTCCTCTTCCCCAGGTCACAGGCCTCCTTTATTTATGGAGGGATTTGGACTCGCCAAGATATCCTCTTTTCCATCTCTTGCTGACCCTCACTGAAGGTCAGAATAAAGGTTACAAGTAAGGTGGAAGCCACCCATAGGACTGCACCCGAGAGCAGTCAGTACTTTGTCGAGGGGAGGGTGGCATTGAAATTAGGTGAAAGTAAAATGGGTTTAGGCGTCGCTCGATGGCGCAATGGTTTATACTGCGACCTCACGGCGTTGAGGACCCAGGTTCGTTCCCGACCCCGGGTCACTGTCCGTGTGGAGTTTGCACATTCTCTCCGTGTCTGCGTGGGTCTCACCTCCGCAACCCAAAGATGTGCAGGTAGGTGGATTGGCCACGCTAAATTGCCCCTTAATTGGAAAAAAAAATTGGGTACTCTAAATTTATTTTTAAAAAGTAAATCGGGTTTTCATTTCAAGCCGAATTATTATGTGTTGGAAAGGTTCTGGTAGGTGGTACAATCCGTTTTGGGTTTTACCATATCAGACAACCAATAATATTGCCCAGCAAATCTGCAGACTGTGTTAATTGAAACATTTGGTATATTAACATCATTGAGCGCGATCTAATGGGAGAAGCACTAAGTGTGGTAGCGGGCTCATCTTTCCATGTGATTCCCGACTGCCGATCCGGTGAGACCACAACCGGTATCTAACATCAATTAGGGTTGGTAATGATCCCCCACGGGCTTCACGGCGACAATGGCTGTCCCGCCAGCTGATTCGCTTGGAATGCGCCCGGCAGCTCCCAACTAACGAGGGGAAGTAGCATATATACCGGTCCTTCAGCAAACTGCAGACAGAACGCAGCCATGCCACCGGGCAGACCCAGCTCCACATTTCGGTGACCTGGGCACACTGTTGGATGTGGTTTAGTCAAGACGGGACACCCTGTTCCCCCGAGCGGATCGGAGGGTCAGCCACAGGTCAGCCAGTGTCGCCTGGGAGGCAGTGGCAGAGGCCGTCAGCTCAGGGAACATTACAAGAAGGACTACAGGCCAATGCTGTTGAGATGCTCAATGACCTCCACTGGGCTGTATCAGCCCCCTGGTTCCATGTGCCAACCCTAGGCCTCACCACCCCCCAAACGGGCAGGCGGCTGGCACTGAAACTCACACCCCTCTCACCCCCAGCATAATACCACGCCTATGCCATAGCACACCCCGGCACCCACCAAAACAACCCACATGCCCACCCATGCCTGTCCCGCACCACAGAACGCACCCCCCCCCCATTCCCGGCCCCTTGATGCATGAAACTTGCAGCTCTTAATGCCGTCTCTGTGCCCCATCGGAGAAGTAGGCCCATAGCAGGAGGGAGGAGGGCCCCGACGTCTGTCATTGCAATGGGCGGCGGTGTGTCAGACATCAGAAACCTACTACGAGGAACGGGTGATGCGGGTGATTGAGGATAAAGCGGTCACTGACAGCGAGGCTGGCCTGTGCCGCCGGGGTGAGGATCCACTGAAATGAAATTACATGAAAATCGCTTATTGTCACAAGTAGGCTTCAAATGAAGTTACTGAGAAAAGCCCCTAGTCGCCACATTCCGGCGCCTGTTCGGGGAGGCTGGTACGGGAATTGAACCGTGCTGTTGGCCTGCCTTGATTTGTTTTCAAAGCCAGCGATTTAGCCCTGAGCTAAACCAGCCCCACTACTCCCCACCCCAATGACCTGTCATAAGTGAGTTGTTGTTCATGTCATATATAATGATCCTTCCCTCTCACTGACCATAGGTCCATTCTCCTGCAGGATTGCCATTGGATGGTGGCGGCCCATCCGGGCGGCACCCACCTTCCAAGAGAACATCTTGGAGTAGAGCTCTGGGGATACCACCACCGAGGCATCACAGCTGTCACCCCCACCTTCCACCAGCGCAGAGACACACAACTCGGTGGGCGACATTAGTGGACAGGCTTCTGGGTCACATTCTGGTGAGCACCATAAAGTTGCTGATGCACATCGGGTGGAGGCAGGACCCTCCAGGGGAGACAGCATTTGGAGGTCCGTTGGATCCCAGGACCCAGCTGGGTCCCAGTTAGATGCCGAGCCTCTGGACAAGGTCATCCTGGCGCTGATGCTAGGTTACGGCTGTGAGATTCAGGAGGTGATGTCAGCGACACTCCAGCGGGTCCTTTGCAGATTGGAGGAGTCGCAAAAGCTATGGACCCAGGAGATGGCGCCAGCAATACGTGACACGAAGTCCAACACTGCTAGGGTGGCGGCCACAGTTAAAAGCCTGCAGCACGGCGTCAGTGCCATGAGTGGTGGTGTCCAAGGCATTGCACAGTCAGTGACGGCCATGGTTGAGCGCCTCAACATCATGTCCCAGTCACTGGGGGACGTATTCCAGATGGAGGTGGACCTTGCCGAGGCACACCAGAGTATGGCCAAGTCACAAACGAGCATCACTGAGCACGTTGAGGGGGTGAAGAGGGGGAGGGGGGTGACAGACAAGGCCCCGTCATACAAGAAGCAAGAATGGATGGGGACCTCCATGGTACCCCGAGGATTGCCGGATCCTCGCCGCTGCCTGTCGTCCATCTTCTGGCTGCTTCCGCAGATCCTCCCCGGGCTCATCCTGCGGACCTTTTGATCTGGCTCCACCTCGCACTCCTCCTCACACGAGGCCGCATGTCCCTTCCCCTTCACCTCCAGCACATCGCTCCGCTGCTCTGCCATGTTGTGGAGGGCACAGCAGACCATCACAATCTGGGCAACCCTCTGGGGAGTGTACTTCAGTGCAACACTTTTGCGGTCAAGGCATCGGTACTGCATTCGAGCAGTCCAATGCACCGCTCAATGACAGCACAGAGGCCAGCATGGGCCTCGTTATATTGGGTCTTCGCATCGGTCTCCTCATCCGTACTGGCCTCATTAGCCAGACTCTCAGTGGGTTCCCCTTATCCCTCAAGAGCCAACCCATCATTCTGGAGTGGTCCTCGAAGACACCGGGATCTCTGAGTGCCCCAGGATGTAGCTGTCATGCACACTCCCGGGTAAGCGTGCACACACGTGCAAGATCCAGAGGTGGTAGTTGTACTTGTTGAACCCCTTCCTGTTAATGAAGGACACTGCCTGTTGCCCCGGTGTGCGCAAGGCATCATGCATGCCATCAATTACCCCCTGGACCTGGGGCGTCCAGGCGATGGCGGAGAATCCTACTGCTCAGTCATCCTAATGGGCTTGATCCAGCTCGTAGTTTATGCAGTCAGCTGCCTGGGCATACAGGGCACCAGTGACTTCACGGTTGCACGTGTGGGCTGTAGGTTGGGAAATGCTGCATAAGTCCCCGCTCGAGCCCTGGAATGAACCTGAAGCATAGACGTTCATGGCTGCGAGGGTATCCTCCTCCTCCACGTGGTGCCAAGTCCGCAAAGACATGGCATAGTTGCCACACTGTCCCCTTGTCGAGGCAGAGCCTCCTGTGGCACATGGTGTCCGACATCTCCTCAAACAACCAACGACACCCTTGGGCCACTGTTGGCCTCCCCCTTTGGGTCCCTCCCCGGCCTGATGTGGGGCAAGTCTTCACCGCAGCCTTCACCGGTGTCTTGCCGCTTGGACTGCCACCAGGATCGTGAAAGCAGCTGCTGCGGGGTCCACAATTCCAACCATAATGTGATATCTGTAACAGGTTGAGAGACCGATAGTCAGTTATGGCTTCCACCCTAGAACGCTGGAGTCTCCCAAGCCTCCCCCACCATCACGATCCCTGTCTTCTCTCAGGGTGCCATCGAACATTGTACTGGGGGACCCCGCCCTGCACACTCACCCCCGGCCACAGCAGGGGTCCTGGACATCGGAACCCAGACCCTGGACCGCTGCTGGAAATGTTACTTGGACTGAGCTCAGCTTTCCTTCCCGATCCATGCACTCACGCTCTGGTCACGGGAATATCCCCAGTGCTGAAGCCCAGCTATAGGGCGTTTGATTGTTGGCTGCTGCCTCTGTGGTGTTGATGCCTCCAGGCCTGACATTTTGATTGTGATGCTAGGCAATAACACTTGCCTGAGAGATGGGATGTGCACCCACGGGATTGCACTCAAGAGCTGTGAAGTGCTGATACAACTAACAATGCCAATTCCCTACTAGCGACAGCGTTCAGCTGTGCAACCAGAGACTGTTCATGATCAGGGGGAGTTAAAGTGACTTTCACCATAGTATCATGGACAGGGCACTGCCCTGGGAGTGTTCGGTGGATAGACAGTCAGCGGCTGAATTTGCCCATTAATGGTATACCCAATCCAGGGACCCTCGGGCCCTGAGACTATCACCCCCCTACTGATGCCCCCCCCCCCCCCCCCCCCCCCTCGGGCAGTAGGGTAGCAGTTCCAGATTCTCTGGGCTGCATGCCTGATTTTGAAGATGGCTACTCAACTTCTCCGATCCTCTCAGCAGCCATTTTGCCTGCTTCCCATTTTTAAATAGGTTTGCTGAAGGGCGCACCTGCGTGACCTCCCGGTCCCGTGAGATCCGGAACCCGCCAACAGGAGTGAGCTGATTAGATCCGCAATGGGTGCAACACAGCCGTTAGATCGTTCCCATTATAGTTTTGTATCCACTTATTTCGAAGAATAAATAAGAAAATTGTGACAACAGTCAGGTTTTTTTTATCTTTGGTTTTACAGAGCTTAACTCTGTAAGAAATGGAGACAGCTCAAAGGTGTCATTATGAAGAACCTTTTGTTCCATCTGTGAATTAGATTGTGCATGTCTAATTATGTCGAACTAGACTGTCTACCAGTGCTGTAGTGTTTGGAATCCAGACTGTGTGTTTGCCTCTCATTTAACACCTATTGGGATTTTCGGCAGGAATACATGATGTAAATTGGTCCTGTTGTGAAAAGAAAGACAAAAGTAGAATTTCTGATGATAGTCATGCACCAGTTTAGTCTGGCTGAAATGCAGGAAAGGACAGGTGACAACAATTACTTCACATCATTTCTTTGCTCAGTAAGAGGTCAAGACTGTTGACATTTTGTTTGATTGCTTCAAAGAAATTACACAAAAGAGCATCAAGACTGAATAGTTCGCAGAATCACAGAATAATACAATGCTGAAAAGGCCCTCTGGCCCATCGAGTCTGCACTGACGCATGAAAGACACCTGACCTTCCTTCCTAATCCCATTTGCCAGCACTTGGCCCATAGCCTTGAATGTTATGACGTGCCAAGTACTTATCCAGTGTGGTAGTATGTATTGGGGGTCATGTGGGACTGGAAGCCCTAATGTCATTGGCTGACAGATCCCGGGTCCTGGTTGGCCGTTGACCTCAAGCTCCGCCCTGAAGGCGAAGTATAAGAAGCCGGTGTCTTCCCCCGCAGGCCAGTTTACTATCGAGCTGCTGGGGAACAGACACGCTTAATAAAGCCTCATCGACTTCACTATATTCGTCTCATGGAGTCTTTGTGCACTACAATTTATTCAGCGTGCCTAAAAAGGACAATGGAGCTCAGGATCATTCCAGAATGCCTGAGGATCAGCCCCCACGCAGTGAATGCGGCAGCAGCCTTCAAACACTGGCAGACTTGCTTCGAGGCCTACATCAGGACGACCACCGGCCGAGTCTCAGACGAACAAAAACTGCAGGTCCTGCACTCGAGGGTGAGCACGGAGATTTTCACCCTCATTGAAGACACCGACGATTTCCAGACGGCGTTCGCAGAACTGAGAAGTCTCTATGTCCGCCCTGTTAACCAAATCTGCGCTCGCTACCAGCTCGCGACGAGACGGCAAGCTCCCGGAGAATCGATGGACGAGTTCTACGCCCGCTGCTGATTTTGGGACGAGCCTGCAGCTGCCTGTCGGTGAATGCAAACGAACACACGGACATGTTAATGCGCGACGCTTTTGTGGCAGGTATGCAATCCTCCCAAATCCGCCAAAGACTTCTAGAAAAAGAGTCGCTAGGACTCTCAGAGGCACGGGCCCTAGCAGCCTCCCTAGACGTGGCCGCGCGTAATACCCGCGCCTACGACCCCGACCGCGCGGCAGGCCATTGGGCCCCGTACGTACCCGTCGTGGCAAACCCCCTACCCACCCACCCCCCCGGACACCACACAGGCTTGCGCAGTCCAAACGCCGAGTCGCACCGGGGGCGCCCGCTGTTATTCCTGCGGCCAGGCGAAGCACCCCCGACAACGCTGTCCGGTCCGCGCAGCCATCTGCAAAAGATGCGGGAAAAAGGGCCACTATGCGGTGGTGTGCCGATCCCGCGTGGTCGCCGCCGTCCCGGGGCCACAGGGAGCCCTACAAGCAGTCTATGCCTCCCAACCCCCCCAGCACGCCATGTGCGACCCGCAGACGCCGCCATTTTGGGTCCCGACCACCGCGGCCCCGGGAGAACTGGGAGCCCTGCACGCCGCCTACGCTCCCCAACCCCCCTCCCCGCAGCCCATGTACGACCCGCCGCCGGCGCTCCCGATTTGGGTGCCGGCCAACACTCTCCACGGAGAGGAAGGGGTCTTTCGCGTCCCGAACGCCACCCTCACCCCCGTCCCGCGCCCCACGCCTGACCCGCCGGCGCCACCTACCTGGACACCGACCACCGCTGTCCCCGGTGAGGGAGCTCCTCGCGCTCCCAGCACCACGCCTGACCCGCCGGCGCCGCCGACTTGGGCCCCGACCACCGCTGTCCCCGGCGAGGGAGCTCCACGCGGTCCTAGCGCCCGCGGCCCTGGCGCTCGCAGTGAAGGAACTCCGCGCGGTCCTAGCGCTCCCCAGACCCCCCAGCACACCATGTGCGACCCGCAGACGCCGCCATTTTGGGTCCCGACCACCACGAGGGGAGGAGGGGTGCCGCCATCTTGGACCGCCCCCGACCTGTACGACGCATGGGGGCGGCCATTTTGTCCACCCCCGACGCCATCTTGTGATCCCTCAGCCACGTTGCATGTATGGGGGTGGCCATTTTGTCCATCCCCGACGCCATCTTGGACGGCAACAACGGACCCCACCCCACTACTACAACCACGGCTCGCTTCGGTTACGCTCGATCAGGCTCGGCCCCGGACTCTCCAGACGACGACGACAACGGTCCTAATTAACGGCCACGAGACGCCATGCCTAGTCGACTCCGGGAGCACGGAAAGTTTTATACATCCCGACACGGTAAGACGCTGTTCCTTAACTACCTACCCCAGCGCACAAAAGATTTGCCTAGCTGCAGGATCCCACTCCGTACAGATCCAGGGATTCTGCATAGTTACCCTAACGGTACAGGGGAGGGAATTCAAAAACTACAAACTTAACGTCCTTCCCCAACTCTGTGCCCCCACCTTGCTGGGCTTAGATTTCCAATGTAACCTACAGAGCCTTACGTTTAAATTCGGCGGCCCCATACCCCCACTCACTATCTGCGGCCTCGCCACCCTCAAGGTGCAACCCCCGTCCTTGTTTGCGAACCTCACCCCGGATTGCAAACCCGTCGCCACTAGGAGCAGACTGTACAGCGCCCAGGACCGGACCTTCATTCGGTCCGAAGTCCAGCGGCTACTAAAGGAGGGCATAATCCAGGCCAGCAATAGTCCCTGGAGAGCGCAGGTGGTAGTAGTGAAGACAGGGGAGAAACAAAGGATGGTCATTGACTGTAGCCAGACCATCAACAGGTACACACAACTAGACGCGTACCCTCTCCCCCGCATATCCGACATGGTCAATCGGATTGCCCAGTATAAAGTCTTCTCCACCGTGGACCTCAAGTCCGCCTACCATCAGCTCCCCATCCGCCCAAGTGACCGCAAGTACACAGCCTTCGAGGCAGACGGTCGATTATACCATTTCCTACGGGTCCCTTTTGGCGTCACAAACGGGGTCTCGGTCTTTCAACGGGAGATGGACCGAATGGTTGATCAACATGGGTTACGGGCCACGTTCCCGTACCTCGACAATGTAACCATCTGCGGCCACGATCAGCAGGACCACGACGCCAACCTCCAAAAATTCCTCCAGACCGCCAAAGCCTTGAACCTCACGTACAACGAGGACAAGTGCGTTTTTAGCACCGATCGGCTAGCCATTCTGGGCTACATAGTGCGCAATGGGATAATAGGCCCCGACCCCGAACGTATGCGCGCACTCATGGAATTTCCCCTCCCGCACTGCCCAAAAGCCCTGAAACGCTGCCTGGGGTTCTTTTCGTACTACGCCCAGTGGGTCCCCCAGTACGCAGACAAGGCCCGCCCCCTAATACAGACCACGACCTTCCCTCTGTCGACAGAGGCTTGCCAGGCCTTCAGCCGCATCAAAGCGGACGTCGCAAAGGCCACGATGCGCGCCACGATCGACGAGTCCCTCCCCTTCCAGGTCGAGAGCGACGCCTCCGACGTAGCTCTAGCGGCCACCCTTAACCAAGCGGGCAGACCCGTGGCCTTTTTCTCCCGAACCCTCCACGCCTCAGAAATCCGCCACTCCTCAGTGGAAAAGGAAGCCCAAGCCATAGTGGAAGCTGTGCGACATTGGAGGCATTACCTGGCCGGCAGGAGATTCACTCTCCTCACTGACCAACGGTCGGTAGCTTTCATGTTCGATAATGCACAGCGGGGCAAACTTAAAAATGACAAGATCTTAAGGTGGAGGATCGAGCTCTCCACCTTCAACTATGAGATCTTGTACCGGCCCGGAAAGCGCGGCACATGTGCCAACGCACAAATTGACCGCCTCCAAACCCTCCATGAGGACCCCTGCCACCCGGGGGTCACTCGGTTTTACCACTTCATCAAGTCCCACAATCTCCCATACTCTTTAGAAGAGGTCCGTACAGTCACAAGGGACTGCCACATCTGCGCGGAATGCAAGCCGCATTTTTTCAGGCCAGATGGAGCGCACCTGATTAAGGCTTCCCATCCCTTTGAACGCCTCAGTCTCGATTTCAAAGGCCCCCTCCCCTCCACCGACCGCAACGCATATTTTCTTAATGTAGTGGACGAATACTCCCGCTTCCCTTTTGCCATTCCCTACTCCGACATGACCGCGGCCACAGTCATTAAAGCCCTGAACAGCATCTTCACACTGTTCGGTTACCCCGCATACGTCCACAGCGACAGGGGGTCCTCTTTCATGAGTGACGAGCTGCGCCAGTTCCTGCTCAGCAAGGGCATAGCCTCAAGCAGGACGACCAGCTACAACCCCCGGGGGAACGGGCAGGTAGAAAGGGAAAACGGCACGGTCTGGAAGGCCGTCCTACTGGCCCTACGGTCCAGGGATCTCCCAGTTTCACGGTGGCAGGAGGTCCTCCCGGACGCTCTCCATTCCATCCGGTCGTTATTATGTACAAGCACTAATCAAACGCCCCACGAGCGTCTCCTTGTCTTCCCTAGGAGGTCCTCCTCTAGAACGTCGCTGCCGACCTGGCTGGCGGCCCCAGGACCCATCCTGCTCCGAAAGCATGTGCGGGCACATAAGGCGGACCCGTTGGTCGAAAGGGTTCACCTCCTCCACGCAAACCCCCAGTACGCCTACGTGGAGTACCCCGACGGCCGACAGGACACGGTCCCCTTGCGGGATCTGCCGCCCGCCGGCACCACGCACACCCCCCCGACACCATCAACCCAACCGCCCCCCTTCCTGCCACCGCCGCACCCCGCGACCGCCCCCTTCCCAGGAGGATCAGTCCCCCTCCCCTTTGCACCGACAGCTGAAACCGTACGGCTCCTGGAGGCGACAACACTGGTACAAGCACCACCACCACCGCCGGGGCCGAGTAGATCGACACGGACGACCAGATCGCCCGACCGACTCGTGGCGTCGATGTAAAACAAAGATGGACTGTCCAATGAACATTTTGTTTTTCCTATATCCTCTGTAAATAGTTGCAACAGGACGAAACTGTCCAATACTGTACTACCATGTGAATGTTCTATCCTCCCAGGACCAGCCCTGTAAACCCTTACCACCATACGAAGCATCACCCCGCCGGGTTCATTTTTGACAAGGGGTGAATGTGGTAGTATGTATTGGGGGTCATGTGGGACTGGAAGCCCTAATGTCATTGGCTGACAGATCCCGGGTCCTGGTTGGCCGTTGACCTCAAGCTCCGCCCTGAAGGCGAAGTATAAGAAGCCGGTGTCTTCCCCCGCAGGCCAGTTTACTATCGAGCTGCTGGGGAACAGACACGCTTAATAAAGCCTCATCGACTTCACTCTATTCGTCTCATGGAGTCTTTGTGCGCTACATCCAGCTACTTTTCAAAGGTTGTGAGGCAACCTGCCTCTACCACCCTCCCAGGCAGTGCATTCCAGACCATCACCACCCTCTGGGTAAACAGATTTTTCCTCAAATCTCCCCTAACGTTCCTGTCCCTGACCGTGAACTTGTGACCCCTCGTAACTGACCCTTCAACGAAGGGGAACTTAAATGTTCCATCCCAGGCAGCATCCCGGTGAATCGCCTCTGCACCCCCACCAGTGCAATCACACCCTTCCTATAATGTGGAGACCTGGGGCGTCATTCTCCGACCCCCCGCCGGGTTGGAGAATCGCCGGGGGCTGCCGTGAATCCCGACCCCGCCGGTTGCCGAAGTCTCCGGCACCGGATCTTCGGGGGGGGCGGGAATCGCGCCGCGCCGGTTGGCGGGCCCCCTCCGCTCGATTCTCCGGCCCGGGTGGGCCGAAGTCCCGCCGATAAATTGCCTGTCCCGCCGGCGTGGATTAAACCACCTTTTGAACAGCGGGACAAGGCGGCGTGGGCAGGCTCCGGGGTCCTGGGGGGGGCGCGGGGTGCTCTGGCCCCGGGGGGGTGCCCCCACGGTGGCCTGGCCCGCGATCGGGGCCCACCGATCCGCGGCCGGGCCTGTGCTGTGGGGGCACTCTTTCCCTTCTGCCTCCGCCACGGTCTCCACCATGGCGGAGGTGGAAGAGACTCCCTCCACTGCGCATGCGTGGGAAACTGTCAGCGGCCGCTGACGCTCCCGCGCATGCGCTGCTCGGGGATGTCATTTCCGCGCCAGCTGGCGGGGCAACAAAGGCCGTTTCCGCCAGCTGGCGGGGCGGAAATTCCTCCGGCGCCGGCCTAGCCCCTCAATGTTGGGGCTCGGCCCCCAAAGATGCGGAGCATTCCGCACCCTTGGGGCAGCGCGATGCCCGTCTGATTGGCGCCGCTTTGGGCGCCAGTCGGCGGACATCGCGCCGTTTCGGGAGAATTTCGCCCCAGAATCGCACACAGTTGCTAACGTTGTGTCCTGGAATGGATTCATCAAACACAATGTATGTTTGAGAGCTTCTACGTTCCAAATGCAAATCTGAACGAAGGTACATTTTGAAATTGAATGCCGTTTCCCAAAAAAGCACATTGGATTTAACATAGAGAAAAGAAAAATCCTTTCCAAGAAAGTATAAGAAAAGCTGAACATTGCATTTAGAAAAGAATAATATTCCACCACCTGAACAGATTTCAGCTTTCTTCAACAAATATTGGGCTGGATCCTTTGCTTTGTGATATCGGAAACGAGAATCGTGATAGGGCGGAAAATTGCGCTAAATGGAATAAATCCATTTTGTGCCTGTCATTGGAGCCCCTCGCTGGCAGCAATATCGAGGTTTGCGTCCCCCCTGGCAGATCCACGCAAAACCATCATTTGCATGGATATCATTAATGGCTTGGCTACTTCATGCTCCACCCTTCCTCAATGCTCCGCCCACTTTAGGTGAATGTCTCGAGGGCCCAAATTAATGCAAGTCTTTCCAAGCAGGACCTGGGCACCATGGCTGCAGAGGGGGAGAGGGAGGCTAAATAAACTCTCAAAAAGCATCATAAATTGTCGTGCTTCCTGGAGGGTGGCTGCCAAGTAGCGGGGAACGACAAGCTACCAAAGTCCTTGGACTCAAGGTATCCACCTTGGAATCGGGATGGACTGGCTCAGACCACCATTGCTGCAGCAGGTGTTTTAAACATACCCCTCTGGGGCTCCTGGCTGCTCACACTGCTGAGTGCTGTCGGTGTCCTTTGAATGCTCAGAGGGCCTCTGGTCATCTGGGAGCCCACTCAGGCCACCCTCTACACACCCTCATACCCCAGCTGTTACATCAACGAGATGGGCGCGGCTAAGCTCAATCAGAGGCCCACCAGGTGTTGGCACTCCTCAGAAGTGCTGCCCCACTGCAGAGGAAGCAGGCATCAGGAGAGCTCACCCCATCCAAAGGACACCTACGCTGTTGCCTTTGGAAACCTCACTGGCTCTCTGCCCCTCTAGGCCAGAGGCTTCAACACTGACCCACCCCTCAGGATCACCAGCTGTCTCCCTCTGGTGAGGCTGGTTACACTGACTGCCTCTGCCACCACCTCCCAGTCGATATTAAGGAGGGAGGGCTTGAGCCTGCG